>NW_023270854.1:23214129-23272948 GCF_011800145.1 Mirounga leonina
CGAGCAGGGAGCCCGATGCGGGACTCGATCCCGGGACTCCAGGATCACGACCTGAGCCGAAGGCAGTCGCTTAACCAACTGAGCCACCCAGGCGCCCGAGGCCAAAAGAATGTTTTAAGTATGATACGGCCCCTGGTTTTAGAAGCATGCACTGAGGCTGGAGAAGTATGTATTGGGAAGCCACCAACTAACAATATGAGGGAACAAATGAGAAGACAAAATGAGTGATTAAAATATGGAAAAAGGGAGATTAGTGGATATGCAGTTAGTTAAAAAGTGGGGCTTGAGCTGGGTCTGGGTCTGGGTCTGGGTCTGGTAGGATGGTTGAGACTTGGATTGATGTTGCCAAAATGGAATGATAAGTTGGATTTGGTCACGTGGAGTCCGACTTAGTCAAGTATTAAACACCAGAACTTGAACTTTATTTATCCCGACACTTGCTTAGCTCAGAAGGGCCCAGGAAGACATACGTCATTCCACAGCTAGGTCTTGGTCACAACTGAGATAGGATAGGGGTTGCCCACAGCAGTACTCTCCACAGACTCATCCATTCTGGAGCTTCCTGCCTACCCATCAAGGCTTCCTACAACTCCTCTTCTCAGGGTTGTTATATCTTCAGAGAATCATGGATAGAACTTTTTATTTTTAAAACTTTCCATTATATGGGAAATCTAAACATATATGGGAAATTTAAACATACATGAAAGTTGAGAAAATGTCTAATGAACCTTTATGTATAATGATCACTCACCTTCATTAGTACCATCTGGTTCATCTTGTTTCGCCTATAACCAAATCCTTCCCCTTCAAAGGCAACAGAAACCTGGATTATTTTAAGGCAAATTCCAGACACGATATAATTTTATCCATAAATACTTCTATAAGCATTTAAGACTCCTTTTTCTGGTAATGTCTCATCACTACATAATGATGGTGGGCAATTTAGTATATAAATATAAAAGATGAGGAGTATTTATTTATTTATTTATTTTTATTTAAGTAAGCTCCATGCCCAGTGTCTACTGGCCCTGAGATCAAGACCTGAGCTGAGATCAAGAGTCATCACCCAACCTACTGAGCCACCCAGGCACCTCAAGATAAGTTTTTTGGTGTTTGTTCTTTTCTTTAAAGATTTTATTTATTTATTTGAGAGAAAGAGAGAGCATGAGTGGGGGAAGGGGCAGAGGGAGAGGGAACAGGAGAAGAAGACACCCTGTTGAGTGGGGAGCCAACATGGGGCTGGATCCCAGAACCCTGAGATCATGACCTAAACTGAAGTCAGACTTTTTTTTTTTTTCTTAAGATTTTATTTATTTATTTTTGACAGAGAGAGACACAGTGAGAGAGGGAATACAAGGAGGGGGAATGGGAGAGGAAGAAGCAGGCTTCCTGCTGAGCAGGGAGCCCGATGCGGGGCTCGATCCCAGGACCCTGGGATCATGACCTGAGCCAAAGGCAGATGCCTAACGACTGAACCACCCATGCGCCCCTGAAGTCAAGACTCTTAACTGACTGAGCCCACCCAGGTGCCCCAAGATAAGTATTTTTTAAAATACAACAATAATATTATCATAAAAAGGCAATAATTCCTTAACATCAAATATTCATTCATTGTTTAAATTTTCCTGATCATCTCATAATGTTTTGAGCCTCATTTGTTCAAGTCAGAAAATAAACATATACAATAAAAACATTAAAAATCTCTTCTAAAAAACTTAACTACAATGTTATTGTCTCACCTGATGATCTATTAAAACACCCAATTACTTATGAATATCATCTAATAACTGTTCAGTGTTCAAATTTCCCTAATTATTCCCAAAGAGTCTCATATATGGGTGGTTTGTTTGAATCAGTATTCAAAAGAGGTTTACACTGCATTTAGTATAAGTTTCTAAAGGTTCTTTTAAACTTTTTTAAAAAGATTTTTTTTTAATTTATTTTAATGAGAGAGCACAAGTTGGGGGAGGATCAGAGGGGAAGGAGAGTGGGGGAGAGAATCTCACGCAGACTGTACTGAACGCAGAGCCCAACATGCAGCTCAACCTCAAAACCCTGAGATCATGACCTGCTGAAACCAAAAGTCAGATGCTTAACCAACTGAACCTCTCAGGTTCCCTTCTTTTAAACTTTAATAGTCTCTTTTCCCTCTCCTTTTTTCCATAATTTATTTATGGAAGAAATTGGGTCACTTGTCCTCTAGAATTTCCCAAATTCTGGACTGGGCTGATTGCATCTCCATGGTATCATTTAACATGTTTCTCTATCTCTTGCATTTCCTATCACATGGGAATTAGATCTAGAGGCTTGTTCTAAGCCTTTTTAGCAGACAGAGCTAATATATATATTTATTTATTTATTTATTTATATATATATTTTTTAAGATTTTGTTTATTTATTTGCCACAGAGGGAGAGAGTACAAGCAGAGAAGTGGCAGGGAGAGGGAGAAGCAGGCTCCTGTAGAGCAGGAAGCCCGACTCGGGGCTTGATCCCAGGACCCTGGGACCATTACCTGAACCGAAGGCAGACACCTAACTGACTGAGCCACCCAGGGGCCCCATATATATTTTTTAAAGTGAAATAAATCATGAATTCATACTGATTTTTTTCAACTCAAGTGTAAGATTATAGAGTTTTTACTTAATTTATTTAATGGTATACTGATGTCACTTATATAAAAAATCTTGGTTCCTGGGCGCCTGGGTGGCTCAGTTGGTTAAGCAACTGCCTTCGGCTCAGGTCATGATCCTGGAGTCCCGGGATCGAGTCCCGCATCAGGCTCCCTGCTCGGCAGGGAGTCTGCTTCTCCCTCTGACCCTCCCCCCTCTCATGCTCTCTCTATCTCATTCTCTCTCTCAAATAAATATCTTAAAAAAAAAAAATCTTGGTTCCTAATAACATTAACATAATTTGATTTAGCTCCAGTAAAGTAACTCTAGCAAACCACTGGATATATTACACTAGGTATGTACAGTCAAAAAACTATTTTTAGGTTCCTTTTTTTTTTTAAAGATTTTATTTATTTGAGAGAGAGAATGAGAGAGAGAGAGAGAGAGCATGAGAGGGGGGAGGGTCAGAGGGAGAAGCAGACTCCCTGCTGAGCAGGGAGCCTGATGCAGGACTTGATCCTGGGACCCCAAGATCATGACCTGAGCTGAAGGCAGTCGCCTTCAGTTGGTTAAACTGAACCAGGTGCCCTACCTTTAGGTTACTTAAGAATTATTCTTTTCCATGTTGTTATGCCACCAACCTGATATACAGTTAGATTCTTTTATTTATTTTCCATTTTTAGGTATTTCTTTTTAAAATTTGTTTTAAATTATGTAAATTACTTACATGGGTTCCAAAGTCAAAATTATATTCAGAAAAGTATTACTTCCTTCCCTGCATAGGTGACACTTTATTAAAAATCAGTTTTAGAGGAACTTCGACTATGACAGCATGAAGTGCTCTATGGGCCCTATCCCTAGAAAACCTGGTTAAGATGATAACAAAACAAAACACCCCCCACACACAATCATTTAAAGTCTCTGGAAATGGTCCTAAGGAAATTTAACAAATGAAGAAACATTTTTTTCATAAACTCTACCAAAATTCAGTAGGAACAGTGAGAGATAATAGTAGTTGAACTGAGACCTGCTTCCTCCCTTTCCCCTCCCGAATCAGTGAGACCGAACCTCCACTCTAGACTGGTGCAACCAATAACAGAGGTCTCCCTCTCCCAGCTCACAGTCAGAGAGCTATCTTCTAGCAAGGGCTAGCACAGCAGTGTTTCTCATGCTGCCCCCAGCTACTGGCTGGTGAGGCTAAATTCCAGACAAGTGTTGCTAAGAAGTGGGATGGAGGCTTTAGTTTAAGCATGGCCTAGCGAGAATACTAGGGCCCTGATTGCCTTGCCCTGGCTCCTAAAGTGGTGGTTCCATGCAGGGAGAGGCCAGCCAAGAAGACCTGAGGTCTCTGCCCCACTCGTCAAGTGCCCAGCTCCTAAATTGGTGGTGTCACTAAATAAGTAGCTTGCTATTGTCTCCAGCTCCACAGCGTTGGCTCAGAGATTTTGCCTGGGGGCAGAAGCAGACTGAAAATGTACCTTTTAATCTCTTCCAACATGTTGGCTTCACTTGCAATAGACTGTGGAGACCTCAAGCTTAAGGGCACTCTTAAAATGAATGGAGATGATAGTGAAAGGGAGATTGGTAGAATCATTAGACATACAGGCTAAATTGTCAGCAGCTAGTTTTCCTAAGAAGGGGCGGTGGGCACAAGAGAAATAGAAGGAGCTTACCTGAGGTTGAGAAAAATTCAAACAATGACTGGAGAAACTATCCCTACACAGGGACTCAAATTGGATTGCTTTAGTCTGTGGAGGGATTTATGCCCTGGACATTGTTGAAAACAATAGAGCAATCAGCTGGTCATCAGAGGAACTTAATAGATCAATACAGTTGGGGAAAGAGATGAGAACCTTGCCAGGGCTGTGTCTCATAAGGGGAAATATCAGAGGGTTAACTCTGTAGGCAGATGGGGTTGGGGTGCGGGGGATAGGCTCCAGTAAAATAATCCAGCAATCACTAAACACATGTAAAAGCAAATAACAATAACAAGTTTCAGAGGTGGTGGTGGGCAGTACTTGTAGTTACTACAATATATTATCTAAAATGTGCAGTTTCCAACCAAAAAAAAAAAGGAAGAAATATAAAGAAACAGGAAACTGTGACCCCTAAAAAGAGAAAAAGTGGGCAACAGAAACTGTCTGTGAGAGTGACTAAGATGTATTGGTTAGACAAAGCTTTCCAAGTAGCCATATGTTAGAGGAACTAAAAGAAATCATGATTAAAGAAGCAAAGGAAGATATGATGACAATGTCACATTAAATAAAACATATCAATAAAGAGATAGAAGTGATAATAAAAAAGAACCAAATGGAAATTCTGGAGTTGAAAGTTCAGTAACTGAAATGAAAAATTCAGTAGAGGTGTTCAACAGTAGATTTGAATTTACAGAGAAGAAAGAACTAGCAAATTGGAAGCTATATTGACAAAAACTATGCAACCCAAAGATCAGAGGCAAAAAAAATTAAGAAAAATGAGTAGAATCTCAGAGAAATATGCGCCACCATTAAACACACCAACATGCATATAATAGGAGTACCAGAAGAACTGGGGAAAAGCAGCAGAAAAAAATATTCAAAGAAATAATGGCTAAAAACTTACCAAATTTAACGAAAAAGTGATAAATCTTCACATCCAGAAAGCTCAACAAACTCCAAGCAGGATGATCACAGAAAATCCAGAGACATATCATAGTAAAAGTGCTGAAAGCAAAGACAAGGAGAAAAGCTTGAACAGAAGAGAAAAATAACTAAATTATAAGGGAAACTCAATGAGATTAACAGCTGACTTCTCAGCAGAAACAATGGAAGCCTGCAAGGGTGGTTTAACATCTACAAATCAATCAATGTGATACACCACATTAATAAAAGAAAAGACAAGAACCATATGATCCTCTCAATCAAGGCAGAAAAGGTGTTTGACAAAATACAGCATCCTTTCTTTAAAAAAAGATTTTATTTATTTATTTATTTATTTATTTATTTATTTTATTTTATTTATCTGAGAGAGAGAGAGAGAGCGCACAAGCAGGGGGAAGGGCAGAAGGAGAGGGTGAAGAAGACTTCCTGCTGAGCAGGACCCTGTGATCATGACCTGAGCCGAAGGCAGACGCTTAACCGACTGAGCCACCCAGGCACACTGATAGCATCCCTTCTTGATAAAAACTCTCTACATTGTAGGGATAGAAGGAACATACTTCAATATCATAATAAACCATATATGAAAAAACCACAGCGAACATCATCCTCAACGGGGAAAAAATTGAGAGCTTTTCCCCTAAGGTCAGGAACACAACAGGGATGTCCACTGTCACCACTGTTGTTCAACATAGTACTGGAAGTCCTAGACTCAGCAATCAGACAACAAAAAGAAATAAAAGGCATCCAAATCGGCAAAGAAGAAGTCAAACTTTCACTCTTCACAGACAACATGCTACTCTATGTAGAAAACCCAAAAGACTCCACCCCAAAATTGCTAGAACTGATAGGGGAATTCAGCAAGGCTGCAGGATATAAAATCAATGCATAGAAGTCAGTTGCGTTTCTCTACACTAACAATGAGGCAGAAGGAAGAGAAATCAAAGAATCAATCCCATTTACAATTGCACCCAAAACCATAAGATCCCCAGGAATAAACCTAACCAAAGAGGTAAAGATCTGAACTCTGAAAACTATAGAACACTCATGAAAGAAATTGAGGAAGACACAAAGAAATGGAAAAACATTCCATGCTCATGGATTGGAAGAATAAATATTGTTAAAATTTCTATGCCACCCAAAGCAATCTACACATTCAATGCAATCCCTATCAAAATGCCATCAACATTTTTCATAGAGCTGGAACAAACAATTCTAAAATTTGTATGGAACCAGAAGAGACCCCAAATAGCCAAAGTAATGTTGAAAAAGAAAACCAAAGCTAAAGGCGTCACAATTCCAGACTTCAAGCTGTATTACAAAGCTGTAGTCATCAAGACAGTATGGTACTGGCACAAAAACAGACGCATAGATCAATGGAACAGAATAGAGAACCCAGAAATGGACCCTCAATTCTATTGTCAACTAATCTTCGACAAAGCAGGAAAGAATATCCAATAGAAAAAAGACAGTCTCTTCAACAAATGATGTTGGGAAAATTGGACAGCCACATGCAGAAGAATGAAACTGGACCACTTTCTTACACCATACACAAAAATAAACTCAAAATAGATGAAACACCTAAATGAGAGGAATTCATCAAAATCCTAGAGGAGAACACAGGCAGCAACCTCTTTGACCTCGGCCACAGCAACTTCTTGCTAGACATGTCTCCAAAGGCAAAGGAAGCAAGGGCAAACATGAACTATTGGGACTTCATCAAGATAAAAAGCTTTTGCACAGCAAAGGAAACAGTCAACAAAACCAAAAGGCAACCTATGGAATGGGAGAAGATATTTGCAAATGTCTTATCAGATAATGGGCTAGTATCCAAATCTATAAAGAGCTTATCAAGTTCAACACCCCAAAAAACAAAAAATCCAGTCAAGAAATGGCTAGAAGACATGAACAGACACTTCTCCAAAGAAGACGTACAAATGGCTAACAGACACATGAAAAAATGCTCAACATCACTAGTCATAAGGGAAATACAAATCAAGACCAAAATGAGATACCACCTCACACCAGTCAGAATGGCTAAAATTAACAAGTCAGGAAATGATAGATGTTGGCGAGGACGCAGAGAAAGGGGAACCCTCTTACACTGTTGGTGGGAATGCAAGCTGGTGCAGCCACTCTGGAAAACAGGAGGTTCCTCAAAAGGTTGAAAATAGAGCTACCCTATGACTTAGCAGTTGCACTACTGGGTATTTACCCCAAAGATACAAATGTAGTGATCCAAAGGGGCACCTGCACCCCAATGTTTATAGCACCAATGTCCACGAGAGCCAAACTATGGAAAGAGCCCAGATGTCCATCAACAGACAAATGGATAAAGAAGAGGTGGTGTATATATAGAATGCAATATTACCCAGCCATCAGAAAGAATGAAATTTTGCCATTTGCAAAGATGTGGATGAAACTAGAGGGTATTATGCTAAGCGAAATAAGTCAGTCAGAGAAAGACAAATACCATATGATTTCACTCATGTGGAATTTAAGAAACAAAACAGATGAACATAGAGGAAGGGAAGGAAAAATAAAATAACATGGAAATTGAGAGGGAGACACACCATAAGAGACACTGAACTCTAGGAAACAAACTGAGGGATGCTGGAGGGGCGGTGGTGGGGGGAGGGATAATTGGGTGATGGGCATTAGAGAGGGCACTTGTTGTAATGGGTGTTATTTGCAACTGATGAATCACTAAATTCTATCTCTGAAAGTAATAAAAAAAAAAAAAACCTGAAATGATTGAAAAAGAAACAATGGAAGCCAGAAGGCTTTGGTATAATATACTTACAGTGCTCAAAGGAAAAACCTGTCAACCAAGAATCTTATTTCCATCAAAGCTATTTTTCAGTAATGAAGGTGAAATAAAAACATCCCCAAATAAGCAAAACTGAGAGAATCTGTTGCTAGTAGACCTGCTTTATAAGAAATACTAAAGGAAGTTCTCCAAGCTGAAAGCAAGTGATCCTCAGATGGTAATTTAAATACACATGAAAAAGCAAAAAGCATCAGTAAAGGTGCACTCCTTGCAACAAGTTATTTTTGGGAGGAAGTTCCAAGCAGCACATCTCCTTGGCTACCATGACATGTATCAGCATACAAATTTCTTCCTCCTTCCTTTTCACAGCTATCTGATACTGAATGATTTATACCATAGTTTATTCAGTCAGTCCTCTGGGTTGTTTACAGTCTTTTGCTATAATAATGTGGTAACAAATAACCTCCTGCATAAGTTATTTTTTATTTTTGCGAGTATATCTTTGGCATAGATTCCTACAAGTGGGATTGATGACTCAACCAATAAATATATGTATAATTTTGCTAGAGAATGCTAAAAATACTGTTCTGGGGGTTATGTCATTTTGCCTTTCTTTTCCTTTTTTTTCTTTTTAAGATTTTACTTATTTATTTGACAGAGAGTGAGAGAGAGTGAGTGCACAAGCAGGGGGAGCAGCAGGCAGAGGGAGAGGGAGAAGCAGACTCCCTGCCGAGCAAGGAGCCCGATGCGGGACTCGATCCCAGGACCCTGAGATCATGACCTGAGCCGAAGGCAGATGCTTAACCATCTGAGCCACCCAGGCGCCCCTCATTCTGCCTTTCATTAGCAACTTACCAGAGGACCTTTTTCCTCAGAGCCTCACTACCATTTATGTTGTCTAACTTTGGGATTTTTGCCAATCTAACATTTTAGTGGAGTTTAAACTTGCATTTATCTTTCATAAGTGAGCTATGTTGAGTATCTGTTCATAAGTTTAAGGGTCATTTGACTTTTTTTCTGTGAAATTTTTGTGCATACCTCTTGCCCAGTTTTTTATTGTAATAGTGATCTTTTTCTTATGAATTCTTAGGTGTTTTCTACATATTAGGGATAATAACTCTTTAACTGTGATGTAAGGTGTAAATATTTTCCAAATTTGTCATTTGTCTTTTTACAAAAGACAGTTTGAGTCTTGATTTTGCCCCTTCGTATTTGGGTGAACTTGGTTAGGTTATTTAACTTTCCCGAGGCTCTGTTTTTCCCTTGGTGAAATGAGGATAATAATTGCTCTTCTTGCCTCAAACTTTCATTATAAAGACTAAATGGTGTTTGT
The DNA here is from genome assembly GCF_011800145.1 of Mirounga leonina. Classification (NCBI taxonomy): domain Eukaryota; kingdom Metazoa; phylum Chordata; class Mammalia; order Carnivora; family Phocidae; genus Mirounga; species Mirounga leonina. The sequence continues at coordinate 23,223,479 of NW_023270854.1, forward strand.
TGAAAATGGTTTGTAAAATGTTATTCAAACATGAGTCATTCCAAAGTGATACCTAGCACATCTAATAATATAATATAAAGCTGGCTTCTCTTTTCTCTCCCATTCTCTGCTTAGAGGTAACCTAGATATAATAGTGGTCTTCTCAAATCAGTAAACGAACTGACCTATAATTACATCTACAATTGTAACTGACCTGGAATTAAGGGGGAAGGATAATGACTCTAATCACAAATTAGTAAAAGTGGTGGGTAAGTTTCAGAGCCAACAAAGTGATAACACGGCAGACTCCATGACTTTATTTTTCTCATTCAAATTATATTCAGAAACTTTTTTGTTGATCATTCAATTATTTGAAATCAATCACGGCTTAAACCTACATAGAGGGACGCCTGGGTGGCTCAGTTGGTTGAGCGACTGCCTTCGGCTCAGGTCATAATCCTGGAGTCCCAGGATCGAGTCCCGCATCGGGCTCCCTGCTCGGCCTGCTTCTCCCTCTGACCCTCCCCCATCTCGTGCTCTCTCTCTGTCTCATTCTCTCTCTCAAATAAATAAATAAAATCTTTAAAAAAAAAAAAACAAACAAAAAACCTACATAGAGAAAGAGCCCTGAACTGGGTGAGGAAGAGATTTTGAGACTATACAAAATAAACAAAAAACATGACCCAGCCCTTGATTTCCTCAAAGTATTGTTGGACGGGCTAATCTTTACATACTTATAAGTAGCTGACATCTTAATTCAATGTCAATCAGAATTCTCGGTTATAAGCATAAAAATCAATTTGGGCTAATTTAAATTGCACATTGAAAGGAGATTAGAGAGACCACAGAACTGAGCGAAAACGTGAACTAATGGAGGTAGCACAGCCAAGTCTTGCCTCTGTATCTTTGTGGGGCACCACCATTGATGAACCACCACGTGATACTTGCCACTGTTTTTGGCAGCCATGAAGTAGGGAGTTGGAAGCTCTCCCCCCGACTAGCTTTGGCTTCCACAGAGGAAAGGAGCACATTCTATCCCCTGTAACACTATGCATAGTGGGGAGGTGATAAGTTCAATGGAGAAAAATAGGGAGAAGAGAGAGAAGGCTGGGGAGTTTGGGTTGCAAACTTTAAAAGGGTGAGTTAGAGAAAACCTCACTGAGAAGTGACATCCGAGCAAAGACCGAAAGAAGGTGAAGAAGCAGCAGCAGAGATACTGGGAATGTCCCTGCAGGGGGTGCCGCAAATGCCAAGCCCTGTCTGGAGTTTGCCTGGGATGCTCAAGACAAGTAGGGCTGAAATAGAGCAAGAGAGCAGGGAGAGTAGCAGATGAAGTCAGAGAAGGAAGTGGTGGCGGTGGTGGGTGATCACGTAGGGGCTTTTGAGGCACTATAAGGACATTGGCTTAGCCAGTTAGGGTTTTGAACAGAGGAGTGACTTGCTCCAAAAAGGATCACTCTGGCTTCTCTGCTGAGAATAGACTGTAGGTGGCCGGGGGTGGGGGTGGGGGGCGGCGGTGGGCGGGGAACCAGTGAGGAAGGCATTGCTGTCACACGGGTGACCATGATTGTGGCTAGGTCTAGGGAGTCAGCAGAGGAGATGTTAAGAAGTGGTCACGTTCTGGGGTGCCTGGGTGGCTCAGTCGTTAAGCGTCTGCCTTCAGCTCAGGTCATGATCCCGGGGTCCTGGGATCAAGCCCTGCATCTGGCTCCTTGCTCCGCGGGGAGTCTGCTTCTCCCTCTCCCAATCCCCCTGCTTGTGTTCCCTCTCTCGCTGTCTCTCTCTCTCTCTCTCTGTCAAAATAAATAAAATCTTAAAAAAAAAAAAGAAGTGGTCACGTTCTGAATATATTTGAAGAGAGAGCCCACAAGAATTGCTGATGGATGTGATGTGAGGTGTGAGAGAAGGAAATGGAGGCAAGGATAACTGCACAGCTTCTGACTGGAGACATTCATGTGACCTGGGAGACTCGAAGAGAAGGCTTGCGGAGGAAACACTGGTGTTCAGAGCGGCCCTGTCAGATGCTGATGCTCTGGGAGATGGTTTCAATTCCACAGGAGAGCACCAAGGCCAGCGTGACTTCCTAGCCCCAGCAAGGCCAGCTGATCGTATCAGGCCAGCTTCCCTAGCGGCTGCCTCTCACTTTCTCACCTTCTCAAGGAACCTGGGGAGATGGGGAAACGGGAGCTTGAGGACATGCTCTTCTGACTCTTCTATTTTTCTGTGAAACAGGAAGCCACATCTTTTATGTTTACAATCCAGTACTTAAAATGCTGAAGACTAATGAATAAAATAGGTTTATATTAGACTGTCTGTCGCAAGTGGGGATGCAGGAGGATGTCCGAGGTCCGAGGCAGGGAAGGTGTCAGAGTCACTGGATGCCCTTAATGCCGGGAGCATGACAGCTTTTCTTGACCTTAGTGATTGTGACTGAGTGAGATAGGCAGCAACCACGTTCTGCTGCATGGGCTGCGCTCGGTGTAGGTGGAGGGTAGTTTATGCAGCGCCAGATGCAAGAAGTCTGAATCCTGGCTTCGCTGTTTTTTGGCAGTTACATGACTGAGGTGTTCTGCACCTCACACTCTGCAAAACGGGGCAAATCTTAGCACCTACACCTCAGAAAGTTGTTGTGAAGGTGAAATGAGTAAATAGGTATCAGGTCCTTAGAACAGTGCCTGGCTTGAAGCAAGCACTCAGTAGGTATTAGCTGTTACACCATTTTATCAACATACACTCTTTCCTGACTTCGTGTTCTAACATTCCGGTCTTGGAATGTGTATGTGGTGGGGGAGAAGGGGTGAGGAATAGTTCCTTCACTGCTATGACTAAACTAAAGGAGAGAAATAAAGTAGGAAGCTGAACAAAAGGAAAGGAAAAGATGATGAGCATGAGTACTGCTCCACGGGTGAATCTCAGTCTAACCACAGAGCGCTTCCAAGGGAGCAGGTGCTCTGGGGAGGGGACGCTGCTTTAAGGATTGAGGTAATACTGAATTTTAAAAGTGCCCTCTAGGGGCGCCTGGGTGGCTCAGTTGGTTGAGCGGCTGCCTTCGGCTCAGGTCATGATCCTGGAGTCCCTGGATCGAGTCCCTGGATCGAGTCCCTGGATCGAGTCCCGCATCGGGCTCCCTGCTCGGCGGGGAGTCTGCTTTGCCCTCTGACCCTACCCCCTCTCATGTGTTCTCTCTCATTCCTTCTCTCTCAAATAAAAAAAAAAAAAAGAAATGTCCGGTCTGTCCCCTTTAAAAAAAAAAAAAGTGCCCTCTATACAGCAGCCTCTAAAAACAAGGTCATAACACAATTTTTATGCATGGGAAATTTTACTAAGAAAATATACATATCTTGTTACAATTTATATATCACAAAAGAGAAAAAACAATTCACATGATTATGGAGCATTTAGATGGATTCCTGGAACCATCTGTAATAAGCTGATCTGGTATAATACATTCTATGCAAGGCACTCCCCGCCCCCCCAAACTGGTATTCCCATAAGCAATTATCACAAGTCTGTTTGTTCCATCCTTTTAAATGCACAGGTGAGAAAGGCTAAGCAGTGACTTTTGCAATGTGTGGTTTCCTCGAAGTTAATACTTAATGCTTGGGATGTTATCAAAAGGAACACAATATCAAATGCAAAAATATGGTTTTAATTTCAGTTAAATTTTAAAGGTCATTAGGCAAAGTATAATAAAACATTAGGCAAAAATGTTTCTTTGTCAAATAGCTAGAATAGGTCTCAGAAATTCCTTATTCCACACACACATTTTATATTTTTTAACTGTTCTCACCTTTTTTTTTAAAAAAAAAGTAAGCTCCATGCCCAGCTTGGGACTTGAACTCACAATTCGAGATCAAAAGTTGCATGCTCTACCAGCAGCCAGCCAGGCACCCCAACTGTTCTTACTTTTTAATGGAAGAAGTTATATGGATGCATATAATACAAAAGCTATCATTGTATCAGAATATCATTGTGTCAAGATAGGGAAATATATCTTACAATTCACACTGACATTGGCAGAGTCTATATATAAGCATTATTGAAACTGGTTTGCACAGAAGTGATAGTAGTTGGTGGTTCTGGAAAGATTACTAAATCTAAAGATGTTAATAAACTGGCTATTGAGAATCTTTGGTGTAATTTACCAAATTCAAAACCACATCTTTTATGTTTACAATCCAGTACTTAAAATGCTGAAGACTAATGAATAAAATAGGTTTATATTGTATTTGAGTTATAAATGGGAACAAAGTAAAAATCAAACTGCTAAAACACATTAAAAAGGACCTAAGCCTAATCTTATAAGAATAGGTGAAGACTTTTCATCTGAAATAACAATTCTTAAGATCCAGAAAAAATCACCTGTCACAGAGGCCCTTCTTCCTTGAGAGGGGCTGAGGTTAAAGCGAGCCCTGGCTTTGCTACTCACCAGCTGGGATCTTGGGCAAGGCATTTAACCTCTCTGTGCCTGTGGTCTTCTCCATAAAACAGGTGCAGTGACAGAAGGGGATTTGAGAATTAATTATGCTGATGCATATTAGATGCTCAGAACAAGGCCTGGTGCTATCCATAAAGTTTACTTTAGAATTATTTGCTAACTGTACATACCTAGTATATTAGTGACAACTCAATGATTCTCTAGGAATCAATTTACTAGAATATACACTTAAAATTAGGAAAGGGAAAATAATTTTTCTAGGACACAAAAGGACATACTGAAAACTGGGAAATAGATACCCACAAATTTTCCCTTTGTCATAAAACTTTAAAAAGTGTTCTGAATGTAGGGATAACTTCCCAAAGATAGAAGTGGCAAGTAAATTTTTATTTGGGAAAAAACAAGATTAAATAGCAATATGAAAAAGTGTTTATTGGTAAAAATCTGTTACATAAATATACAAACCACCCAAAGTCATCTGACTTAATTTGTATACTTTACACAACTAAACTATGAACACATTTCCATATTATATCATATCATGTTACTTTTCTCTTTGAGAGGCACAATTTTTCTTTTCCAAGAAAGGGAAAAAATTATTATTTTAAAATCTAATCACCAGTTTACTTGAGAAGCCCCTGGCAATAATTATGCAGTAAGTAAGAGTCATGTCCTAATTAGGCCCTGTTGAATTTATTAAAATTTGAAAAAAAGCATTGAGCTTTTTCTCTGCTAATATTAAAACAATCTCATTTCAGATGAGGGGGAAGTTTTCTGTAGTCAAATTATCTTGAATATTTTAAATATTAAATGTTACTTTATTTAGCTTGGCTGGAGAGAATTTATTTCATTTTAGTATTTAGGTGCACATTAAGGTGCAAATCACACATCAATTGAGAACCAAAGTAGATAATAAATCTGTGTTTTCTATAAAGTCAGCAATGTGCCTGCACCTGAACATGTGTGGTCTTGTTTTGAATGGAAATATGATATTGGTGCTATTTCATTATTTATAATAGTTCCTTTAAATAGAATCCCAGTAGAGAGCTTTGATGTTTACATGAATGTTCTTAAGTGTTATTTATGCTCGGCAGAGCTGATTCCATTTTGGTGAATCCACCAGAACCCTGGAACTGTTCAAGAATATAAAGTTCTCTTTGAGGGATACTGAATGGCCTTGGGAAAAAAACTACAGAACAACTGGATGAAGGCAAGGCTTTCCCACTCCCCTAACCCCTTTGGGCCTTCTCAGTTATCTGAAAGCAGTAAATAATGCTCCACACCCCTCAATAATTATGCTTTGATCTTTTTTTTTTTTTAAAGATTTTTTTTTTTTAATTTATTTATTTGAGAGAGACAATGAGATAGAGAGAGCATGAGAGGGGGGAGAGTCAGAGGGAGAAGCAGACTCCCTGCCGAGCAGGGAGCCCGAATTATGCTTTGATCTTAATTCATTAGCAACTCCTTTGCAAAGGAGAATGTAGAATCTTATTTCTTCAGAAGCTGGTAATTTTAGAGAAAGAAAAGACAAAGGATAGAGTAAGTCATATTAAAAGACAACCAGTAGAGAAGAAACAATTATCCATTTGACAGCGAACCTTTTCAAAAATGAAAACGGGTTGCTAGGTTTTACTTAATAAGTGAATTTAAAAACTCTACTTGAGACCTGAACAGTATTCTAGTCATGTATTTTCAGAGCAATCTGTTTAAAAGTTCTGTATTTTTGTCCCTATAAACATCCCATAAAAACTAGACATAAGAAAAACAGATGAAACCAATTCTATATAAGAACATAATTTATCTTTTTCATATAAAGTATATACTATATGAGCACTAGACAAACTGCACACCACACTCAGTACTCAATGCCTTCCCTGTGCAAGTAGCCTGGACACCACCCGGGAGCTGGTAAGAAATATAGACTCTCAGGCTCTACCCCAGACCCACTACATCGCGAGGAGTAATCAGCTCTCCGGATGATTCGGATGTCCACTTTAAGGCAGCGAATGAGAGGCAGGGGAAGTGTGCGTCAGAGTCCCCTGAGAACTTGCTGAAAATACACCTGCCAGCGCTCTGCCCCTGGGGGCCCAGGGGGCCTGGAAGGAGGTAGAGGCATATGCATTTTAAAGAAGCTTCAGGGTGATTCTGAAGCAACTTCCTGGTTAAGAAACCATCCTTTAAAAAAGATTTTAACCAAAATCTTTAACATGTTACCAAATGTTAAAGTCAATAAACCTTACCCCACAACTCATCCAGTCTCTTTCACACCAGGGGGGCTGGTGCCAGATGAGGACATGTGTTCTCAGTTTCCCCTAAGTAATTTCTGACAGACTAACCTTACAGAATCTCTTCTCTATTCAAAAGAATGAAAATTTCTCTCCATTGCTGTTTTTAAAAATAATTACCTTCTTTCTTGGTAAAAATTTCCGTAGAAGATCTGAATGTTTGTTTCTTTTCCAATCTGATGCCATAATGCCTCCAACCCCTTCCCACCATGCTGGTAGCTCCTGCCTGTGTTCTTAAATTTTTTCTTCGATTTACATCCAATAGTTGTTACTTGCTCGGTGAAATACTGGTTGGTAAATAGCATGTGAGAATAGGTGGCTTTTAATAAATATACATTATATATATAATAATATATATTAACAAATATTCTATTTATTATATATCTCATATAGTATGTGTAAATATATCTTATTTCTCCAGATAAATATGTATTCATTAAAAGCCACCTATTCTCATGTGTTATTTACCAACCAGTTTATTACTGGTTATATATATATATATATATATATATGAATATATGATTTCTGTCTTATTTTAATAAGCAGGCTATATGCCAGTTGGCTTTTTTTCCTTAAAATATAATTTCCATAAAGACTGTACCAGACATATTTACTAAGCAAACATCTTAGTAAAATTACATTAACTCAGCATAAGGTCCTGCCTTCAGTAAGCACTAAGCAAAAAACAGGATTTGTAATTATTATACTTGTAATGTTAAACTCAAGTCAAGAGAGTATTTTTGGGGGTGATTTTGTTTTGACAAAGGTAACATGAAAAACATAAACCTTTCACTTTTAATTAAAAGAAACAAATAGTGACCTGATTGCTTATTTTATAAAACAGATTTATGTAACAGACTTCTGACTTTACTCATCTGTTAAATGGATTAATCAATTGCATTTTAAAATACTCCAAATGGCAGTGCCATTTCAAGCATTCTTAAAATGTTAAATTATATTCAAAATTAGTATGAATCAATCTCTACCTATACATAGAAGGACATATGAACATATAAATGATGTCCTTTTTCCCCTACAGAATATCACATCTAACATATCAAGGACTGTGGAGAGAAATACCAAATAATGTGCACCCTTACATGTAGCTATGAATAACTTTTTGTAGTTAATCTTCTAGAATAAGCACTTAAAATAAGTTTTTGTTCCTTCAAAGCAATTCTGTTAGGCACATATCAAGTAATACTACTAACTTTCCAAATACTTTTGGGTTTTCCTTTAGAACTCTCCGATACGTAAGTCATAAGAAAACTGGTCTCGGGGCGCCTGGGTGGCTCGGATGGTTGGGCGTCTGCCTTCGGCTTGGGTCATGATCTCGGGGTCCTGAGATCGAGCCCCATATCAGGTTCCTGACTCAGCGGGGAGCCTGCTTCTCCCTCTCCCTCTGCCTCTCCCCCTGGTTCATGCTCTCTGTGTCTCAAATGAATAAAATCTTAAAAAAAAAAAGAAAACTGGTCTCACTGGCCAATTGTTACCCATTTTACTGGGATTAAAAATGGCATTTCCTGTTCTGCACACCTACCTTATTCATCCCCACTTAGCTCTAAATGAAATTTGGTGGTTTCAGAAAATTAAATTCATCTTCAGTGGAAAGAGTTGTCACTAATGGTATTCAAAGGAATGTATCATAAAGACATTCCAAAATTATCCAAATAATAAAGAGCACCACTATTGGAATAGGGGGGATAGCCTCTCTAGTTAAATATGCTTCATTCAGATGTGAAACAGGACTAATTTGTTAAAAGTCACATGATGTCAGTTATAATTTATATATTATATCCCCTCCTTTGAATCATCTAGAAATAAATAAAATGAAAATAGGTGTTTTTCATAATAAGCAAATCTAAATTTCTAGTTGGACAATAAACTCGCATTAATTGAAGCAATTAAATTTAAGATATTACCTTTATTAAATAAAAAAGTTACACTAGGATTTTTATACACTGTTGAAAACAATGACTATTTTGTTTATTTCTCTAAAGACAGCAGTACTTCCCATTTCTCTCTCATGATATTATAGTTAAGCCTCAATTTAGGTCCAGAAAATAAATAACAGGGTAGATTTTTCGCATTTCTCTATATTTATCAACTGGAAAGGAATTTCAGAGCATGAAGATAAAATGAGGCTGAAATAAAAGAACTTTTAGATACTGACAGTTTGTCCTTATAATCTGGTTAAATTTGGCTTCTTAAAATTCTATACTCATATCCACAGAAGTAAATTTCTATTTTAGTAGCCCTAAAAGAGCTGGGGAGAGAAGATTATTACTGTAGTAGTAAATAGCAAATACTTTGGCAAGCATGAACAATAGCACAAGTAAAGACATTTACAAATACATCTGTAACATCTCTTTGATGTGGTATGAGCTACAAATCAGAAGAAAAGCATTATGGTTATTTGATTGCGGGGTACTGGTGGGCATTCACAATGTAGCCAACACATTGATCCTCTATGGAAGTACAGATTCATGAAAAAAAAAAAAAGTCAAGCAAAGCAGTGGGGGAGAATAAAACACAGGAAAATACCACAAATTTGAGAACATTATCTCTTTTTTCTGAAAAAAAAAAAAAAAAAAAAAAAGAAAGAAAAGAAAAAAGGAGGGGGTTCCCTGAAGCATGGAAAGTATTTTTCAGTGGGTGTGCCTCTATTCCGTTATCAGGGGAGGGCTTAATGCAGATTCTGGCCAGTCATACACATCTGGCAGCAGGGAATCATATTCACTTCGCCATATTCTTTCTCTAATGTATTTGGCCTTGTCCTCAGGTTCTGGGTATCGGAAAGCCATTTTGTTAGCATACAGGTATTCTGTAACCTGAAAAATAAATAAGATGACTGCATAGGCTCTGAGTATTAACCTGAGAGAAAAAGTACTATTAAAACCCAGAGACGTGAATTTAGAAGAATGACATTTTTCTTTTTTCAAGTTAAAAAAAAAAATAACATTACTTTGACTCATTTCAAAACATTTGGAAACTATTAAAACTTGAAAGATGAAATAAAAATAATCTGCAATTTCACCATAAATTTGATGTGTTTTAAAGTCCCTCCCCCCCATTATTGGCATTTCCTTAATACTTCAAACTAACAAACAATTTTAAGCTCTACTTTGTGTCAGTCAAATAGCCCTACTTGGGCGACCTGCCTAGCCCATGTCCTTCCCCCACTTTCAAGTAGCATGTAGGAGAGTTTATTTCCTACCCACAGATGACTGGACTGGGGTGAAAACCTAACCTAATGTGAGCCAGGTGTTTTTGCTCTAGAATTTGGATTAAGAGACACAGAAATTATTATAAATCAGGTGTTGGACACCAGAACTACAAGGTCCAGTAAAGTTGGGGCTGGGACCTACACACGGAAACTCCCCACCACCATCATGGAGTGCCAGGCATGTTCCATGTGTTTTACATGTACAGCTCATTTAATCCTCGCACGAATCCTACGAGGTAAGTACTGGTAGTATTATCCTCAGTTTACATATGAGGACACCAAAGTATGAGGAGTTTAGGTAAGTAACTTGCCCAAGATAGTTGAATGAGAGCTGTGTCTCAAACCCAAAGCATTCAGATTATAGATCCCAGGCCCGAAACAGTTAAGCCAGATTACTTCCCACCTCATTTGGCTTGAGTGGCTTTCCGATATTTGTAAGCAAGCCACACAAAGCATGACTGGTGATGAGGATAAACCCTCTCTGAGCCTCAGTTTTGATGTAAAATGAGGTAGTACAGAAAGCTTCCTCACAGGATAGCACAGTGCCTATTATATAGTAAATTCTCAAGTTATGGTTTCATTTTAACTTAAAAAAAATACTGTAACGCATGATTAAAAAAAAATTCAAACAATTAATACCTTTCTCTTCCTACTCCAATTCCCATTTTTTTTTTAAAGATTTTATTTATTTTTCATTTGAGAGAGCGAGAATGAGAGAGAGAGAGAGAGCACATGAGGGGGGGAGGGTCAGAGGGAGAAGCAGACTCCCCGCCGAGCAGGGAGCCCGATGCGGGACTCGATCCCAGGACTCCAGGATCATGACCTGAGCCGAAGGCAGTCGCCTAACCGACTGAGCCACCCAGACGCCCCTCCAATTCCCATTCCAACTGGTGACCACTATGAAAGTTTATTTCAGCTTTCTAAGAAAAAAATTTAACCAAAAAATGAAGGTTATTAAAAATAAGCTTTCACTCCAGGGACTCAACCTTACTGTATTTTGTGATGAAAATGTGTTTCAATTATTTTCTAGCCTATTACAAGAAACATATTTGTACACACAGAAAAGGCTGGGGCAAAGCATGAGATCAGAGATGCTGACTGGCTGTGGGATGGGGTGAGGGATAGAAACAAAGCACTGCCTAGTCTCCTGATCCCTTGCTCCTAAAAAGGAAAACCTTAAGCCAATGAAGAAGGAGCAAATTCTCTACCCTGGGGAAGGGAGAAGAGGCATGATCCTGCAGCTACACTCTGTACCAACCCCTAAGCACAGGTATCTTCTTCTATTTCATATGACCTTTCATCTGGACACACCGGTAACCTCCCAAATGACTGATATGTTCCAAAATCTGTCCCAAATGTAGTATGAGTCTATCTAAGACTGAGCTCTTTTCATCCTAGTTCTGGGCTCTAAAATCCTCAGTTGTTTTGCAACAGTAAGGTATTTAGACTCCTTAGCCTGGCATTTGTGTGTCTGTACAAGCTGGCCTGAAGGTAACTTGCAAATCCTGTCTTATGCCATTTTCCTACCTATACTTTAGATTCCAGCTCAACTGGATTGGCTGTTTTTTATTTTTTAAGATGTTATTTTAGGGGCGCCTGGGTGGCTCAGTTGGTTAAGCGACTGCCTTCGGCTCAGGTCATGATCCTGGAGTCTCGGGATCGAGTCCCGCATCGGGCTCCCTGCTCGGCAGGGAGTCTGCTTCTCCCTCTGACCCTCACCCCTCTCATGTGCTCTCTCTCTCTCATTCTCTCTGTCTCAAATAAATAAATAAAATCTTTAAAAAAAAAAAAAAGATTATTATTTTATTTTAAAGTAATCTCTACACTCATCAGGGGGCTCAAACTCATAACTCCAAGATGAAGAGTCACATGCTCCATTGATTGAGCCAGTCAGGTGCCCCTGGATGGGCTGTTCTTTCTTTTTTTTTTTTTTTAAAGATTATTTGAGTGAGAGAGAAAGCACGCAAGAGTGTGTGTGAGTGGCGGGAGGGGCAGAAGGAGAGGGAGAGAATCTCAAGCAGACTCCCCACCAAGTGTGGAGCCTGATATGGGGCTTGATCTCATGACCCTGAGATCATGACCTGAGCCAAAATTAAGAGTCGGATGCTCAACCAAACTGACTGAGCCACATAGGCGCCCCTGGCTATTACTTCTTAAATATATCATCCTCTAATTCCCAATCTTTATTTAGTTTATGAGTGTTAAAATAATGCAACAATATTTATAGTCAAAGGGGTAAAAATTTTATGATCATCAGCATACAGTCGAAAATGTGGTTGATAAATTCTACATCTAATCCTGATGTTTAAGAAAATTTTAGTAAACTAGGGATGAAGATTACTTCTTTAAAAAGATAAAAAAATATTTATTTCAACCAAAAGCCAGTATCACATTTAGTATTAAAATACAAGGATGCCCTTATCAACTAAGTTGCTTAAAACTCCTCTTAAAGGGGAAAAAAAGAGCAATACATAAAAAATGAAGAAAAAAATTACTTGCAAATGATTCAAAACTCAAAATTCCAAAAGAGTTAATTAAAAGAGTTAAGATTGCTCAACAAACTAGTTATCAAGTAAATTCATAAAAATTAATACCTCCCCTATATGCCAGAAACGATAAGTGAGGAAACAGATATGGAAAGAAAAATCTTCATTTATTATAAAGAACAAAAAAATTTTAGAAAACAATGAATCATGGAACACTACATCAAAAACTAATGATGTACTGTATGGTGACTAATACAACATAATAAAGTTAAATTAAATTTTAAAAAAAAGAACAAAAAAATTTTAAATATCTAGGAAAATAAGTATTAAGCAACATACGACATTTAGAGAAGAAAACAACAAAATTATTTTGACTTACAAAAAGAAACAGACTGCGCTGAGTGGGAAGAGGTACTGGTGGGGAGGGAAGAGCCAGTCCCCAAGACTCAATTTCATTAATTTATAAGTCTGATAGTTTCATACATAGATGCAGGGTTTTCTTTGAATTTAAAAAATTGATAGAAAAATTCATCCTAAAGAATGCACAATTTAAACAGATATGAAAATACTGAAAAACCATAATAATGGGAAACATATAGTTTCAAATAATACACATTATACATACCACAATAATTATTATTTAAGATTTTATTTTTGAGTAATCTTTACATCAACTTACAACTCCTAGATCAAGTTGCACTCTCTACTGATTGAACCAGCCAGGCACCCACATACCACAATAATTTTAAGGGTGCGTGGGTGCCCCCCAGGGGCACCTGGGTGGCTCAGTCGGTTAAGTGTCTGTCTTTGGCTCAGGTCATGATCTTGGGGTCCTGGGATCAAGCCCCGCATTGGGCTCCCTGCTCAGCGGGGAGTCTGCCTGAGATTCTCTCCCTCCCCCTCTGCCCCTCCCCCTGCTATCTTTCTCTCTCTCAAATAAATAAATAAATCTTAAAAGAAAATATTGTGGGTTATATTTTGGTAGTAAGAAAATGGGTGATCTAAAATTTCTTTGCACCTTTGAAATATTTCAAACTTCTCTCTAATAAACTTGTGTTACTTGAGGAAACATCATTAAAACTTATGTGAAGAGGTATAAATTAATACTTACTTTAATAGCAATGTTAATAGAAACTTCCTGAATATCAGCAAGTGGTGGGTAAAGTCTCCCTTGAGCTAGCTCTTTATCTGTCAATTGATTTGCCAGAGCCTGAAGGGAAAAACAGCATTTTATTTTATTTTTAAAATTTTTTATTGTTATGTTAATCCCCATACATTACATCGTTAGTTTTAGATGTAGTGTTCCATGATTCATTGTTTGTGCATAACACCCAGTGCTCCATGCAGAACGGGCCCTCTTTAATACCCATCACCAGGCTAACCCATCCTCCCACCCCCCTCCCCTCTAGAACCCTCAGTTTGTTTTTCAGAGTCCATCATCTCTCATGGTTCGTCTACCCCTCCGATATCCCCCACTTCATTCTTCCCCTCCTGCTATCTTCTTCTTTTTTTTTTCTTAACATATATTGCATTAGCTGTTTCAGAGGTACAGATCTGAGATTCAACAGCCTTGCACAACTCACAGCACTTACCAGAGCACATACCCTCCCCATTTTATTTTTGATTGTTTAAATAACACAGAATAAGGACCTAATAAAATGGAAAAGGGGTTTGGGGAGGAGAAAATACAGGTAACATAATTCTTATTTTTAGCAGGAATATGCTTGAAGCACTGCAGAGATTAAAACTGTTCACCACTAAACAAGAAATAACCAGACTGAAAGGTTTATTGACATATTCTACTTAATACCTACAAAGTTTGGCATAATTACATCAGTTACTATGAAAATAAACATTAAAGATGCCTTGTTTTAACATAAAAAAAAAAGAAAAAAAAAAGAAAATAAACATTAAAATCTGTATTAATGTGAGTTCTTCAAAACTCATATTACAGTCTGGCGCTCAGACCAGCCCACTCCAAATAAACCAGTATTTGTCCACTAAAAAAATGAAGGTGTTACATTTTTTTTTTTTTAAAGATTTTATTTATTTATTTGACAGAGAGAGACACAGCGAGAGAGGGGACACAAGCAGGGGGAGTGGGAGAGGGAGAAGCAGGCTTCCCGCGGAGCAGGGAGCCCGATGTGGGGCTCGATCCCAGGACCCTGGGATCATGACCTGAGCCGAAGGCAGACGCTTAACGACTGAGCCACCCAGGCGCCCGAAGGTGTTACATTTTATCTATGCTGTCATAATATATTACCTTCAGATATATATATACACAACAGGTACAGTATGTGTTATATATATGAGAGGATTCATAGCTTAACATTCAAACATTTGAAAAATCATGATAAAAAATTAGTTTTATGTAAAAGTAGATAGCCAAATCAAAAAAGCAACAGATGAGTAACTTCCTTTCCATTCATAAGGCAGATTTAACCCCTTTTCTCTCTCTGCTTTTAATTAAAATCCACTCATCTTTATAATTCATCCTGATAAAAGAGCCAAACAATATTTAAAACATTTACCTTTGCAGCTTCTAGGAAAACATGGTCACTAATATGCCGGGTGTTACAGAGAATAACAGCTAAAGCCACACCTACGAAACATTTTAAATAGTTTATTTAGTAAGGTCACTTTTCAAATTATGAAAGGAACCAAATAAATTCCTAGACTTAAAGCAAGTTAATGGTAACACTACCCCCCAGACAGCCACCCCCCTCAAACAAAGCAGCCAAGAGAAAACAGAAATCTGAGAGTGAAAATCAAATGATCTTAGTTAACTGTTACAATTCTTACCTCCTAGAATAACTTTAGAAATATGAAATGTTTTTCTCAATTTAGTTTTTACAATTAGCAAAATTGCAATGCATACAATTCATCAACACTTGTTAAAAGAAACATCAATTCCCAGCCCACCTTTAACCCTTCCACTTCTTGCTCTGTAGAAGCAGCTACTTTCAATTCTTTTAGCTGATTATTTTTATATTTCTCTCTAACAGCTTGCTTGTATGTCTCCTGATTGACGTCCTGTAGGAAATAAGTACTTGGCTTTCTTTCACATTTCCAGCCTCGTCCCTTCTTCCAGTATGGTTAGAGCACCATTTTGGCTGAATCAATCAGTAGTCAACGTTTATATTATTATGGCTTCATGAGTGTTACTCACAGCAGAGCCATTATTATTTTTTTTTTTAAAGATTTTATTTATTTATTTGAGACAGAGAGAATGAGAGACAGAGAGCATGAGCGGGAGGAGGGTCAGAGGGAGAAGCAGGCTCCCCGCCGAGCAGGGAGCCCGACGCGGGACTCGATCCCGGGACTCCAGGATCATGACCTGAGCCGAAGGCAGTCGCTTAACCAACTGAGCCACCCAGGCGCCCCACAGCAGAGCCATTATTAACACCGTGTCATGACTAGTTCTCCCCTTCTGCATAACTTTTGGTTTTCCCTGAAGTTACTCTCCTGTTCTCCTTGTTTAAATTATTTCACACTGAAACACTCATTCGATTGCCTGAATCATCCGGTATCTCAGTCACCTCACGTACTCTCTTCCTTCGTCCTCTAGAAGAAACTGCCACCGCTACCATCTGGTGCAGCTACTCTCCATCCCAGATCTGGATCAGTCATCCTGGAAAATCCCTCATGTTCATGGGGATTCCCTTGGTTTCTTTCTGAGTTCACTTCCTAAATCCCACCTCTTCCTAGCTTTTTGTTACTCTCTTTTTCTGGTAGGACACGATTTCCTGTAGTGCCCCCCTTTCAGTTCCTTTTCTGAAGATGCTCCCCTTTACCACCACCCCCCCCCTTTTTTTTTTTTTTACTACTTTCCACTTATTTGATAGTTTGGGTTTAGAATTCTAGTTTGGAAATAATTTCCCTTCAGAATTGTGAGGCATTATTTCAATATCTTCTAGCTGCCAGCATTGTTGGTGAGAAATCAGTGCCAATTTGATTCCAGATCCTTTTCGGTGATTATCTTTTCACTGCATCTCTGGAAGTATTAGGATCCTTTTTCGTACCGAATATTCTGCAGTTTCCCAGTGATGTGCCTTGAGGTGCATGACTTTCACATACCACATCTGGCACTCAGTGGGAGGCCCTTCCTATCTAGAAACTTGGGTCTTTCAGTTTGGGGAAATGTTCATGAAGTCTTTGACAGTTTTCTTCCTTCCACTTACCTGTTCTCTCCCTCTACAATTGTTTTCTGATATTGTACTTTCTGGACTAGTCCTCTAATGTTCTTCTTTTGTTTTCCATCCCTTGTTCTCTGCTTGTTTTTTAGGTGATTTCCCCAGCTTTTTTTTTTTTTAAATAATCCTTCTGCTATCAAACTTTTCATTTTCAAGAGCTCATTTTTGTTTTCTTTTTTTTTTTTTTTTTAATTTTTTTATTCTTATGTTAATCCCCTTACATTACAACATTAGTTTTAGATGAAGTGTTCCATGATTCATTGTTTGTGCACAACACCCAGTGCTCCATGCAGAATGTGCCCTCCTAAATACCCACCACCAGGCTAACCCATCCTCCCACCCCCCTCCCCTCTAGAACCCTGTCTGTTTTTCAGAGTCCATCGTCTCTCATGGTTCGTCATTTTTGTTTTCTAATTAAAAAAAATTCTGTCTTGTTTCTGGAACATAATATTTTTGTCTCCATGAGGATATTGATAATTTTTAAACTTTCCTTCTCCCCACCTAACCCCTGCTTCTTCCTAAACGGCTTTTTAACTTGTTTATTTTAGTCTCTTTTATGAGATAAATTGTTCATATAAGAGACTTACCTTAGCTGACCAGTAATCTTTGAGTGTTTTTCATATGTAGGGGTTAGGAACTAAAAGAATGACTGGTAGCCATGAGCATGAGGAGGGGGCTTGCCCACTCTGAGCATCACTGTGGTGACTTGGCTTTCAATCAGCCTACTTTTTGGCACCTCCTTCCTCAACTTTGTCTGGTGTCTTCCAGTCTAGAAAGTCTCAGTTTTACAGCATTCAAAGAGTATCCCAACAGTCTTTGGCCAGAGTGGGGCAATACAGTTATCCACTTAATCAAGGATGAGAAGGAAATCAGGTGGTTAATAGATTCCTTATTTTAATCCAGCCTCTAGATAATATATATATTTCAGAAAGTAGAGCATTTGTTCCATCTACAGTTAATATAGTTGCTTAAATGTTTGGGGCAAAATCTATTGTCCTCTTATATTTGTCTTGTCTATTTCATGTTCCTTCCTTTCCTCTTCACTCTTGACTGTTGGAATTTTTTTTTTAATCATTTCATTTCCTCCCCCAACATTCTCTCACCATAGTTGGTAAGTTTTTCTAGTCTTCTAGTGGTTATCCTAAAATTTGTAACATGCACCCTTATGAAAACTCCATGGCAATCTCTAATTTACCCTCCCACAAAATCTTTTCGCTCTGGCTGCATTCATAGTCTTCTCTTTGTTGTTTTTTGCTGAAGCCTCACAACGATGTTCCTAGATGTGGCCTTCCTTTTATTTATCCCACATGGGTTTCACGTCAATATTGTGTATTGACGTCATTGATCAGGTTCTAAGAAATTCTCAGCCACGAAGCCTACAATATTGCCTCTGCTTCATTCTCATGCTCATCTTCTGGGACTATACAATAAAGTATATCAATTAAAGGTATATATCTGTTTTTCTATATTTTTCTTTTTGGTCTCTGGCTAATTTTCTCTGACCTTACAGTTTAATTCTCTTTAGTCTAATCTGCTATAAGCCTCATTCACTGAGTTCTTAAATTTATTTTATTTTTCAATTCTACAATTTAGCGTTCCTTGGCTGAATCTTTCAAGCTTGGCTTTTATTTCCATAAACACAATAGCATATTTGTTTCATAGCATCTGTTTGATATCTAGAAATCCAGAGTTTTCTTGTTGTTTCTGATACTTTTGGCTTCTGCTGTCTTGTCTCTGTATGTGTGTCTTTATTTTTTATTTTTCAACTGGGGGTGTATTTCAAAATTTGTGAAAGTAATTTGAAGAAAAGGATAGTGTTATCTTGTTCCACAAAAGATTTCTGTTCGCTTCTGCAAGTCACTTGTGGATGCTAGTAAGCCAGAACAAAGGCTTGAGGTCTTCTAGATCATCCGCGTGACAGTGCAAACTATACCCATATTCCAAGCTACAGCCTTTAGGGTTTCAGCCCACTAGTGGTTCACGTAGAACTCCATTCTTGGCAGATGCCAGACTCTAATGCTTGCCCTCCTTCCAGGAAAAGCATGGTTTTACTGCTCAGCCACTTCTTGCTGAGAATACTTGCAGTGCAAAAGTCCTTCACATGCTGGTTTTCTGAGCTCTAGTCCTCTCCCTACTCTTGATCCAGAATTCCTGAGGATTTTGTTAGTCAGTATCTTATTAGCCTTTGGACCCTTTTAAGGCTTTATTTTTGTTGTTACTTCACCCAGTTATAATTGCTGGACCAGGTAATTCAAACATTATCAGAGCCTTACATTTTTTTTTAATCAACAGACTTTTGGCCTCCTGCTTTAAAGTCCATTTTTACCTCTACTACCAAGTCATTTTTACATCTATATGTATAGTGCTGGTAATGGTTAATAATAAAGTTACAGGACTTTGTAGTGTTGTATAAAAACAATCAATTGCCAAGTTCCTTATTCGTCAAATAAGATACAGAAAATGACTTTGTTAAAATCAGCAGAAAAGTATTCTTTTCCATGCTGTTATGCCTTTATGCCACAGAAATATTGTTGGAAAGAATAGATTGATTTTGAACATTATCAAGTTCTAGAAAGAGATCACTGGTGATGGGAGAGTTCCTATTACAGACACTAGGTCTCAAGAGCGAAGCACTTCTAGACATGAAACGGCTACATGGGAGGAAAAAGGAGGAAAATTCATACACAAAAGCACTGGGATATTCACAGGCTAAAAGTCTTCTTTACTTTGACAACAGTTATAACGTGCTAGCTTGATCCTAGCCTATGTACACTAAAAATCTACCTGTCATGAAATCTGAGTTAGAGCCTACCGTCAGCTCTTCAGGGAGAGGCCCACAAGAAGACAAAGGAAGTTCAGGCCAAATCCAACAGTCTTTCATTAAAATGAATGGACAATTAAGGATCACCAGAAATTTACAGAAAATGAACAGCACAAAGGAAGAAATATTTAAAAGAATCTTAGCTCTCAGAAGAAACTCAAAAGGATCCTGCAACCTTTAAAAAAAAAATAAAAGTGGCTATGAAAAATGTGTGGCTTTAAGATAAGATAAAGGTATTGGGAATAAAAAAAATAGTATTTGAGCCTACTGAACTGATGATATGTGATATTAAGCAAATGTTAATTTCATGTGGTATGATATGAGTATTATGGTTATGTTTAATTTAAAAAATTACTTTTTTAGAGATACATACTGAAGTAGTTATAAATGAAATTATATGATGTCTCTGATTTGCTTTAAAATAACCCAGTGAGGAAGGAATGGGTAGGAAAATATGGTTACATGTTAGTAACAGCTGAAATGTGGGAGACTGGAACATGGGACTTCATTCTTCTCTCTGCTTTTGTGTATGTTTGAAAATTTTTATAATTAAGAAAAAGACTTTCTTGTTGTTTCTAGTTTTTACTTTAAGTAGGCTTCACGCCCACATATGGGGCTTGAATTCACAGCCCTGAGATCAAGAGTCGCATATTCTATGCACTGAGCCAGCCAGGCACCACATAAAAAAAGACTTCTGAAAAGTACACTGAAAGTGCTAAAAAACAGATGAATGAATGAATGCCACAGAACTCCCCCACATTACAGAATAAAAAAAGGCAGAGTTGAAAATGTGAAATATAATTTACAAGTCAAGGACAACAGAGGTATTTGACCATGGTCTAACATAAGTTCTGTAAGAGAAAAACAGAAATAATGGAAGGAAAGAAATGAGAAAAAAAAAGTTATAAAAATCCTTTGGAAAAGAAGATACAGTGACCTGGCCCCCCCACAGATATGCATAGTAAATGGAAATAAGCCCAAACCTGGATGCATCCTAGTAACCTTTTGGAAATCTAAAGATAAAGAGAAAAATTTAAGTATTTTTAGGGAGAAAAAGCTAGCATGGATAAGGAAATGAGAATCTCAATGACATCAGATTTCTCACAGCAACACTAAAAGTGGAGAAATATTTTCAAAGATCTGCGGGAATGGGTGTTCAATCTACAAATCTCTACCAAACCAAACTATCAAGTGAGAAGACAAAATAAAGACGTTTTTAAGATATGTGAAAACTCAGGAAGTTTTCATCCATGCTTAATAAAAACACTTTTTCAAAAGATGTGCTCCAGAAAAATGAGACCAAGATAGAGAGGAATAGCACCAAGACAGAAATGGCACATATGCATGAGAGAGAACAACATGGGTCACAAGAAGTAGTCTGCTGTGCGGGGCGGCTGGGTGGTTCAGTCAGTTAAGCATGTGACTCTTGGTTTCAGCTCAGGTCATGATCTCGGAGTTATGAGACTGAGCACCGCATCAGGCTCCCTGCTCAGCAGAGAGTCTGCTTGGGATTCTCTCCCTCTGCTCCTCCCCTGATATGCACTCATGCTCTCTCTCCTTCAAATAAATAAATAAATAAATCTTAAAAAAAGAAAAAGTAGTCTGCTGTGGAGCAGGATCCAGAAGAAATGAAGAAATTAAAGAAAGATTCACTATACTTGATACTTGAAAGACTTTTACTTTGAGTTTTATAAAAATTTTGTAATATAGAATTACATATTCTACATTTATCAAATCATACTCCTGTTTAGATATAAATAATATATAATCATGTAATTTCGGAATCAATCCATAGACAAAGCACAGAAAATAATAGAGCACAACGTACATGTCCAAAAACCCTCTCTACAATGTAGAAATATTGACTAACCAAAATTGAGAGATGGAATAAGAACAAATAAAGCTAAATACCAGATTTTTCAACAGTGGCAAGCTAATAAAAACTGTCATAAGTTGCTATCAACAGTTTAGATATGTTATATAAAAAATAAAGGTACCTACTAGGAAAACTAAAAATAGTAACACAAATTGAAAGGTAGAGAAGCAAGGTATTAGGAGGTACATGT
Source organism: Mirounga leonina (assembly GCF_011800145.1). Taxonomy (NCBI): domain Eukaryota; kingdom Metazoa; phylum Chordata; class Mammalia; order Carnivora; family Phocidae; genus Mirounga; species Mirounga leonina. The sequence goes on from NW_023270854.1 coordinate 23,244,973, forward strand.
ACACTATTATATTGAATAGTGGGAAGTTCGTACATGTAGTCTACAGCCAGAATCAAGATAAGGGAAGATAAGTATATCAGTCATGATGGTAAACCATCAGAAAAACTCAAAGCAAACCACTGACAGTGGTTATAGCTGAGAAGTATAGTAAGGAGGTACCAAGTGGGACACTGGGCTATTTCCATAGTTTGGCTATTGTAGATAATGCTGCTATAAACATCAGGGTGCATGTATCCCTTTGAATTAGTATTTTTGTATTCTTTGGGTAAATACCTAGTAGTGCAATTGCTAAATCATAGGGTAGTTCTATTTTTAACCTTTTGAGGAACCTCCATACTGTTCTCCAGAGTGGCTGCACCAGTTAGTATTCCCACCAGCAGTGCAAGAGGGTTCCCCTTTCTCCACATCCTCACCAACACCTACTGTTTCTTGTGTTACTGATTTTAGCCATTCTGATGGGTGTGAGGTAACAGTATCTCATTATGGTTTTGACTTTATTTCCCTGATGATCAGTGATGATGACCATCTTTTCATGTACCCATTGGCCATCTGTATGTCTTCTTTGGAAAAATGTCTGATTTATGTCTTTTGCCGATATTTTAATTGGATTATTTGGGTTTGGGGTGTTGAGTTTTATAAGTTCTTTATATATTTTGGATACTAATGCTTTATCAGATAGGTAATTTGCAAATATCTTCTCCCATTCTGTAGGTTGCCTATCGACTGATAAATGGATAAAGATGTGCTATAGGGCACCTGGGTGGCTCAGTCATTAAGCGTCTGCCTTCGGCTCAGGTCATGATCCCAGCATTTTGGATTCTAGCCCCACATCAGGCTCCCTGCTCAGTGGGGAGCCTCCTTCTCCCTCTCCCACTCCCCTTGCTTGTGTTCCCTTTCTTGCTATCTTTCTCTGTCAAACAAATAAATAAAATCTTAAAAAAAAAAGAAGATGTGGTGTATATATATATATATATATATATACACACACACACACACAATGTAATATTACTCGGCCGTGAAAAAAAAAAATGAAATCTTGCCATTTGGGACAACATGGATGGAGCTAGAGAGTATTATCCTCAGCGAAATAAGTCAGTCAGAGAAAGACAAATACCCTATGATTTCACTCATATGTGGAATTTAAGAAATAAACAAGCAAAGGGAAAAGAGAGGGGCAAACCAAGAAACAGACTCTTAACTATAGAGAACAAACTGATGGTTCCCAGAGGAGGGGTGGGTGGTGGGGATTAAGGTGGGCACTTGTCCTGATGAGCACTGGGTGCTGTATGGAAGTGTTGAATCACTATATTGTGCACCTGAAACTAATACTACACTGTATGTTAACTAACTGGAATTTATTTATTTATTTAAAGATTTTTAAAATTTTATTTATTTGACAGAGAGAGAGAGACAGCTAGAGAGGGAACACAAATGGGGGACTGGGAGAGGGAGAAGCAGGCTCCTGACTGAGCAGGGAGCCCAATGTGGGGCTTGATCCCATCATGACCTGAGCTGAAGGCAGACGCTTAATGACTGAGCCACCCAGGCGCCCCACTAACTGGAATTTAAATAAAAACTTTTAAAAAAGGAGGTACTGAAGACAGAGATAAAGAGGATTAAATAATTTTATAACATTCTGTTCTTTTTACACTTTTATATACCATATACTACATTATTTCTATAATAAAAACAAGTTTAATGAAAAAGATGAATAAAAACATTTATAGGGAAAATAAAGCAAGTTGGATTTGCTGAATTCCTTGAGTTTCCCTAGACATACATACCAAAATTCTATAAATACTATTGTTCATTTTAACCTTAAATTCTACGTAATTTCATTAAGTAGTTTAACGTAATTAACAAATACTCTTTAACATAAATAATGGTGGCACTTACCTGGAAAAATATACACATTGTTTCCTTGGCCTGGTGTAAAGAGTTGCCCGTCACTGAGTTTCACTGGCTCAAATGGACTGCCACTGGCAAACAAACACCTTCCCTGTTAAGAAATGAAATAACCTCAATTTGTAACTTAATGTGGACTAACACTGAGGTGAATCAAAACAAAATTAAATCCTGTACTAAAAAAGACCAATATATTACTTGCGAGCAAGCATAATTTACTATATAACATAATCCTTTCATTAAAATTCTTATCAGAATGAGTTTTTATGCATAGCACACATTCAAATAAAATTGAAAACTGTCCATTAATAAACTAAAAAACCTCATGCTTCTCATTCCTTTAAAAAGTTTAAAATGTAGATGGGCCAACAAAAGCATCCCGAATAATAAAGATTGCTATAAACATCTGTGAATGAAGGGGAACACATCAAAAATTAAACTGTGATCACTGACTATACATCTACTATTTCTGGCTCTGTACCAGGTGCTTGGTATGTGTTAACTCAGTTTAGCCTGCACAAAAAGTCTTATGAGATTATCATCATCTCCATCTCACTGATATAAAAAAAAAAGAATCTCAGAAAACTACAGCTTAGATTTCCAGGTACTCTGTAAAAAGTCACACAATTGTAGAGGTTAAACTTGAATCCAGATTTTTTTTTTTATAACTCCAAAGTCCATGGTCTTTGTATTACGCTCATAATGCCCCCCGTCGGGCAGTTTACACAACAGATGTATGGTATAACCCCACTATTACCCCAGAAAAATACAGCATGTTGCCTTGTTGAAGAAAAGTAAGTCTCCAAATTTGTTGTATCAATTTTAGTACTGTGCTCAACAATGGCATATAATGTTACTAGCATATTCGATATATTTTTTAAAAAGATTTTATTTATTTGAGAGAGAGAAAACAAGCGAGCGCACAACAGCGGGGGAGGATCAGGGGAAGAAGCAGACTCCCTGCTGAAAAGGGAGCCCCATGCAGGGCTTGATCCCAAGACCTTGAGATCATGACCTGAGCCAAAGGCAGACGCTTAAGCAACTAAGTCACCCAGGCGCCCCCATATTCAATATTTCTAAGAGAATTAGATACTTGTGAAATTGAAGAGGACCTGAAAGTAAATTTATAAATCCTTTATTTTTAAAAAAAATATTTTATTTATTTGAGAGAGAGTGAGCAAGAGAGTACATAAGCCGGGGGAGCAGCAGAGGGAGAGGGAGAAGCAGGCTCACCGCTGAGCAGGGACCTAGGGCTCAATCCCAGGACCCCGGGATCATGACCTGAGCCGAAGGCAGATGCTTAACCAACTGAGCCACCCAGGTGCCCCTATAAATCCTCTGAATATCATTTCCCTGCCACAAATCCCATCTGTTCCACTCCTCCTTGGCAAAAAAACACAAAGAGCAAGAAAACAGTAGTTCTCAAACAGGATAATCTATCTTGGAATACTTGAGGTATGACTAAAGTAACTTATGTTTATTTATTTTTTAATTTTTATTTTTTTTAAAGATTTATTTATGTATTTCAGAGGGAGAGAGAGAGCGAGCGGGGGGGAGGGGCAAAGGGAGAGGGAAAGCCAGTCTCAAGCAGACTCCACACTAAGCACAGAGCCCGAACTGGGCTCAGTCCCACAACCCTGAGATCATGACCCAAGCTGAAATCAAGCTTAACTGAGCCACCCAGGCACCCCAAAAGTAAATCATGTTTAAACAGCTACCTGGATTAAGAGATGGTTTACAGAAAACTGAACTATCTCCACACAGTAGGATGGACAAACTGACATAGCACCTGAACACTGGACAGAATAATAATTGTTTAGACAATGCTTTCTCTTCTTTTCTCTAGATCTAAAAATGTGTATTATACCAAGGCTGATTATTCTTTGAAGTACAGTGGATCCTTGGCATTAGTGGATTTAACACTCAACAATTTGACCCTTTGGACCAATGAAGGTCTACAATGTATATTAATTATTACTTTTACAGACATACTTTCAGTTTCAAAGTGACACAAAGTGTAGAAGCTATCTACCTATGCTAGTGCTGGGCCCAGGTGACTATCCTGAAGCTGCAATGTCAGGTGGCTGTATCATTTTCTACAGAGAGCTATGATCATTCTCTACCTGTTCTAAGCATGGTTCCACTTGTGATGAAATTGTGTTTCTTTGAAGATTAAAGTCAGTTCATGGTTAATGCCATATATCATTACAATGATAATGCTTATAATAAGATACATTATTTTTGTGATACCACTAATTTTAATAGCTTTATAAAATGGCTTATACAATATAAGCTCTTTATAGGAAAAATGTTACATTCTAATGATATCAGTAAATTTGGAGATTTAGAAAGACCTTGGGTATCTTCTCTAGAATGGCAAGATTCTACAGCAGTTCATCTTCTTCAGGCTATTTTTTTTTTCTTTCATAGTCAATCTATAGTTTAAATGTGGCTGGATCTCAATGATAACCAAGTGTTCTCATTCTGAAGTTCAAGAATTAAAAAAAGTATTTTTCTCACTAAGAAGCAGAGGGTGTTAGAGTAACACCAAGACTTCTCTCTACTGAAAACAAAAGGGCACTAAAAATTTAAGAGGTAACTGCAAATACATGATTTATACCATTATTTTATATAACACTAAGAAGGAATTTATGTAAAATTAAACTATGACACAATGATTTTTTATCATTTTTAGGAGGTAATACAATATTGAGAAAAAATTTGCATATTAGAATTGATGGAATACAACATATCAAACTAGTCTCCTTGGAGGATTTTTATTCATTCTAATAATGCACAGCTCTTATAATAGTATTTATTCAAAAAATAAAATTCTTAAATGTTTGGGCAGTCTTCTAGTGATATACTACTACTGCCCAAAACATTTACATTTTTTATATTTCTAAAATGCCAAAACCCACTGATACGTTGAGTATATTTATCAGTTGTTGTATAAGACTAATTAATTTGGAGGCACAATAACCACTAGTTTTAAGTAGTAAAGACTGGTAAACAGGATACCCTACTTTGTAAAAAGAAAGACAGTATACTAAAGAGACTGATTTTTATTTATTTACTTTTTTGATATCTGGATGCTGATTTTGTGGATGATTTCAAAGAAAAATATTTCAATAACTATTAGAAGTTTCAGTGATTACTATAACTGTTGGAAACCAACAGTCAGGAGAATTTACTTTGACTAAACTGAGTGGCAATATGAAGCGAAAGGAATTTAGAGGGCATGTATGTTATCAAAATAAATTTTTTGGCAGTGAGAAAAAAAGAACGCTAAAGACATAAGGAGCATGAATACTCAGTCTGGAAAGTTCTGAGAAGGTTCTGCTTTGGCAATGATCTAGGCTGTTTCACACCAATTCTCCCTCTGATAACATGAGAGAAACTGGATAAAATATATTAAAAATATCTGTTAAGAAAGCAGCAGTGCTATTAAGATAGTGAGAGCTCAGGTGTGGGAGATGCAGAAGAACAGGAAAACAAGGTATGTGAGCCCAGCACTTGAAGCTTTCCCCCTCAAGGTGACTGCGGACTTCAAAAGCAGTATCTGTGGCCGAGAACCTGAGCAACAAAGCTTTCAGGAGCCTCACAATGACACAGAGAGAAAAGTAAAGTTCAGGGGCTGCTGGGGATGATGGGTGCTAATAAATACCCCAGGACTTTTGATTCATGCCAAAAGGGGTACACACTGGGAGAAAGGGTAAACTGTGGAAAAAGAGCAGGCACCCCAAGGACTGCATCCTGGTTAGATTACGGTGAGCTGCTCCAGACCAATACCCACCAGAGGAAAAGGGAAGACCCCTTCATCCAGAGCCTCAAATTACTGCTACAATTTTTCACCCATACCATCTAGCATTCGACAAGGAAACAAAAAACAAAAATAAAACTAGGCTTACAAAAATACAAGATGGCATAACCAAGAAAAAGAAAGACAGATAATAGAAATGGATTCCCAGAGATTATGGTATTTCTTGCTATCAGACATTAACTTTAATCATAATTCATATATTTCAGAAAATAAATAACAAGATAGAATATTTTAGCAGAGAACTATAAGCTAGGCAAAAAGATGAAATAAGTATTCTAAAAACACTGCTAAAAATTGTGAGGTGTGATAATGATACTGTGATTATATCTTTAAAAGAACTTTTAACTTTTGAGAGATACACTATAATATTTATAATGAAACGATATGATGTCTTGAGATCTGTTTCAAAATAACCCAGGATGGGTAGGATGTAGAAGGAACAAGATTGATGAAGAGGTGATAATTAGTGCACCTGGTACTGGCATATGGGAGTTGATTAGGCTCTTCTACCTCTGTATATGTTCGGAATTTTCCATAATAAAAGATGTTTTTAATAGAGTGGGGACAAAAACATTTATCACAGATTTGTTACCTATTCTGAAGTACATGACCTAATAATTATTCCTGCTGGGTATCACTGTAAATGAGCCTTTAAATATTACTTCCTGGGGCCACTTAAAGATCACTTACAAGAACAATACAGAATGTGGTTACATTGTAGAGATTAAAAATATATCCCTACAGAACAGTAGGAAAAAACCCACCTGTCCTAATGGTATATGAGCAGATACTTGTAATTGGTATATAACCCTATGGCAGTCTCAAAGAATTCAAAAGAAATAAATGTGGGGTTTTTTTAAGATTTTTTTATTTGACAGAGAGAGAGATAGCGAGAGCAGGAACACAAGCAGGGGGAGTGGGAGAGGGAGAAGCAGGCTTTCTGCCGAGCAGGGAGCCCGATGCGGGACTCGATCCCAGGACGCTGGGATCATGACCTGAGCCGAAGGCAGACGCTTAACGACTGAGCCACCCAGGCACCCCAAAAGAACTAAATCTTAAAGATTTGGATGAAAGTAAAAACTTGTTCCTGATAGCTGTCAGATGACTGAAAACATTGACCTTCCTAAAGACAAACACCAATGGTGAAGATATGTTTGAAGAGTAAAAAGAATTGTTTTATTAAATGTGAGGGCAAGGAAGCAGAATTGATTATTTCTATAATATGTCATTTAAGTCTGTGTCACTAATTAGAAAAATAGTCAAATCAAAATTCTACAAATGAAAAGTATAATAAAATTAAGACCCTAGCAATAGATTAGCATAGCTAAAGAGTATATGCAACTGGAAGATAAACCCAAAGAAAATCACCAGATTAAAATCCAGTATGCAGGGGCACCAGGACAGTTTAGTCGGTTAAGCGTCCAACTCTTGATTTCGGCTCAGGTCATGATCTCAGAGTCGTGGAATCAAGCCCTGCGTCAGGCTCTGTGCTCAGCATGGAGTCTGCTTGTCCCTCTCTCTGCTCCACCCCCTGCTCTCGCTCTCTCAAATAAATAAATAAATAAATATCTTAAAAAAAAAAAAAAAAAGACACACACAGTATGCCAATAGTATGGAATATGCAGAGAGTAGTGTAAGAGATGCATGAGATATGTGAACACGTCTGACACTCTACAACTGGAGACCCACAAGAGGAAGACAGAGAACGCAGCCAACTCAAGTATTTCCAACACAGACCACAAAAGAGGGCATCAAGATACAGAGCTCTACAGTCCCAGATGGAATAAATACAAACACAACTATGCCCAGTGTAGCAAAACCCAAGACAAAATGATGTATCAAAAGGAAAACAGAAGTCATGGGGCGCCTGGGTGGCTCAGTCGTTAAGTGTCTGCCTTCAGCTCAGGTCATGATCCTGGGATCAAGCCCCACATCGGGCTCCCTGCTCAGTGGGAAGCCTGCTTCTCCCTCTCCCACTCCCCCTGCTTGCGTTCCCTCTCTCGTTGTGTCTCTCTCTGTTGAATAAATAAATAAAATCTTAAAAAAAAAAAAAAGGAAAACAGAAGTCAGGAAACAATAGAATAATATCTCTACTGACTTTTACTTCTATGCACAGTGAAAAACTATCCTTCAAAATGAAGGCAAAATAAAGAGATTATTAAGAGAAATTCATCAGATCCACACTCAAGCAAAGTTCTGGTAGAAGGAAAATGATCCAAGATAAAAGCACAGACATACAGGTCGGACAGAATGGCAACAAAAGATATTAAAATGTATCGAAATGAATATTTTATGTTTCAAACAATAACATCTTTTGGGATTTAAAATATAATGAAAATGCACAACAAGGGGTGCCTGGGTGGCTCAGTCCTCAAGCATCTGCCTTCAGCTCAGGTCATGATCCCAGGGTCCTGGGATCAAGCCCCGCATCGGGCTCCCTGCTCCACAGGAAGCCTGCTTCTCCCTCTCCCACTCCCCCTGCTTGTATTCCTTCTCTTGTTCTCTGTGTCAAACAAATAAATAAAATCTTAAAAAAAAAAAAGCACAACAATAGCACACAAGACATGAAGGTGTTAACATGGAGATATAAGGTAATTATTTTCCAGAATCCATACACACAATAGTTTATATCAGAACTTGATGATCCATGGGTGCATACTGTAATCTCTACAGTTAACCATGAAAAGAATTATGCAAGAATGTATAACTAAGGCTAATAGAAGGAAAACAATAGACACAACCAATTCATACAATTATTAGTACCTCTGTAAGTGTATATGCTTCTTCAGCCGTGCATTCAGCCATTGCTGTAGGATTGCTTAATGCAAATATTATAGGCCTTTCATTGATATCAGCCATGGCTTTGATTACACTAGGAGTGAAAAGTGGGCCAGCTCCTGCAACTCCTATAATACATAAGGGGAGAGAAAAGCAACTTCTTTACATGTACCATAAAACAATTCTTATCAACAGCATTTCTACAATAGGTTTAATACAACAAAAGCACAGATTTTGTATTGCTGAGAAAAATGCCATGGGAACACCATCTCAAATCTGAAAACAACAATAAAATGCTAAAAATTTTCACTAAAATATATATAGTTTACCCCAAACATAGTAAATTGTAGGAAATTAAAAAAAGAGTATGACTATCTCCATCACTGTCTAATTAAGATAAAACTTGCTACAACATGAATGAACCTTGAGGACATTATGCTAAGTAAAATAAGCCAGTCACAAAAGGACAAATACTATATGATTCCACTTATATGAGATACCTAGAGTAGTCAAATTCATAAACACAAAAAGTAGAATAGTGATAGTGAGGGGCTAGGGGAAAGTATTTGTTTAATGGGTACAGAGTTTCAGTTTTACAAAACGAGTTTTGGAGACCGCCTGCACAACAATGTGAACGTGCTTAACACTACCCAATTGTACACTTAAAAAGGGTTATGATATATGCAACTGATGAATTACTGAGCTCTACATCTGGTACTTGTGATGTACTATATGTTGGCTAACTGAATTTAAATTTAAAAAAAAATGGTTATGAGGCAAATTTTATGTGTATTTTACCACAATTAAAAATGAATTCTAAAAAGATAAAAACTTGCATCTCAAATGTTAAGTTGTTAAACTCTGGTGTTCATTACAAAATAACAGGAATTCAGAAGGGATAAAAAAATCATCTTGACTAAAGCAATCTACTTTCTTGATGCAATTTAATGACCTTTTCTTAAGCCCCTACAATGCCTCAGGCACTGCATTGGGCCATTGGGATACAAACATGAATACAGTGCAGCTTACAGTTGAGAGAAAAACAAAGCAAGCAGAAAACGAGAAAATCTGTAACAGGTGCCAAGTATGCAGTGTTACAGAAGCATGAAGAGTACTTAGCCCATGATGGGAATCTGGGGATAACCAAGCAATACCTCATTCGAGTACTTTTCCAGTTCATCTAGTAAAAAGACTTATATTCAACAGTCAAAATAATTATTTTTCAATTCCACTTTATAAACTGATATGTAATAAAAATACTGATCTAGAGGCTAGAGTTTTAATGCTTGCTCGGTCACTCCTGGCTGTATGAAATATTCACAAATCTTGGGCAAGTTGTTTAACATCTCTGTGCTTGTTTTTCTTATGTAAAAAAGGAATTTATATTCAGTGTTTCTCCATGTAGAAGTGTGTGGACATATTTTTAGGAGTCTATGAGTTCTAAAAGAATTAAACATTTTTAATTTTTGTTTCCTTGACCCTCCAGAGATAGAATCAATGGACAGATTCTTAGGTTTTCATATTGAGTTTTGAGAGAAATTGACTGGGTGATCTTCAAGATGTCCTCTTGCTCTAAGAAATTAAGAGTTCTAATCAATGAAGAAGCTAATGATCATAGAAACTTATTGTTTGTGATTGTTTTACTATTTAGCATTCAATAGGGCTTCTACATGAAAGTGACAAAATTATTAAAAACTTACGGATTCAAATCTTACAGCTATATAGAAAATGAAATAGCTCCTCTTTTAAAGACTTCTACATTTTCTGGGGCGCCTGGGTGGCTCAACTGGTTAAGCGTCTGACTCTTGGTTTCAGCTCAGGTCATGATCTCAGGGTCCTGAGACTGAGCCCTGTGTCGGGCTCTGCGCTCAGTGTGGAGTCAGTTTGTCCCTCTGCTCTTCCCAACCCTCCTACCTCCCCTACCCCCCACCCCGCTCACATGCCCTCTCTTTCTGTCTCTAAATAAACAAATAAAATCTTTACAAAAAATAAAGACTTTTACATTTTCTGGGGTGAACCCAATGCCATTTTGGCATTTTCTGAAGTCAGCTATGCAATGTCTGACTCTCATAACATACCAAAGCTTTCTGCTTTGTTGCCAATGCAAAGCTTTGACCCTGCATAGGACTTTCTTGGTTCAGTCTGTCCTATGACCTTGGTCTTCTTCAGGTTTTGAGCACAGTAGTCACACCAACTCTAAAAGCAAAGCATGATCAATTGCACAGCTTCCCGCACTTAAGAGTACAGGCAAGGGGCACCTGGGTGGCTCAGTCGGTTAAGCGTCTGCCTTCGGCTCAGGTCATGATCCCAGGATCCTGGGATCGAGCCCCGCATCGGGCTCCCTGCTCCGCGGGAAGCCTGCTTCTCCCTCTCCCACTCCCCCTACTTGTGTTCCCTCTCTCGCTGTGTCTGTCTCTGTCAAATAAATAAATAAAATCTTTAAAAAAAAAAAAAAAAAAAGAGTACAGGCAACATCTGTTAACTGAACTTTATACACTATGACCAAAAAGCTATCACAGAAAAACACATTATATGCTGAAAGCTAGATAAAATAGGTCATTTCATTTTTAGTACTCCTGCATGGTAGTTATGACCAGCAACATAAAGTTAAGTGATATGATGACTTGTCAACAACTCTACTTACCAATTATAGCTGAAGGCTTGAGTATATTTACTGCATCTTCAAAAGTATCAGGTATATTCCCCGGGGCTGAGTGAGCAAATGGTTCCTGATGACTCTCTATTTTAGCTTTCCGCCCCTGAATTTTTGAGAAAAATACAGTATTTTTTAGTAAATGCTTACTGAGGATTAATTGAAAAGACATCATTATGAGTCACATATTGTTTCTACACTAGGAATATCTTTTCATTCTCATTTACTTTCCTCTTCAGCCTCTATCTTCCAATTCTATCTTGCCATGTCCACAAAACCCAAATATAAACATAAATCCCGTCATAAATAGAAACTTTCTAGTCCCTGTCAAAAACTCATTTACTTTGTGAAATGCTTCCAAATCCAATATGGCACAAAGGCTTGGAATCCCTTATCTGGGCTAGATGTAAAATATTTTCATATTTTATAAAGGTATTATGGTAATATATCAAATATTATAAATTCCCCCACCATGGCACACCAAACTGAACAAAATTTAGTACACTAAGTACAAAAGGTCGAGATAATTAATACCCTCTCTGGTTTTGCTACCAGATAAGTTCAAGTCAATCAGATTTGTTACCAATCTCAAAAAAAACTTTGGGATTTCAGAGCTTTTAGGATTTCAGAATTGCAGACAGACATCATGGACTTGTACTAGCAAGAGTTCTGAAATAAGAGGAACAGGGAATTCTGGTTCAAGATGGCTGAATGAAGAAATGTGTTTTCCTCCCAAAATCCTAAGCCAAAAACTATGAAAATTAAATCTTTAGTAGTGTTTCAAGGCCAGGAGACATACCACTGACAAACTAGAACAGCGAAGAATTTCTCAACAATTTAAAGTGGTCAAAAATATATCAAATGCAAAAACCAACCAGGCTGAGAAATCCACATCCTTATTTTGGCAAAAGAGGAGACCCCACTGCAGAGGTGAATTTTCCCATCAGAACTCCAGGATAACCCCAGATAAGAACTAGTGGGGTCTGGGAAAAGCAGCACACTATCATCAGCTGGATGGGAAGTTAATTAAAGGACTGACATATAGGCACAACAGATCCAGGTTCTCAGGACAGGGGCTCTTTATGCTTGCCCCCAGGAGGATCACAGCTCTCCAATATGCAGGTTCAACAGGAAACTCTCAAAGTCTCAAAAAGGAGGGCAGTGTTTGGGTCAGCAGGAGAGTCTAGACGCCTAAAACCCATAGGTCAAGCTATTCACGCACCCTAAAAGAAGAATATACCCTGAACTTGCAGATACACAGGGATTCTCATTTGTGCTAGCCAACAGCATCCTCATTCTAGATTTGACTTGGTACAAATATAAAAAAGAAACAAAAAAACATTTGTGAAAACCAACACCACAAAAAGAAGCACCAAACTGTGTACCAGTAAAAATACGTATTCTGCCAATAGCCTTCTAAAAGTACAAAGTTTATAATCCTTGTATCTTATATACAAGCAAATACAGTGGTTATAGCTCACTTGGAAGGCAGCCCAGCTGAATGGCCAAGAGCACAGGCTTCACAGGCTGCTTGGATATGACCTTGGGAAAGTCACCTGCCCTTTCAAATCCTCAGTTTCCTTATTTGTAAAACTTCACAGAATTTTTGAGACGATTAAATGAGATACCTGTAGAATCTTATCACAATGGTCTGGTATATTTTAAACTACTATTTTAAATTATGTATAATTTAAGCACTCAAGATTTTTCATTCACACACTTTTTCATTTTATTTTCTGTACCAACAGTTGTGAGTATTAGTTAAGAAGAAAAGATTTCAGAACTGAAACAAAGTACATTGAAATAAGCTTGCTCCAAAGAGGTATATTTCAAGTAACTGCTGTATGTCATTATATACAGCGAAAAGACAACAGCATTGTGTACTGGATAGGTTCAACCATGAAATGGTTTACCTAACGTGTTACACAGTATAAGATAAAATGCATTTAGTAAGCTACTAAAAATGGCAATCAATGCTAGGAAGGCAGGCAGGTGCAAAGGATACTAAATTAATCTGGGCTGGAAGCTCTTTCTTATCCATGAGCTGGTTTCAGGAAAGGGTCCGTGGATTTCTCTCACACTGTTACAAGGGATTAAGATCTCTAAATGGTTAAGGAATTTCTGCTCAAATGTCGGATGTCCTGCTAACGATTTAATTAGAAACTTCTGAGTTTCAATTAAAAACCTAGTTTTAGAAAGGTCAAATACAATCTTAATTGTATGGTTACTTGATCTCTTAAGAGTCAGAGAACAAAGCAAGAAAGAATATGGCTGGTGCCAACATGGAGATTATGACTTACTGAGTATGAAGCAAGAGTCTTTATAAAAGACAAAAAGGAGACTGGAGGATTTCTGTTGAGAATATACTGGAAGGTCCCCAACTGATACAATCTAGATAGTTCAGTATGATACAATATTTTAAGAATTGATAATATTTTTATTTTATTTTTTTTTAATTTCTTTTTTTTTAAGATTTTATTTATTTATTTGAGAGAGAGAATGAGATAGAGAGAGAGAGCATGAGAGGGGGGAGGGTCAGAGGGAGAAGCAGGCTCCCCGCCGAGCAGGGAGCCCGATGCGGGACTTGATCCCGGGACTCCAGGATCATGACCTGAGCCGAAGGCAGTTGCTTAACCAACTGAGCCACCCAGGCGCCCAAGAATTGATAATATTTTTAAAACATCAAACTAAAAGTATCATTGTAACAACATTCTTTTGCTTCTCCAAGATTTAAATAGCTTACCTTAAATAATAAACCAAACTTGTCAACCATCCAAATTTTCTTTTGTGCCTCTTCTTCTGAGAGGCCATTTTCTACCATAGCCATAACTATGAGATTTGCAATTCCAAGAGCAGCCTGTCCAACAAAACATAAATTTAAAAAATAAAGACCAGGGTATAATACAATGCTTGAATTATTTTATATATGAGGATTATACGTTATGAGGAATATTTGGTTTATTCCCTCACAAATCATGCAAAAGTTGATTCTTCATGATATTCTCTCTAAACATAGTATTATCTCTAAACATTTTAAATTACCTACGTTACAATAGAGATTTTCACTTCATACAAGATCCCAACAAAATTAGAAGCTCATTATGTCACATTTTTCCAATTCTAAAGGAGAGTTTTAGTTTTAAATTCTAAAAGCTTACAAAAACTTACCTCTCCTGCTCCAAGGAATAAGATTTTGTGTTCTGAGAATGATTTACCAATAACTTTTTGTGCTGCAAGAAGACCTGCTAGAGCTACTGCAGCTGTTCCTATAAAGAAAAAAAAAAGATTTTTTAAAATGATTTATTTTGGGGAGAGAGAGAGCTCATGAACGGGGACCAGGGGGAGGGCAGAAGGAAAGAATCTCAAGCAGACTCCCCACTGAGTGCAGAGCCCAATGCAGGGCCTGATCTCATGACCCCGAGATTATGACCTGAGCTGAAATCAAGAGTCGGACGTTCAACCAACTGAGCCACCCAGGTGCCCCCCAAAATAAATATTTTTTTAAATAAAAAAAGGGCAGATTAAAAACATTTAAAGAAGGAGAGATCAAAAACCTAAGCTTTTCTTTTTGCTTTACCTTGAATATCATCATTGAAGGTACAATACTTTTCTCGATATTTTCTCAAGAACCTGAATGCATTATGATTTCCAAAGTCTTCAAACTGAATAAGTGTGTTCTGTCCATATCTAAAAACAGCAAAATCCATAATGGCTGTGTTGAAAATACCATTATTAAACAGCTTTCCTGTCTAATATTCCTTATGATCCCATTTAAAAATAATGTATCATGTTAGTCCATTTAAGGCCACCTGGCAATTTTCAGAGCCTGTGAAAACTGGAGTCGAAATGCAGAAATCTACTACTCATTCAGAAAAATTTATGGGGTGAATCTATGGGATATTAATCGGTATAAGCGATTTTCAAGTGCCTACAAGGTTGCCCAGCACATATAAGCATGAAATAACTTCCTAAAAAGAGATTTTTATTTGAGTCTCATAAAGTATATATTTGATATGTGTAGTCTCGTTATATTAGGAGTTAAACAGCAACACAGGAAAGTATATATTAAATAAGAGGTTAAAAAATAATTTCTGTAGGAGTTCACTGGCATTCAAAAAAAGAACCCAATCATCTGGGGTAAGGGAAGGCTTGAAAAGGAGGTAAGACTTTATTTGGGCCCTCAAAGAACAAAAAGTAAAGAGGTAGGAAGAAAAACAAGGTGTATTTTGGTGACCCTGAATTTTCAATAGTCAGGCTATATATTTCAGGGTTTATATGAAAGGATCAGGAGAAGTTGGTTAAGGTAGGTTGGGGCCAGATAAGGTAGACTCTTGAATGCAAAATTAGGGAATGGGGATTTTATTCTATATCTGATACAGAATCACTGAAGGGCTTCAGGAAAGGAAAGACTCTCTAGGAAGGACAGACCTGCCAGGGACAATGCAGCACATTCTGGTGTGTGGAGAAGCAGCTAGAAGGCTCCTCTGGTATGGGGACAAGAAAATCTGAGGGAGAAGCCATGGGAAGTCAAAGGGACAATTATGAGACATTAGAATGAACAAACAGAACTTGATGAGGACACCTGAGATGTAAGGGAAAGGCTGTTCAAGTGCCAGGGCAATCTGGATGACTAAGAAGATACTATTTGATTGTCCAAGGTAGGGAAGTGAGGAAAGGGAGGAGATGGCAATTTCTGGGGAGATGAAAAGTTTAGTTTTAGGTATGTCAGCTTTAACTCTGAAAAGGCATTAATTTTCTAGTATGTTCTATGTACGAGCAATGTAAAAGGTAGGGCTGAGCTGGATCATAAAGAGCTTGGACTTTACCCTAGGACAACAGGGAACCACTGAGAGATTTCAAGCAATAGAATGACATGATGAAGTGTACATTTTTAAAAGATTAACACAGAAGTAAGGTGAAGATGAGATGGAGAGGAGAGAAATTAGAGGCAGGTTTAGAAGCATCCCGGAGAAAGAGGAGGATCTGCAGAAAGGCTGTGGCAATGGAAAAGAGGTGATGTATCTCTAAGGCATTTAAGTGGTAGGACCATCTGGGTCTGAGGACTGATGGACTCTGGAGAGGGTTGACAGAGAAGGAGGAAGAGTCAAAGATAATATCAAGAGCAAAATTTTGGCCAGAGCGTTAATGTTGCTGCCATTAATAGAAGTTGACTAAACAGAAGACGGGCAGTTTGCTAAGGGAAGGAGTTGTTTTGCACATGAATATGAAGAAGCAACAGAATGTCTAGATGGAGGATTCTGCGTGTTAGAACTGAATAGTGAGGGTCTGGCGGGAGCGGGGAATGCACACTTGCCACATGAAGTCAGACAACTCAGGAGAGCAAGGCAGAATACAAAGGGTGTCACCAGTCTCAATACATCTAAGCAGGCAGGACAGAACCCAAGCTCTCAAAAATCTAATCTCCTTCTATGCATCTTCAAAAGAGATAAAGAAAAACAAAACCATGGTTCCTTTCTTTTATTAGTTAAAGACGCTTTCATTTACTCAAACTTAAAAAAAAAAAAATACCTGTCAGTAATGGCTTTCATGAACTCATCAATCAGGTCATCATAACGTTGTGATCGATCTCTTTTCTGATATAAGCCCATGTAAAACGGATCTTTTAAGAGTGCCTATAAAATAGACCAAATGTAATAATCATTTTGTTACATAACCAGCTTAAACATGTTCTATAGAGCAAAAATTGCGAAATAAAAAAATTACTAATGTAATTTTTAAAACCTTACTACATTTGTCCAAGAAACTCTTAAGAGACTTAATTTATTATTTGTATATTTATAAATAAATAAAATGTTATTTGTATAAATATTAAAAGTACAGCTTAAGACAAAGGCTAACTTTAATCACAAAATTTTCCCATCTTGTATTATCTTCCAAAGAAGAGTGTAGTAAAGCTTTCGTTTTTTAAATATGGGAGGGAGATCGAAGGGGGAAACAGTCTTACTCACTGGATTATCGGTTCCTACATCAATGCACACAGGCAGGCATCTATCCGGCCGTATTCCTGCACAAGCAGTATACAAACACAGTTTCCCCACTGGGATTCCCATTCCATAGACACCCAGATCTCCGAGGCCCAGAATTCTCTCTCCGTCAGTCACCACAACAGCCTTAATTGCAAAAAATATATATAAATTAAAAGTTGTCAAAAGTGGGGTACTAAAAAGCATTTGAAAAAAGATTCTGTTTATTTTCACTCTCATTTTTAAAATAATATTGTTTCTTGACTAACTACCAAAGTAAGCCAACCAAGCATATTTAAAATTCTAGGATTTCTAGAATCTAGGTGTAAAATAAAGATGAACTAGATCTGATTTCCCTTTGTCTTTGATTTAGAAACAGAATGTTTCTGACTGGAGGATCAGCCTATAGATCTTCACAAAAACTAAACTGGGGAGAGGCAGGCAAACTTCTGATAGAGATTAACCAGAAAAAAAAAACCAGGTTAGAAATGAACAATATGCTGCTCCCACATAATAACCTAGGCCAAACAAGAAACACCTTAACAACAGTGGGGGGAAAAAGATCTAAAATAAAAAATATACTTATCTTCAAGGTTTGAAGATGATACTATGAGTTTAATTATCTGGCTAAATTTTTTCTAGATTATTAGAACCCATGATTATTCATCAAAGATTATTTTGGTGAGGAAGACATGTTATAAAGGCAAGTAAGATTACTGCCTGTAACAAGCACTAAAGCCTGCCAAAAGATCTTAAGTAAATCATTAGATTTTATTTTATGAAAGACAGCCAGATGGGCCAGATTTATATTTATGACATTTGAAACTCTAAGAGTTTTATATTTGCTTAAGGATCTAAATCTATCTGAGATTTAGAAGAAAAAAGGTGTCATAAATCCTCTCACCACCCACCAAAATGAAAGCTTTTATGGCATTTTATTTTCTCTACCTAGAACAATATTAATAGAAACAGAAAAGCAATAGAGAGAAGGTGAGAAACACCAGTGGCATCAACAGTGACAGGTTCACCTGGTGAACTAACTCCCATTTCATTCCCAGAGTCGAACTCTGTACTGGTGACCCAGTTTGCAATTATTACTATCATGATCTCCTCAGAGCACAAAATCTGCATGTATGCAAGTGCAAAATAAATCAGAGCAACAGTGAAAACTATTCTTGGAAATTCAGAGGTAACTTAACAAAGAAGGGAAAAAAAGATTATGAAGAGGAAGTTTGTGCTGTTAGTAGTACCTTAACATGATTTTCTGGCCAGTTATCCACAATTGATCTAACATGACCTCTGTCTGAGATTGAAATAAATAATCCCCTGCAACAGAACAAAAACACCTTTGCATTTCACAACAGTTTTTTGTTTTCTCCTAAGTTTTTGTTCATAACTGGAATATTTAGATATTTTAATAAAACATCAAGACACAGTATCATTTCCAAGCAGATTTGGCTAAATCACACTGGATTATTTTCAAATATTTTCAACTATCCCAAACTGTAATTGCATTGCTCACACAGTAGCTGCAACAAAGATCATTATTAAATGACATGATTGTATTACCCAGGAAGAATCTCGATACATCTCCGGTAGAAAGCAGTATAAAAATAAACCACCAATGCAGGACAGCATAATAAAGCTATGTAAACTACTATTAAAACTCACTAAAACTGAAAATTTGAAATTTGAAGGAGCAGGAAGGGAAAGAAGAAAAGTATAGTAACTTCACACAAAAGAGGATGTCCTCGAAGCATTAGGAAAAAGTGAAAAGTTATTTTAAACACACTGTGTATTGTTATCCAATTGAGATAAATCATCCAGATTTTTAAAAAGGAAGAGAGGAAGGGAAGAAGGAGTGGGAGAGAAACATAGGTTGTAGAAAACAGGTTAGGTAGAGATGAAGGCCAACAGGCGCCCAGTGCCTTCACACTGGTTCTTATACTTAACTTTCTCATTGGTATCTCAACTTTGGCATTACTATCCTAACTCAAATCAGTTTAAACAGTTTCTCAACCATAGCTGAATAACATAATCATCTGATGGGCTTTTTAAAAAATGCCAGAGGCCCCACCCCCAAAGATTCTGACTTAACTGACCTGGATTTTAGATCAAGATTTACTGACCATCTTCTATGCAAAAAACACAGTATCTGCCCTCACCGCAAAGCCATATTCTTTATGCTTCATGTCCGTTCTGAGCGCTGGGTACACATCAGAACTACACCAGGAACTTTTATGAAACACCTACATGGGGGCTCAACTCCAGACTGACTGAATCAGAATCTCTATAGGTGGGGCCCAGGCATAAATATATTTTTAAGTTTCTCCTTGTCCTTTAATCTGGATTGAGAACCACTAGAATGAAAAAGAACTATAAAAGAGCTGAACAGCTGGGTTAACGTAACAAATTGTTTAACACACATTAATTGATGGCAGCACATAGAACAGACAGTGTTCTCAAAGTGCCTTCCAGGGACACCTGCAATACCGTCACCAACTGTGTTCATTAAAATCCAGACCTCCACAACTTTCTCTCTTTCATTAGAATCTTGGGAATGGGGGGTGCCTGGGTGGCTCAGTCGTTAAGCGTCTGCCTTCAGCTCAGGTCATGATCCCAGCGTCCTGAGATCGAGCCCCACATCCGGCTCCCTGCTCAGCGGGAAGCCTGCTTCTCCCTCTCCCCTTCCCCTACTTGTGTTCCCTCTCTAGCTGTGTCTCTCTGTCAAAATAAATAAATAAAATCTTAAAAAAAAAAAAAGAATCTTGGGAATGGGAAGGAGAGGAAGGTTGGCACAGATCAACATTTTAAGTCCCACAGCTGTTTTGTACACACATTAAAGTCTGAAAGCCACTAGGCTAGATGAGGGGAGAGTGAAGATCAATGCTATCATGCATTGTCTGAACGTCTACATTTGTATCGATATGTAAGCAGGGCATGGGAAAGGTGTGAGGACTGTTGAAAATGCTAATAGATTAGAGGAACGCAACAAGAAAACACAAATTAATCATAAGTTTACAAAGAATTGTCCCATCAGTTCCTCATCTGACCTTCTCAGATGCTCTTTAATAGGTACTAGCATCCCTATTTTACGAGAAAACAGATTCAGAGGGAGAAAGTGACTTATGGAAAGACTTAAGTAGATGCCCATTCCCGTACTCTTTCTATTTAAAATATTTGAGGTGCTAGAACTATTTGAAATTAAAATTTGGAGAAGCTCATAAAAAAGAACAAACAACAGAGATTAAAGCCAACAAAAAAATTAGAATCTTTTAATGTGGGCAGACTGTCAAACTGACATTAATGATAACTCTGGAGAATCTGCCACCAAAATTAATAGTACACCCCCCCCATTTTTGTACAGAAATGCACAGTTCTTCTACCAATCATAATAACTTGCAGAAGATTAGGAATGAATGTTGCCATTTCTACAAAAACAAGATGTGAACATGCTGGGTTTTTATTAACCCCTTTTTGTCCAAATTAAGCTTTTGTGAGGTGGGAAATGTGATTGACATAAGACTGTAATACATAAAGGAGAAATGTGAGAGGTGTTAGGGAGTGCAATTTTTCCTATACAATAATCATTTACAAACATATCTTTAAAAATAAGCCTTACTTAGGTCTTCTAAAGATGTGTCCATATTGGGAGCAGGCAAGACCCACTGTTGGTGTATATACAATTGGCATCAGACTTTCAATATCATCTTGCAGAATTCTATAAAACAACTTCTCATTTCTTTCTTGTATTCCCATTATATAGATGTATCTGAAAGTAAGCATAGTAAATAATGTCTACATCAGTCAGCATTTACACTCAAAGTTTTGGCCTTTAGAATTAGAAGTTATATGTAAACATCTAAAACTGAGGACTCCCCTTCCTACCAGAAAACAAAACCCTAAATTATCATTTTTAACACCAAGGACAAAAATTAACAAAAATAAAAATGTTCTTAAATGGCAGATGATGATAACAAAAAAGAGGAGGAGGAGAACAGCAGAAACAACAGCTAACATTTATTGAGCCCTTACTGTGAGTCAGGCTCTGTACCAGGCACTAGAAATGCAAAGACTACCAGGAGACCACCCTACTCACAAGGAAATAACCTTCAAGGTGACTGACATGTAAATATGGAAGCAAAATAAAGTGGCATTCAATCAGAAAGGATGAATACCCAACTTTTACATCAACATGGATGGGACTGGAGGAGATTATGCTAAGTGAAATAAGTCAAGCAGAGAAAGTCAATTATCATATGGTTTCACTTATTTGTGGAACATAAGGAATAGCATGGAGACATTAGGAGAAGGAAGGGAAAAATGAAGGGGGTGGAAATCGGAGGGAGAGATGAACCATGAGAGACTATGGACTCTGAGAAACAAACTGAGGGTTTTAGAGGGGAGGGGGGGATGGGGGATAGGTTAGCCCGGTGACGGGTATTGAGGAGGGCACGTACTGCATGGAGCACTGGGTGTTATATGGAAACAATGAACCGTGGATCATCACATCAAAAGCTAATGGTGTATTGTATGGTGACTAACATAATAAAAAAATATAAATAAATAATAAAGTGGCATTCATTCAACTATTTACTAAATACTATGTGCCAGGCACTATGTTGGACTCCCAGGACGTAAGAAGTGACCCCTGTCCTTATGGAGTTAGAATCCAGTAGCTTAAACGCGTTATAAGGTCCATACAGAGTACAGCGGTACCACAAAGGCAAAGGTAAATTTGTATACATATATAATAAATGGCTTTTCAAGAAAAAAGTTTAGAAAACTGGGAAATGTTGACTTGAAAAAACCAATGACAGGGCGCCTGGCTGATCCAGTCAGAGAGTGTGTGACTCTTGATCTCAGGGTTGTGAGTTTGATGTTGGGTATACAGATAACTAAAAAAATAAAATAAAATAAATGAACTTAAAAAAATAAAAAGCTGTAGATGCTTCTACTTTTAAAAAAGAAAAAAAGAAAAAGAAAAAAGCCAGTGATCATCTTGAATTAAGTATGTGTAAAACGGACTCATTACTTTTTACTCAAACTTGTCTCTCCTATTATCATCTGACCGAATGGGGATCTGAGATCCCATTCTTGATTTCTTCCTCTCCCACTCTGTCTTACCCTAGTCTAATAAATCAACAAGACCTACAGTGTCCACATGCTAAATAATTTTCAAATATACCTATAACTCCCCTCCACCCTCACTCTGTCCAAGCCAACATCATTTCTCACTTGGGCTACCTCAAGAACTTTCTTTCTTTCTTTTTTTAGAGGTGGGGGCAGAGAGAGGAGAGTGAATCTTCAGCAGGCTCCACGCCAGCATGGAGCCCAACTCAGGGCTCAGTCTCACAACTCTGCGATCATGACCTGAGCTGAAATCAAGGGTTGGATGCTTTACTGACTGAGCCACCCAGGTGCACCACTTTAAGAACTTTGCCCCCCTGCTCCAATCTATTCTTCTCTTAAAACAATAACTCCGACCATTTCTATTCTCCTTGAATGCCTTCCAAACACCCATTAAATAGGCTTATGCTTCTAAAACAGTTAACAAGACCTCTGCCTACTTTCTAGCCTCATCTTCCTACTGAAATTACTTCAGTTTCTCAAATACACCACATCTCCTACCTCGGTGTTGCTATATACAAGGCACCCTTTGCCTGGAACACCCTCCATCCATGCACAGTCCCATACTTACACTCCCTGAATGAAACACAGGTGGCACACTCTCCCTTTCTGACCATTCCCCTCCCCCACCACACATAATCTACACAGATTTTCCTGTTTTCAGGTCCCTCAACACCCTACTCCTACTTCCGCAATTCTTACTCCACTTCCTCACTTTGTCTTCCCTCCAGCCCGGATGATACCATGAGCTAGGGACTATTGCCTTATATAAATCTGTATTTCCAGTAACTAGCAAAGTTAATGGAATATAAGTGGTGTGCAAATATTTGGTGAACAAATAGGGAGAAGTGATTCTATTTATAAGAGGAATAATATTTTCTATGTAGCTATTGCAGACATAAATAATACCAGTAGGTTCACTTTCACTTTCATTTCACTTTGGTCACTCTTCTGAATGCTTCCCACTGGATCTTGTCCTCACCTAGGACTGTTACAGCTCAGAAATCTCGAATGCCACTAATGCAGTACTCTGATCATAACCCTCTCCCCTTTGGCTAGCTATATAATGCCCCACTTCACAGTTCTTAGGGAGACCTCTGACTTCTGGATCGCTTCATTTCCTCCTGTTCTATTAGGCTCCCTCCTGGCCTCTCTTTTTTCCCCACTCTGGATCCCATGATCAAGCCTCTCACTCTCAACAAATCTTCACCACTGTGGAACACCCCCGCATCTTTATAACTGCACTACCCTGCCACAGCGTCAGTCTTTTCCAGCCATGAACCCCCTGAAGGCAAGGGCTGAATTTCTCATTTTTGTAGTTCTAGAGCTTAAAACAATGCCTGGCACATAAGAGCCCTGAATGAATATTAGCTGAATGAATTAATGTAGCATCTTTGCCAGCCCAGCAAACCCCAAACCTGAATTACTGTTACATTTTACCTTTTCTGTGGAAAAATAACATTGCTGGGCAGAATGGCATCAATACAAATAAGATTATGCCACTAGGCCTTCCGGGCCTACCCATGCCTTTAATCTGTCCTTGTTCAGCTTCACTTTTGGCTAAATGGCTGTTCTACACATTTATCACTCTCCTTACCAATTCTATTTAACCTTGGTCCTTATAAATCTTAGCCACAACCTTCATATTCTACATCATAGAGAGAATCAAGGTCATCAGGTGGGATGAGATCTCACAAACTCTGCTCCACCACCTACATACACCACCTTCTTACCTGTGTCTGTATTTTATCTTCAATCTCGCCTCAGAGAATGAGCTGTTCTTTTTTCTTGTTCAAGGCCAGCCTCTACCTCTGTACTCAACCCAGTGCTCTCTATCTTTGCATTTGACCCTATGAGCTCTACTTTTGCACTTGACCCTATGACCCTTTCCATTCTCTGGGATCTTGTTCTATCAGTTACCCTTTCTTCTGGGCTCATTCCTCACAGCGCAAGCACCTTCAACTTCCTTCTAGCCTGAAAAATACCACCCCCCCCAAAATATAGTCCCCAAGCAGGACTATAAACCCAAGTCTTGCTTTACTTACTGTTCAGTGTCTTTCCTATCCCCTTACCTAACTTCTTGAAAAAGTGCATTTCCTTTCCTCTCAATCATTTCTCAGTCTATTGTACTCTTCCTTTCGCCCTGACAGATCAAAGAAACCACTCTCACCTGTCATCAAACAATAATTTCCCATACTTAACAAACCCAAAGGATATTTCTAATTCTGCATTCAGACTGATCCCTCTACACAGAATACCTTGCCCTTCTTTCTCCTTTTACCTGCCACCTGTAACATACTGTTTAAAACTCAGCTCAGGCATCACCTCCTCTAGGAAGCTTTAACGGACTCCCTAAGTTCGGCTAGTGGCCGAACTTTCAGAACATCCTCTGCATGTACCTTTTTGTCATTGTTCTGCACATTGCAGTATAAAGTACAATGATGATCACAGTATAACTATTGATGAGCTCCTACAAGGCAGGGCTGTGTGTTACTGGGGTGGCAACACATTCTAGTTCGCCTGGGACAGTTTCAGTTACTTCTCTTTTTCACTCCCCTGGATTGGATGATATATTAAATGGTCACCTGTCTTTTACCTACTTTACCACCTCAGTGGTTAGTACAGAGGCACACACAAAGTAGAGGATTAATAAAAGTTGTTGAATAGAAAGGGTACAAATCAGATGATAGCTTTTGCTTCTAACATTCCATTCAAGGCTGAAATGCTCTGTGATTTTAAGCTTAAAAAATAGATTTCTGCTAAATTTTACAATAGTGAACACAAGTATTCAGTGAAATAAAGGAAACATAATCATTATAAAAATAATAGTTAACTGCCTAAAACACAAACTTCATTACAAGACTGCATATTTCTTATACAATAATAACCATCATGCTCCCAATTTTTCTGATCAGAGCATCAATAAATAACTAAACATCTAATCAACTCTTACTTTTCCAAAGGGCCATTCAATTTTTTCACGTTTCTATGAAATCGTAAAGCTTGAATATCTTGTGTCTCTATTTTGGGAGGTAGAAGTCCTTGAAGACCAAGCATTTGTCGTTCTTGTAATGTAAATGCCATTCCCTAAAAAGGAGAAAAGGATGAAAATTTATTGCTTACTGAGGTTGCAATGGTGCTATCCTACAAAATGTAATTTAAATGTAAATTTTTTTTAAATCAGTAAGATATCATTTTGCCCAGACTGTAAAAAATTTGTAAGACTGATCATCTCTAGTGTTGGTAAGGGTGTGGTAAAAGAGTTACTCTCACATACCATTGCTGGAAATGTAAACAGGTTTAAGTTTCTAGAAGACAACTTAAAAATATTCTTAAATTTTAATGTATATACACTATTTCTAGAGAGCCATCTTAGAGAAATATTCATACACAAAATAAAGAGGCGTATACAAAAAGATTAGTTATAGTACTGTTTCTAGTTCTCTTGACTATTACAAACTAACTAAAAGTCCATCAATTCTGCAACAGTTAAGGAACCTATGGTATTTCCATACCATGACACACCATACACTTAAACAAAGATCTCCAATTATGTAGAAGTATCTCCCAGACACATAGTTAAGGAAAAAAAGCAAGCTGCAAATCAAACACACTCAATGTTGACTATTATGTTCAGAAAACCCCCATAAAATACATATTACACACAGATGCCTGCATACATTAGAAATGAAATTAACAGAATACAGCTTGAAAGAACACAGACCAAACTGATGACAGAAGCTACCCTTAGCTAGAAAGAGGTGACGCTGAGTTGAAGAGGGCAAAAGAAGCAATGATACTTAGGAAGAAATTAACGTATGTCATAAGAAAATCTTTTCCAATTTCTGATATTCAGTTGTGTGTTAAATTCTTTTCATCCAACTGATGGCAGTGAAAATGCCAGAGTAAGGACTTCCCAAATCTTTTCCTCTATAAAAGCAGTAAGAACACTGGCCAAGTGATCAGAATAAACTTCTTCAGAATTCTGGAAACTAACCAAAGGCTTCATCAATCAGGGAACATTCTATTCAAGAAAAACAGCTGAATTCTCAAAAGAACAGCAAGCTTTATGACATTTTTATTTGCCTTATTCCTATGCTTCCCTCCCCAGCTCCATAGGAGCCTAGAAAACAGCAATCACTATGAAGCAATCGCTTTGAAAAACAGCCTGGCAGCTACTAGAGAGAGGCTAGAGATAATTCGAAAACCCCATACTCAGGAAATTTGTCATTATTTGACTTGTCTGGTGGTTCAGTGGAAGACCCCACTTGCAAGGCTATCTTTATTTAATCTGATTTGGAGTTCACCCAGTGTGAACAGCTTTTTCTCCAGAAGAGCTTGTTGAAAACAATCAGAGGTAATTATTTAACATGGCAGCTGCCTAAGGCAGTGGATGACAGCTGTGGCAAACAATAGGTTAACCAAAAAGCTGAAAACAAAAAGCTGAGGAACAAAATGTCCACATTGTGAGTGGGAATTTGAAAAGCTTGACATATTCCTAAGAATCTAGACGGTCACCATGAGCTACAGGCAAGTCCAGGAAAGATTTGGGAAGGCCCTTAGCTCCCACCTCTGGCTAACCTTGAGCCTCTGTGTAAGCAGGAAGTGAAGGCTGATGTGTAGTTGTAAACTGCCTGAGTCCTAAAGGCATGCCCCAACATGTACACAGAGCCCTTAGGTATTTAAGTCTCCGTCTAGTCATTAGTTGACCACTAAGCTAACAAAGCAGACTTTCGTGGGCATATCAAAACAAGAATAAAGACTTTAAAGAAGTCGTTCAATTATAGTTTACACACATTAAAAGAATTAGTTCAGAAATGTCACTAAATAGACAACAGCAATACAACAAACCCTGGGAGGAATATCCGGTTTCCAGAGCAGCCACATTGTTGAATATGTCCAGTTTTCAACAAAAAATTGTAAGACATGCAAAAAGACAAAGTCTGGCTCACGCACAGGAAAAAGGGTAGTTAATAGAAACTGTCCCTGAGGAAGCTCAAACATTGTACTAACTAAACAAAGACTTTAGTGATTTTAAATATATTCAAAGAACAAAAAGACACCACATCTAAAGAACTAAAGGGAGGGGCCCCTGGGTGGCTCAGTCATTAAGCATCTGCCTTTGGCTCAGGTCATGATCCCAGGGTCCTGGAGATCGAGACCCACATCGGGCTCCCTGCTCAGCGGGGAGCCTGCTTCCCCTCTCCCACTCCCCCTGCTTGTGTTCCCTCTCTCGCTGTCTCTTGCTCTGTCAAATAAATAAATAAAATCTCAAAAAAAAAAAAAAAAAAGAACTAAAGGGAAGTACAAGAATGATATCCAACTACAGCATATTAATGAAAAGAACCAAATATAGAAATTCTGGAATTCAAAGTACAATAACTGAAATAAAAAAAATTCAGAGGGGCTGAACAGCAGATTTGAGCAGGTGGAAGAAAGGATCGGCAAACACAAGAAAAATCAATTGAGATTATCCAGTTTGCGAAACAGAAAGAAAAAGCAATGAGTGAATATGAACAGAGCCTCAGAGACCTGTGGGACACCATCAAGTGTGCCAACATATGCATAAGAGGAGTCCCAGAAGGCAAGGAGAGAAAAGGATAAAAGAATATTTGAAGAAATAATGGCCAAAAGCTTCTCAAATTTGGATGAGTAACATTACCCCTAGAAGAAACACACATCCTAGAATCTCAACATTTTTTA
>NW_023270854.1:23272979-23308187 GCF_011800145.1 Mirounga leonina
GACACATCATATTCAAACTGTTAAAAGACAAAAGAAGAAACGTGAAAGCAGAGAGAAGTCACTCATCATGTACAGGGGATCCTCAAAAAGAGGAACAGCTAATTTCTTAACAGAAACCACAGAGGCCATAAGGCAGTAGAATGACATATTAAAAGTGCTGAAAGAAAAAACTGTCCACCAAGAATTTCTGAATCCTTACAAAATTATCCAAAAATGAAGAAGATATTTAGATATTTTCAAATAAAAATAGAGAACTCGTTGTTGGCAGGCCTGTCTCACAAGGAATATCAAAGGGAGTCCTTCAGGCTGAAATAAAGACACTAGACAGTAACTCAAATCTACATGAAGAAATCAAGAACACAAGTAGGATCACCATATAGGTAAATATAAAAGTCGGTATCAATGTATTTTTTTTTTGTTTGTAGCTCTTCGTCTCTCCTACCTAACTTAGACAGCTACACACACATAATGTGCCTGGGTGGCTCAGTCGTTAAGCGTCTGCCTTCGGCTCAGGTCATGATCCCAGGGTCCTGGGATCAAGCCCCGCACTGGGCTCCCTGCTCAGTGGGGAGCCTGCTCCTCCCTCTCCCACGCCCCCCTGCTTGTGTTCCCTCTCTTGCTGTCTCTCTCTGTCAAAAAATAAATAAAATCTTAAAAAAAAAAAAAAAGACAACTACACAAAGAAATAATTATAAATCTGTATTGATGGTCACACAATGTATAAACATGTAATTTTTATGAAAAAGCAGACAAAAGGAAAGGATGGAACTATACAGGAACAGTTTTTATTTTTTTATTATTATTTTTAAAGATTTTTATTTATTTATTTGACAGAGAGAGACACAGTGAGAGAGAGAACACAAGCAGGGGGAGTGGGAGAGGGAGAAGCAGGCTTCCCGCGGAGCAGGGAGCCCGATGTGGGGCTCGATCCCAGGACCCTGGGATCATGACCTGAGCCAAAGGGAGATGATTAACAGCTGAGCCACCCAGGCGCCCCTACAGGAACAGTTTTTATGTACTATTAAAATTAAGTTGGAATCAATCTGAATTTGACTGTTATAAAGATGGTAATTATAATTCCCAGGACAAACCACTAAGAAAATAAATCAGAAAATGGCAGTAGAAGAAGTGACAAGGGAATTAAAATGGTATACTAGAAAATATCAATTTAACACAAAGGAAGGGAACAATGGAGAAAGAGAGGGACAAAAAAGACAAGACACTTAGAAAACCAACAGACATAATGACAGACATAAATTGTACCTTATCAACCATTATATAATGTAAATGGATTAAAATCTATAATAAAAAGGCATGGATTGGCAAGATGGAGAACATGATCTAATTTTATGCTGTCTACAGGAGACACACTTTGATTCAAAACACAATTAGGTAGAAAGTAAAAGGATGGAAAAACATATACCATGTAAATAGTAACCCAAAGAGAGCTAGAATGGCTAAATTAACGACAAACAAAATAGATTGGGAAACACACATTGTTCACAGAGAAGGACATTTTATAATGATAAAAGGGTCAATCCATTAAGAAGATGTAACACTTATAAATATATACGCATCTGTGAAAAAGGTCCAGAAATACATGAAGCAAAATCTGACAGAATCCTAGGAAGAAAGCCAAGTTGGAGACTTCAATACCTCCCTTCCAATAATGGAGAAAACAACTACACCGAAAATCAGAAGAAAACAGAAGACCTGAACAACACTATAAAGCGACTAGACATGACAGACGTGTATGGCACACTCCACACAACAGTAGCAGGATACGCATCCTTCAAACCGAGTGCCCACAGAATATTCTCCAGGACGCACCACATGTTAAATCATAAAACAAGTCTCAATAAATTTAAAAGGATTTAAATCACCCAAAGTATGATCTCCAACCATAATGCAATGAGATTAAAAATCAGTAATAGAAGGTAATTTGGGGAATTCATAAATACACGGATTTTAAACAACACACTCCTAAATGACCAATTGACCAAAGAAGAAATCACAAAGGAAATTAGAAGATACTTGGAGATGAATTAAGACATACATACCAAAACTTATGGGGATGCAGTGAAAGCAATGCCCACTGGGAAATTTATAGCTGTAAGCGTCCACATTAAAAAGGTAGAAAGATCTCAATTCAATAATCTAAACTTCCACCTTAAGAAACTAGTGGGGGAGGGCGCCTGGGTGGCTCAGTTGGTTAAGCGACTGCCTTCGACTTAGGTCATGATCCTGGAGTCCCTGGATCGAATCCCGCATCGGGCTCCCCGCTCAGCGGGGAGTCTGCTTCTCCCTCTGACCCTCTTCCCTCTCATGCTCTCTCTCAAATAAATAAATAAAATCTTTAAAAAGAAAAAAAAGAAACTACTGGAGGAGAGAAAGAACAAACTAAACCTGAAGCAAAAAAGAAGGAAATACAAAAGATCAGAGTGAAAATAAATGAAATAGAAAACAGAAAAAACAACTGGAAAATAAATCAGTGAACCCAAAAGTTGGTTCTTTCAAAGGATGTACCAAATTGACAAACCTTTAGCTATACTGGAAAAGGAGAAAAGGGAGGAGAATGAAATCACTAAATCTTTGCACCTCATGATTCTCCTTATAATATTTCACCTAAGGCTGGGATGTATAAAAGAGGTAAAACCCAAACTGTCACCCTTACTTCCTTTTCCCACGCTAGTACAAGGCTAAAGTGGAAAAGCTAAACTTCATTCATTTTTTTAAATTATTCATTTATTTATTTAAGTAATCTCTGCACCCAATGCGGGGATGAACTCATGACCCTGAGATCAAGAGTCGAATGCTAAGCCAGCCAGACACCCCTAAACTTTAGATTTAAATGAACTAATTAGTTCACTTAAAGGTGCTTCACCTACCCTACTGCCAAAGATAAATGAGTTGGCTACACAAGGTGTCACTGCCTATCTCCTACTTAGGTTTAAGGGACACTCAAAAGCGTTTTATTTGGGGTGCCTGGGTAGCTCAGTTAGTTGGATGTCCAACTCTAGATTTTACTTATTTATTTGAGAGAGAGAGAAAGAGTGTGAGAGCAGTGGGAGGGACAAAAGGAGAGGGAGAATCTCAAGCAGACTCTGAGCTGAGTGGGGAGCCCCCCCCACCCCAGCCACCTGTCCCACCATGTCTGCCCTTTTCTCATCTATGCCACAGCAATACCCTCCCAATTAACATAGTGGAAGTGTGCCTCCTTTGGCTGATCCTGAAAGATCCCCTGAGCTATTTTCCTTTAGACACACCCAGTTTCTTCACATAAGTCATTATTGATGAAAATCCGTTAACTAGATTTGAATGTATAGGTACACACTGGGAAGAAAGAAAAATCTCCTTCTATTTGTTTCCCTCCAAGTGCAGGTAGAATAAACTGTCAGGAATTACGAAGTTACCAAATACCTACTTACAAAACTGCTAACTAATAACTAATGATTCATAATGTCAAGACTGAAAACGATACTCAACAATAGCATCATGGCTAACTAAATTATAAAACATCCCCTGAAAGGAGTTACTCACACTTACACAGAATTCACAGTGACTAAAGTAGCTTTATAATTCTCCTTTTTCTCCACAACAGTCTAGGGTAAGAAACTGGGATCCAAAGAGGTTATATCTACTCTGAAGATTACAAGCCTGGAAGGGTCAAACTGGGTCTCTCTTCAGTCTCTGTGATTCCAAATCTACCTACTGGACTATTATGCAGCCATATACAGAAAGCTTATGAAGGATCATGGAGATTACTTATAATATACTCTTCCCAGTAGTAAAATGGCATATAAAATTGTATCCTATGATCTTCAAAGTAAATATACTTTTTTTAAAAGATCTTATTTATTTGTCAGAGAGAGAAAAAGCACAAGCAGGGGGAGCGGCAGGCAGAGCAGGCAGAGGGAGAAGCAGACTCCCCGCTGAGCAAGGAGCCCGATGTGGGACTCGATCCCAGGACCCTGAGATCCTGACCTGAGTGGAAGGCAGCTGCTTAACTGACTGAGTCACCCAGGTGTCCCAGTAAATATAATTTTAGGGGGATTTGGTAAAATAAAAACAGATGATATACTGGGATGGTAGGTATGTGATTTTTCTTTCTTTTATTAGTCATAATATAATTATTATTTATGCAAAAAATAAGAAAAATTTGAATTCGTTTACTATTAGAGATCTAGCCAGGGTAAGTTAAAATAAAAACAAACAAAACCCTCACAGAACTAAGAACCATAAAACCAGTGCTCCAGGTACAAACTGGAAAGCGCATGCTTCCTATAGGAAAGGATGCAGAGCTGAGTTTCAAAAAATTATTTAGGGGCACCTGCGTGGCTCAGTCGTTAAGCGTCTGCCTTTGGCTCAGGTCATGATCCCGGGGTCCTGGGATCGAGTCCCACATTGGGCTCCCTGCTCAGTGGGAAGCCTGCTTCTCCCTCTCCCACTCCCCCTGCTTGTAGTTCCCTCTCTCGCTGTGTCCCTCTCTGTCAAATAAATAAATAAAATCTTAAAAAAAAAAAAAAAAAAAAAAAATTATTAAAAAGGTTACCAAATGAGCAAGAGGAGAAAAGGGGAAATCCAATCTTACACTTGCACAGCCTTTTGAGTATTTCAAAATGCTGTATTACCTACATGATTTCAGTGAGAAAACTGAGGTCTGGAGAGGTTAAATGAAGCGTGAATATTTCATGGCTAGTAAATTCAAATTCACACTGAAACTCCTGCTTATAACCTAGCACAATGGTGTCCAATCCTTTGAAGTATAAGGACTTTTAAAAAATTTCGTAGGGGCACCTGGGTGGCTCAGTTGGTTAAGCAACTGCCTTCGGCTCAGGTCATGATCCTGGAGTCCCGGGATTGAGTCCCATGTCGGGCTCCTTGCTCAGCAGGGGGTCTGCTTCTCCCTCTGACCCTCCCCCCTCTCATGTGCTCTCTCTCTCTCATTCTCTCTCTCAAATAAATAAATAAAATCTTAAAAAAAAAATTTTTTTTCGTAAAGAATTTTGGGCGCCTGGGTGGCTCAGTTGGTTGGGCGACTGCCTTCAGCTCAGGTCATGAGTGATTTTTTTTTTTTTTTTCATTTTTTTTATTCTTATGTTAATCCCCATACATTACAACATTAGTTTTAGATGAAGTGTTCCATGATTCATTGTTTGTGCACAACACCCAGTGCTCCATGCAGAATGTGCCCTCCTCAATACCCACCACCAGGCCAACCCATCCTCCCACCCCCCTCCCCTCTAGAACCCTGTTTGTTTTTCAGAGTCCATCGTCTCTCATGGTTCGTCTACCCCTCCTATTTCCCCTGCTTCATTCTTCCCCTCCCGCTACCTTCTTCTTCTTCTTTTTTTCCTTAACATATATTGCATTATTTGTTTCAGAGGTACAGATCTGAGATTCAACAGTCTTGCACAATTCACAGCGCTTACCAGAGCACATACCCTCCCCAGTGTCTATCACCCAGTCCCCCCATCCCTCCCACCCCAACCCCCACTCCAACAACACTCAGTTTGTTTCCTGCGATTAAGAATTCCTCATATCAGTGAGATCATATGATACATGTCTTTCTCTGTTTGACTTATTTCACTCAACATAATACCCTCCAGTTCCATCCACGTCGTTGCAAACAGCTCAAGTCATGATCCTGGAGTCCCAGGATCGAGTCCCACATCAGGCTCCCTGCTCAGCAGGGAGTCTGCTTCTCCCTCTGACCCTCTTCCCTCTCATGCTCTCTATCTCTCATTCTCTCTCTCTCAAATAAATAAATAAAAAATCTTAAAAAAAAAAATTTTTGTAAAGAATTTCACGTTCATACCAGAATAGGCAAATCTATAGGAAGAGAAACAGATTCGTGGTTGCCAGGGGCTGAGAAGGGGGAGGGGAGAAGGGGAAGGGGAGTGACTGCGGAATGGCTCCTGGGTTTCCATTTCAGGTGATGGAGGCACCACACTGAATGTACTTAATGTCACTGACCTATACACTTTTAAATTGTTACAACTGTAAACTGTACACTATTTACTACAATGAAAAAGCCTGAAAGACATAGTAACAGGTCTGCCTTTACAGAACATCTTAAAAGATTACAGACAATCTTAAAAGAATTCAATACTGCCTAAAATTACTATTTTATTAATCATAGCAGCAACATACTCTTAAAACATTTAGCCTACAACCTTTGAAGCACAAACCTGATTTCTTTTAAGTTCCCAAGGAGTTCATGACCCTCAAATCAGGAATCACTAGTCTATGTTCCTTCTTAAAAACACACAACAAGGGGCGCCTGGGTGGCTCAGTTGGTTAGGCGACTGCCTTCGGCTCAGGTCATGATCCTGGAGTCCCTGGATCGAGTCCCGCATCGGGCTCCCTGCTCGGCAGGGAGTCTGCTTCTCCCTCTGACCCTCCTCTCTCTCATGCTCTCTCTCTGTCTCTCTCAATAAAATAAAATAAAAAATCTTTAAAAAAAAAAAAAAACACACAACAAAAAACTCTTCTTGATGCTTAAGGGGTAATGAGGTAATCTTACAGATGCTATCCGACCTTAGAAATTCCTAAGGGCCAGAGCATTAGATTTTTTTTTTTTTAAAGATTTTATTTATTTGACAGAGGAAGACACAGGGAGAGAGGGAACACAAGCAGGGGGAGTGGGAGAGGGAGAAGCAGGCTTCCCGCTGAGCAGGGAGCCCGATGAGGGGCTCGATCCCAGGACGCTGGGATCATGACCTGAGCCGAAGGCAGACACTTAACGCCTGAGCCACCTAGGCGCCCCTAGATTTTATTTTCTTTACAGAAGTACTGTAATGCATTTTAGACTACCCTCCTCCTTAAAATTAACTTGCCACTTAATGTACTTTATACATTTCTCACCATTCTCTCATAGTACATTTTAAATAGTTTCTGTAAGGATAAAAATAAAATAAGAACAACATAATTAGCAAATATTTACTTTATCTGTGGAATTGTAAAATATATAAAATTTTGAATGGTCCCTGCCCCAAAGGAACCTGAAATACAGTTAAGAAATACAAATTCATGAAAACGTAAATACCAACAATTACTTCAATGACAACTTAAGACATGAAAGGAAGCACACAGCAACAGATATTGATTACTTGCCATAGGAACAGGAAGATAAAAACTGCTACAGGGTTTCAGAGAAGGGAGCGATTATTCCAGTCTATGGTGTATGGAAAGGCTCTACAGGAGAACTGGATTTTGAATGAGTTGCATCTTGAAGAGCAAGCAAGATTTGGGGAAGCGAGGCAAAAACAAGAGAGGATTAGAAAATCCCTCATTAAGCTTCATTTAATTCACTACTGCCTGCTGAATTCTCATTCTGTCCAAGGTACCAAAAATGCAAAGATAAGGCACTCTGGGTAACCCTTGGTCAATTTCCCTTTGTAGGCCTGAAATCCTTCAAAACATATCATACTGTACAATTAGTTATCCTCAACCCCCATCACATAGGAAACAAGTGGGATTGGCAAATTTCTGATGACCGTTGTTTTAAAATAAATCACACCTTAATCTGAATGCATTATTCCCAAGAGGTAAATTTCACATATTACAATGAACTCAATGTATCCTCTTACAAGCTTTCCATGAAAGAATCTCTTTCTAGAAGTATGTGTACTTACTAATTAATATCACCACTAGAAAATAGAGAGGGGCTTGCCCACTGAACACAGCTTGGACATGGAATAAAGGCAAGACTAGATATCAATAATGCCCATCACTGGGGTGCCTGGGTGGCTCAGTCGGTTAAGCGACTGCCTTCAGCTCAGGTCATGATCCCAGGGTCCTGGGTTCGAGCCCCGCATCAGGCTCCCTGCTTGGCGGGAAGCTTGCTTCTCCCTCTCCCACTTGTGTTCCTTCTCTTGCTGTCTCTCCTTCTCTCTGTGTCAATTAAATAAATAAAATCTTAAAAAAAAAATAATAATGCCCATCACTTCTGCCCCAAAAGTATAAAGAGGGGGTCAGAAGTCTCTCCACTTTGAAGCAGTACTGTGAGATTAATGGACAAAAGCACTTGTGTGCAATGATTTGTGTCCAAAAAGCTGGGTGGAGGTATAGACATCAGACAAAATTTCATTTTACAATTTTAACCCCATCTTCCAAGGGCTCAATTGGATTTGAGCTGGGTAAATCTAAATATCCCACACTGGCCAAAAGTCCTGGCCAGATTGCTATACTAGGGATTTTTCTGAGCTGAAACTAGGTAACAAAGTCAATCTTTTTCTGGTGGTATAAGTTGTGAGGGGTGAAACTGGGAGCCATAAAGCAGTCATGATTCTTGCCATGTGGAGAAAAGTGGAAAGTCATGCAGAAAAATCACCTACCTCTGAATAGTTTTAGTATAAAGCTACAAAATAAAAGAAGTTCATACTTTATCAGTCTAAAATATATCAAACCTTTACCAGGAAGAGAGAAAATGTTATGTTAGTATTAATGTTACTAACCTTGTTTGTTCTTGGGTTCAACATGAGCGTCTTGCCTTTTTCTTTTATGTGCATATGACGACATGCTACAGTACAGGGAGTAGCAACTATTCTTAACCGGGACAACATCTTTCCTTTCACCTGGGGAAAAAGAAGCAAATAAAGGATGAGAAACGTATTATCGAACTGCATGCACATCAGGTATCAGTTTTCAAAAGCAGATACAGAAAGCTTAATTTTCCACACTTGAAAAAGCTTTATCAAAGTAAATTTATGTTTCTACAAGTTGTAACCGTTGTAAAAAAAAAAAAAAGTAATAATTGAGTGAAGACAATGACTGACTTTTCCTGACAATACTCTTAAGTCCCTAGTTAATAATCATTGCTATTTTGTATATACTGTATGCTACAGTGTGCTAAACATTTATTCTTTTTCTAAGCCACAAGTGTGGCAAGGCTTGTATCTCCCGATTATGAGGGAAAGAAATAAATTGAGAGATTAAGAAACAAGGTAACATCAGTAAACAAAGACATGCGGCCCATGTAAATGCATATGGGAGTTTAGGTTGAAGGTGGAAAAGTAAGTAACAGGAAAGCCTGCGGCATAAACATTCAGAGGAAGAGAAGCTTTTCAAATTCTTAATCTAGCTGTACAATTTTAATGTACTAATAATAGCGTTTTCATGTAATGTACTAAATATTTTTTGTTTTCATAAAAACCTGTTATTTAATATTTTAAAACATGCAAATTGGCTAGAAAACATGTTTTTGCCCTTTCACAACATCACAAACACATGGGAATTTTTCAAAATGGAAAACTCTACATAACAGATTACACGTTAAATATTGAAAATGGGAATATAATAGATTTTTCTGCATATCAATTCTCCCACTCAAAATCACCTTGCAAAGCCAATTTATCTTAATCATTACAAATCATTGCAATTATCCGGCAATAAGTTTTTTACTGGAATTTTTATTTGCTTAGAAATCAAGGTTTGTATACGGGGTGCAGCAAACCATTACAGTAGGATTATTTTTTAAGTTAATTTTTATGGAAGTGAATTCACATAACAAAACTTGCCATTTTAAAGTGAACAATTCAGAGGGATTTAGAAAATCCATAATGTTGTACAATCCACCTCCACCTAGTTCCGAACCATCTTCACCATCCCAGAAGGAAACTCTACCCCATTAAACAGTTCTTCCCCTCCTCCAGTACCTGCAACCACCAACCTGCTTTCTATCTTTATGGATTTACCTATTCTGGATATTTCATATAAATGTGGTGCATAAATGTGGCCACAAAAACAAAAAATCTATCTGATTATAAGGACATCAAGAATCATGAGAGATGGGGACTGGGGTGGGAGGATAGGACAGATGTTTAACGGTACAAACTTGCAGTAAGAGTCCTAAGAAATAAGCAACTCCTAAAGATATAATACATAGTATAGTGAATACAGACAACAATATTGTATTATAATCATCAAACTTTCTAAGAGACTAGATCTTAATTCTTCCAACCACTAAAAAGAAATAATTACATAACATGAGAGGTGATAATTATCACTACAATGGCAATCATGTTACAATATATAAATATATCAAATTAATGTTATACACCTTAAATTTATACAATGTCATACGCCAAATATACTTCAATAATAATAATAAAAAAGAATTATGAGAGATATACAACAAAATAATTGGGTCACTCTAAAAAGTCAGTGAAAGACAAACAGTAAGGAACTACTGTTAATTTAAAGAAGACTGAACATATGACAACTAAATACAAAACCTGAATCAAAAAAAAAAATGCTATCAAGGACACTTATTGGGACAGCTGGCAAAACTGGAAGATATACTGTAGCTTAAATAAAAGTACTGTAAAATTTTCTGTATTTGATAATCATATGGAAGAGATATCCTTGTTCTGAAAACACAGTGAAGTCTTAAGGGGCCAAGAAGTATGATGTATGTAACCAAAGCCTTTCAAATCATTTCAAAATAAATTTTAAAAAGATTGAAATGGTAGCACTGATTATGTGTTTGTGTGGTTCTTCCAGGAGAGAGCATTATTTGTCAAAATTAAAACTTTGGTACCAAAAGACTGGATTGGTATTACAGTATATTGGTGAGGTAGGTAAATCTAAGATATAGTATGGAATACTTTTTACTTTAAATCAAAGACAATCTGAAAAAGTTTCATTTTGTAATCAGTACTTGTGGTATAATAAGAAATATATTAGGGGGAGCTCCTGGGTGGCTCAGTCATTTAAATGTCCGACTCTTGATTTCCACTCAGGTCATGATCTCAGGGTCCTGAAGTCGAGCCCCAAGACAGGCTCCAGTGGAGAGTCTGCTTCAGATTCTCTGCCTCTTGCTCTCCCTCTGCCCACCCCCCAAAATAAATAAGTAAATAAAATCTTAAAAAAAAAAAGAAATATATTTGGTTTTTGTCCCCAGTTTCTGGCACAGAGCTCCTAAAAATCCTTGGAATTTCCTGAATGATAGAGGAGTATTTTTTGTTATTCATAAGAAGCCACTTTTGATCACATTTGAGTTTATGGTCCACCTAGGGTGGACCACTACAAAGCCTCAGATAGAGCTAGTCACCAGCAACACCAAGTAATTAGAGTAGGAACTTTCTGCCCCACTCCAGAACCTCCAGAAAGGGAAGTGGGCAGGGCCTGAAGACTCTTTAATGAGGAGATCGGATGAGCTTTCATGTTGGTGGACACATCTAGGTGCTGGGGGGTGGCACACTCAGGGAGGGCAAGGAAGCTCTATGTCTCCCCACCCCCCACTCCCATCAATACCTAGTTCTATGTATCCTTCCATCTGTTCCTGAGTTGTAGCCTTTTATAATAAATCAGCAAATATAAGTAAAGTATTTCTCTGAGTTCTGTGTGCCGTTACAGAAAATCATCAAAACAGGAGGGGGTTGTGGGAAGCCTCAATTTATAGAGAGTTGGTCTGAAGTATGCGTCACAACCTGGGACGTGCAACTGGCATCTCAAGTAGGGGCAGTCTTTTCGGACTGAACCCTTAACCTATGGGATCTGAAACTATCTCCGTATGGACAGTGTCAGAATTAAGTTAAATTAAAGCAAACCCAGTCAGCATCTGCTGAGAATTGGATAATTGCTGGGTGTGGGGGAAAAAAATCCCACGTTTAGTGGCCAGAAGAAACTGTGAGTAAAGAAAATTAAAGTTTTTCCTTTCCATAGTTAACTTAAGAGCAGCATTCTAATATATGAAATCTATTTTCAACTCCTGGTTAAAGTTTTGCTTCTCTCCAATACCGAATTTAGTCTGTATAATGAAGATAACACCACTTGTCAAATCGACCTTACAGATAATTGTGATGATCAAATGAGACTACATGCAAAAAAGTATAATTACAGAATGTTTTATCACTGAAATTACTAGTAAGTGATAGAGAGTAAAATAAAATATAAAAGTAATTTTAATAGTGTCTTTAAAACAGTGCTAAGTTAAAAAAATTTAAGGAAAAAAAATCTGCCAAAACTAGAACCAAGGACTAAGAAATAGACAGGGAGGCTTAAATACCAGTAATGAGAACAATGAGAGGCAACAAGATAAAATGTTATGTTATGCAGGTGGGATGGAAGAACTCTAAGAATGAGTGAAGTAAAAACAGGAACCAAAAGGCAGGGCTTCTAATTTTTTTTTTTTTTAAGATTTTATTTATTTATTTGAGACAGAGAGAATGAGAGACAGAGAACATGAGAGGGAGGAAGGTCAGAGGGAGAAGCAGACTCCCTGCCGAGCAGGGAGCCCAATGCGGGACTCGATCCCGGGACTCCAGGATCATGACCCGAGCCGAAGGCAGTCGCTTAACCAACTGAGCCACCCAGGCGCCCAGGGCTTCTAATTTTTAATTAATATGTAAAATCAAGCTGCTTGCTTCCTTGACAGTTTCTGGGATACTGAGATATGCCTCTGGTTTCTCCCCCTGGTGTGTCATTCACATGGCCTTGCCCTGGAACTTACTCTCTGGTGTTTACAAACTGGACCAGGACAGAAACTGCTAGGCCACTGGCTGGGCTGCTGGAGACTACTCTCCCTGGCCCCCTACTTGGGATTAAAGGAGGGCAATGCAAGGGAGACAGAAATTGGAGGTCATGACTGGGTGCAAGGAGCACAAGCTCTGCAGTCAGACTGGAGTCTGAATCTGTACTCAGCTCATCACCGTTTTGGATTCAGTTGTGTCACCCAGGCATTCCCAAATGGTCTCTGAATTGGTGTTAGCCTGGACCACATTTTTCACTGGTGTGTGGCC
Organism: Mirounga leonina; assembly: GCF_011800145.1. Lineage (NCBI taxonomy): Eukaryota > Metazoa > Chordata > Mammalia > Carnivora > Phocidae > Mirounga > Mirounga leonina. The sequence goes on from NW_023270854.1 coordinate 23,285,726, forward strand.
AAATGAGAAAAATTGGGACAATGCAATACAGTCGTTCATAAAACAAAATTTATTCTCTTGATTTCCTGTTCTAATTATGTTCTTCCTACCTTTTTGGTGATAAAAATGTCTTTTCTTTTATGAAAGGATGGGGATGGTGGATTGCAATAGTTCTTAAAAGGGTCCTTAACCTTGACAGAATTAAAAGTTGGCAGTCTGTGTCTGGTCCCAATTGTCCCCCTATACACACCTGCCCATCAAGTCCAAAGTCTGGGGACTGCCTTAGCAGTCAATGAAACAGGGGAGGGAAACTCTATTTTGCAGAGCTGTGTGTAGTAATGATGATATTTATAAAGTATCAAACAATTAAGAGCTTTATCATCATCATAAAGAGCTTGACTACTTGAAAGTCTATTCAATAAAATCCATATCCAGGCAGTTTAGCAGAGTAGTCAAAGATAAGCTCTGGAATCAAACTACTGGACTTAAATCCTGGCTTGGCCAGTGCTAACTCTGATTTTGAATAAGTCTGTTGCAGTTTTCTCATCACTCAAATGGGGATGATAAACAACAGGACCTACTAATCAGGGCCATTTTAAGATTTAAATTAGATAATCCATGTAAGATGCTTATCACAGTGCCCTCTAAGTGCTCTATAAATGTTAGTTATCTAAGCACTGTTAGTAGAAACAGACTAAGGTGGTCAGAAGGTGTCTTCTGAATGCCTGTTAGTCTCTGCATCAACATCTTCTACTGTGAAATCCTTATTAAGAGGCTATAAGGATAGTCATGGTTAGCATTTATTTAAACTATTTCAAATCAAATCTCTAGGTCAGTAATGAGAATTTGGATGGTATACAGATCCAGGCAACATCAAATGTCATTCTGAACATCTACAGAATCAATATAGTATTTTTCATTACTTTTAAAATTTGTAAATATTGATCAAAGGAAATATACAGCCATATAATCAAAATAGTGACTTTTTTTTTCCTTTTTTTTATTCTTATGTTAATCCCCATACATTACATCATTAGTTTTAGATGTAGTGTTCCACGAGTCATTGTTTGTGCATAACACCCAGTGCTCCATGCAGAATGTGCCCTCCTCAATACCCACCACCAGGCTAACCCATCCTCCCACCCCCCTCCCCAAAATAGTGACTTTAAAATAAAAGTTAACTTTTTATAAAACAGATTTTTAGAAAATCAAATGTAGAGTGATTTTGATAGCATGGATTTTGCCCTCCTCCTAAAATTGATCCTCAGTAAACAACTATAGGTTTCAGTTATTATTTATCTTTTAAAGTATGACTGAATTTGGGGCACCTGGGTGGCTCTGTCGGTTAAGTGTCTGACTCTTGATTTCAGCTCAGGTTTCGATCTTAGGGTCGTGAGTTCAAGCTCCGAGTTGGGTGTGGATCCTACTTAAAAAATAAAATAAAATAAATAAAATATGACTAAGTTTGTCAAAAATTCACCAACATAAATTATAATTTATTTTAGTTTAACTTAAAAATTAATATAGTTTAAAATAGCTTATTGTTATAGGAAAATACAAGTTATGCTTCAGCAGCATTATAGGAGTTAATTTGCAAAAGCAATTCTCAAGTGGTAAATGAGTTTTTCTTTTATGAATTTTTAATGTGTTTCCATAACAACTGAATTATAAAAGACAAAAACATTATACATAAACACCCTGTAAGGCTGAAACCTGTAAGCAGTTCTTTCTCAGGAATAAGTACTAAGCAAGAGTATATTTAATTCTCAAGAGAATGAAGAACTTCTACAAAAGCATAGCCCAACATTTCCTTAATATATGATAAAAGTTCTATCAGCATATCTGGGCTCTATGCCTAACTTTTAATTAAGTCTTTATAACTACCATAAAAGAGTCAAATACAGATTGCAAATCAAAGTTCAAAGCTAATTAAAGGTCCAACATTAGAAGACAAGAATTAAACTTTTTTCTGTATTTCTGCAAACCATGTAACATAGTAACATGTAACTCAATTAGTTTTAGTAGATACACAGCAGATTATACATTCATCTATATTTTGTCCAAAATAAATATACACATAATAAACACATGGAGGAAGGTGGGAGGGGGAAGTGTGGGCAACTATTTCTTCTCTAACTTCCAGGATGCCTGGAAACTAAAGAATAAATTCATGAGTAAAGATGAAGATTAAAATTCATGAGGACAACACTGCAATTACTTTAACAACATGAACAATGCTTAAGAAGCAACGGGATTAAGACGGGGCTGGAGTCGTTGTGTTAAATTGCCTGTGTTCGAATCCAGACTTTGCCACCTAAAACCTGTGATCTTGTGAAAGATACTTAACCTTCTTAAGCCTTAGTTTCATTTGTTAGGTGGAAATAACAGTACCAGCCTCAAAGAGTTATTTTGAGATGATTCATGTACAGAACAATGTCCAGCCCATAACACAATTAATACGTGCTTCTATTGTTACCAATTGCAACACTAAAAGAAACAACAATGCTATTAACTATTCTGCTTAGAAGTGACTGCCACAAGCATTAGGAAAATAGATAAGGAGATAACGCATTTTGTAAGGAAGCACTACTGTTAAGATGCATTATTTTGATTATGCTTCTCATCAAAAGGCAACATGTCTTCTAAAACTGTTTTCGTAACCACGAAAGAAGGTCAATTCCAGGACCTCAAATGTAACACCACCACACAAGCAGAGGTGGTTATCACCAGCTTCAAAGAAACACCTGCCATTTCTGGTCAATTTATGCCATTTCACATGAATGGACAGAACTGTTGGAACCGCAGAACTTTCTAGCTTGCAGCAAACTTCCTTTAAAGAGAGGAACGAACGAACAAACGAACACACACACACAAAGCCTAACTCCTGTCATTAATTCATCCCTGCAGGAGCAGATTTGATAAAAGGTGTCAAGCCACAAAATCGGTCTTCAAAGGGCGCGGGAGGGAGCGACGCTCGTGGTCCGGAAGCCACTGGACCTCATTCAGGGGCAGCAAGGGGGCCGCCCTGGGACCAGCGAATCTAGAAACGGGCAAGTCGAGCCCCACAACCGTGCCCGGGCAAGAGCCGCGGACGCTCGTATCGGGGACCGCCGCGACCTGACCGCTCCCCAGCCCTCAGCCCGGGCTCGGGCGCCGCTTCCCTTCACCCCGCCCCGCCCATCCGCCAAGCGGGTCTGGGCCGGCCGCACGCGCGAAAGCCGGCGGCGGGTCCGCAGTCGGCTCGGCCGATCGGGCGGGAGTAGGCGGGCGCCCGCTCCCCTCGCGCAGCGCCCGCCCGGGCCCCTCCGCGCCAGGCCGCCTGCAACCGCGCGCTGCGCGGAGCCCTAGCCGAAGTCTCACCCCGCGACAGGTGGTGCTGCGGTGAGAGAGGCAGCGGGCCTGCCGCCCACACGCGCGATGCTCAGCTGCGGCCGAGTCCGGCCCCCGTCTTCCCCGAGCTTCGCGGAGCCGGCGCTAGCTCAGCTTCGCACAGGCATGGCCGGCCGACAGCCGGCGAGGCAGCCAGGCAGTCGGCGTAGGGAGCCAGCGAGCCGGGAGGCGGGCCGGCGCGCTCGGGGCGGAGACTGACGGGCGCGCGGACCAACGCGGAGGCAGAAAGCCGGCCCGGGGAGCGGGGCCCCGCCCACCACTTCGCGGCCGGCGCGCCCGGGTTCCTTCCCCTTAGGACCTGCCTTGGTCTGGTTCTTTGAGGTTACTGTTTGAGGACGAGCGCGCGCCAGTGTGGACGCGATCTCGAGGAACGCGAGAGGGGCCGTGTAGAGAAGAAGGAGTCCGGAGACCCAGGCGACGCCCGTTGTTCCACGAAAGGAGCGGGGGCTGGTTCGCGGCGCACCCCGCATCTCCCGGGTTGCCGGGGTACTCCAGGGGGATGGCAGCGCGTTCGCGCGAGAAGAGGCTCTGCGCAGGCGCGGGCGGGCCGGGGGAAACCGCGGGTACCAGACTCCCAGCCCCGGGAGGCGAGAGGAAGGCTGGGAGTTTGGGTCCTTCGTGGACAGCGAGCGGAGGCAGACAGAAGATGAAGGAGAGATTGCTGGATACAGGACAGGTGGCTGGAGAAGCAGAAGAGGGGGAACGCAGGAAATGTGAGGCCTCTGCACTTAAGGAACAATTTCTATCTCTGAGCTCTTTTTATGTGTCTAGGCCTCGATCTTCTGCAGAATTCTTTGCCATTCTCCTCACCTGCTGGCACAGTTACTGGCTCGCAGGGAATTTACTAATCTCTATCATCACAGTCACCATAAACAGATGTTCAATGTCCTCTCTCAGAAAAGCACTGCAACACTAAATTGTCATCTTGAAAGCACCAGGGACTGTACTTTAGTAACCCTTTACCCACTCACGGTTATGATATTGGAGGATTTTTCTTCACTTTTTTTCAGAAAAATCTTATCACCAAAAATTCTTTGCTGTAAATGAGTTTGTGTACTTTTAAAGTATGGTAATGCTAATTTTATTATTTTTTAAAGATTTTGTTTTTAAGTAATCTCTACATCCAAAGTGGGGCTCAGACTCACAACCCCTAGATCAAGAGTTGCATGCTCCATGGACTGAGTCAGCCAGGTGCCCCTGGTAATGATAATTTTAAAGTGAAGATGTAAAGGATACAAAAAGAGTCAAGGAAGATGGAATAAGAAAACTGAAAGTGATGGAAATGTAAAATAGAGAAAATTGAGTGAAAGTAGAGAAAAGTGAGTTGTCACTTCCTAAACGCTGACAATTACGGGAAATCTGGAGCAACTACGCCACTGTGAACATCAAAGGGCGGGCATGTTTGGGAACACTATAGTTAGATGATAAATGATAGGTATGGCTGCTATAGTAACCACCACAATAAAAGGACTGTAAATAAGCATCACCTAAAATAACCCTGCTCACCAGAAATTGTCAAGAACATCAAACTGAATGAGGGAAACTTCAAAAAGTAAAAGTGTCATAAATGTTTCATTAGAAAGACAGTTTGTCCTACATTAGAATAACCCTGGTCTGAAAAGTTGTAGAGAGCTATCATGGATGGAACTTATTTTGGTTGAATTGAGGTCATTTCATTCCTTAAATGAAATATTTGTTACTGTCAAGAAGGCGAACACTGCTATTTGGCTGGCCCACCCCAATTAATTTATCCTGAGTCACTTTGGTGATTGGTCTGAGGCTTCCTATCCAAGACAGTAACATATGGCTATTGAGCACTTGAAAGGTTGCTAGTTTAAATTGAGATACACACTGAGTATGAAAACAATACAAAAAAAAAAAAAAAACAGACTGTAAAACATGTACCTTGATTTTTAAAATATTGATCACCCATCAAAAAATTTTTGGATAGGGCGCCTGGGTGGTTCAGTTGGTTAAGCGACTGCTTTCGGCTCAGGTCATGATCCTGGAGTCCCGGGATCGAGTCCCGCATCGGGCTCCCTGCTCGGCGGGGAGTCTGCTTCTCCCTCTGACCCTCCTCCCTCTCATGCTGTCTCTCATTCTCTCTGTCTCAAATAAATAAATAAAATCTTTAAAAAAAAATTTTTTTTTGGATATTTTTGGTTAAATGAAATGTGTTATTGAAAGTAGTTTCCTCTCTTTTTTCCTTTTTTAACATGGCTATTAGAAAATGTAAAATTACATATGTAGCTCCCATTTGTGGCTTGCATTATATTTCAGTTGGACAGAGCTAGTCTAAGAGGACCCTGTTAAAGTCACATACATGGAAGCTGCTGGGTGGGACTTCTGGAAAGACTTTAAAAAATAGACTCAACTGGCATGTACCTTTGGCTTTTTGCTTCATTCCACTTCTTGCCAGAAAAGTTTGAAGGCATGGCACCCATCATTGGACCGTAAGATGACAATCGAATGGATGAAGGCTTACACTCTAAGGATATTGGCAGGATTAAATAACTTGGATCCCTGATAATTTTATTGAGCCACATTCAGCCTTGGTTCCTAGCCTGATATTTCTTATTTTGTGAAATAAGCCTCTGTATAAATCAACTCAAATAGGGTTTCCTGTTGTTTGGGGCTAAAAATAATTTCTAACAAGTACTGTTAAAATACACAAAAATCTTGTTCCCTGCCGTAATATCTTAGTTTATACTTCTTTCTTTAGAACAGCTCATAACTCAAATGGAGGATATCAAACCTAAAGTAGTAGTAACAGTAGTAGTAGTAATGATAATAATAGATTTTCCACACATCAGTTTTCAGTCATATGGGAAATTTACCGCCAGTTACAGAGTAATGACCACGTCATCTAACCCAGATGCTGTATCCTTCACTGCAGTTCTCCCCTGTAGAAACCAGCAGAGGAAACTTTGGGAGGTTTTAGGCTTTATGTCTCTATTAATGATTACTCATGTTTTCCAATTACATTTGTTGTTCTCCTACCCTTGCATTGTCCAGATCAAGAATATAATATATGTAAGATGTCACCAAGTACCTGTTATGTGAAAGAACATGTTAATTGCTATATTAACTTTTCCATTTTGTATGTGTATGTTGACAAAGAAAACTTTCTTGTTCAAATTTGTCTCATTTTAGGTTTTCCACTTTCTGGATGTTCCTTAAGAGAATGAAAGAACTTCTCCTTAAATGCAGGGTTCTCTCCAGTAAATGGAGTTACCGGACAGTCCTTGAGTAGAAATGCAGCTAAATAAGAAATGTAGCTCCAGGGGTGCCTGGGTGGCTCAGTTGGTTAAGCGTCTGCCTTTGGCTCAGGTCATGATCCCGGGATCCTGGGATCGAGCCCAACATGGGGCTCCCTGCTCAGCGGGGCGTCTGCTTCTCCCTCTCCCTGCCACTCCCCCTGCTTGTGCTCTCTCTCTCTCTATCTCTCTCTGTCAAATAAATAAAATCTTAAAAAAAAAAAAAGAAAGAAATATAACTCCAAGCAGAGTATAGAGTATCCACCAATTAAATGTCCCATTTATGGATAACCTGGGAATGATAGAAGGAAGATTGTTGAGATTCCTGTGGGCATGTTTAGGTATAGTGGGGTATGTGTGCAAATTATCTGAACAAATGCCTCAGTTCTTCAATAGTTTTTTACTTTTGTTTTTTGTTTGTTTGCATCCTTGTTTATATTGAAGGAAAGAGCACACTTTGGGAGTTTGAAACACTGGAGTTCTAGTACTCTCTTGCACTCTTTTAAAAAGTCACTCGACAGCTTTCTCCTGTCAGGTAGGTGCTATTAGACTTTCTCTACCTATTGCAAAGGTCACTGAAAGGAGGAAGTGTGATAAAAAATATACAACAGCTTTGTAAAGTCGAAGAGATACAAATACAAAGTATTCTCATTCCTGTTCCCTTGCTGGCATATAGACGATGTTCAATAAATAATAATTAGCATTCATTGAGCACTTATTTGCTAAGCATTGTTCTAAAGTTCTTTATGTATACACTAAAATCATTTAATTGTCTCAACAATACTGTGATGTGTAGGTATAATTATTATTCCCATTTTACATAAGGGAAATCTGAGAATTTAGAGGTTGATTCATCTAAGAAAAAAGGGATACAAACTACGTTGTAGAAACTCTGAATATTTTTGAATATTTTTATATACAGTTCAATGACTTGGAAAGACCAGAAAAAGTATTTGGATTGCTATGCCACTCCAACCCCCAACCTAGGACGTAGGAAGGCCCTTCCAACTTAAGCTATTAAAATCATCTTCATAACTTAAGGACAAATTCTAAGCTCACCTCTTCAGTAAAGCCTGGTGTGATAGAATGTAAATATGCATTGGGATTACCTGGAACACTAAAAAAGAAAAAATGCCCATTCAATACTAATTAAATAAAAATCTTCCGATATGGGACTCTAGCACCTGTGTTTCTTAATAATTCTCCTGTATTTCTTTTTAATATACTTCTTATATAGTAAAACCTCCATGAGAGTAGGGGCTTATAAAAATTATTTCTCCCGGGCGCCTGGGTGGCTCAGATGGTTAAGCGTCTGCCTTTGTTCGGCTCGGGTCATGATCCCGGGGTCCTGGGATCGAGTCCCGCATCAGGCTCCCCGCTCGGCGGAGAGCCTGCTTCTCCCGCTGACCCTATCCCCTCTCATGCTGTTTCTCTCTCGCTCGCTCTCTAAAAAATAAATAAAATCTTTAAAAAAAAAAAAAATTACTTCTCCCTGTATTCCTTTCAAGTCCTCACATATGGTTAATGTTTGATTAATTATAGGCAGGTTTAGACATGTCAACATCTTCCTTGGTCCAGTGAAGGAGTTCTGAGTGTGATTCTAGATCATCATCATCATAACCATTACCACCACCACCACCACCTGGGAACTTGTTAGAAATGCGACTACTTGGGCCCTACCGCAGACCCACTGAATCAGGAATTCTGGGGTTGGGGCCCAGCACTGTGTGTTTTGACAAACCGTCCAGTTGCTTTGGATACACACTCAAATTTAAGAATCATTGTCTGATGCCATGCATTGATCAGAATCTAATTTATGTTTTTGTGTAGAATTTCCTGCTCATTGGGAAACAAGGATGAAAAAGATACAATGCTTGCCCTCATGGAGTCTGCATTGTAATATGGACACAAAACATTTACTTGTGTAAGTGCAACTTAATAAGCAATGAGTTGTTAAGTATTTACAGGTGAGGTGACAGGATCATGATGTCTTGGGTTTGTTTTAAAATTTTCTAGGGAAGGCCGCCTGGCTGGCTTGGTCATTTCAGTGGCCAACTCTTGGTTTTGACTCAGGTTGTGATTTCAAGGGTCCAGAGATGTTGCCCTGCATTGGGCTCCAGGTTCAGCACATGGTCTGCTAAGTTTCTCTTTCCCTCTCCTTTGCCCCTCCCCCCCCTCACTGTCTCTTTCTCTCTCTCTCTCTCTCACTCTCTCTCTCTCTCTCTCCTCTCTCCCCTCCCTCTCTAAAATAAATAAATAAATCTTTTTAAAAAATTATTCTAGGGAAAAAAATGGGGATTGATGAAACAAGATTGGCAAAATGCTATTATTAAGGTTGGGTGATATCTTTAAAGGAGTTTATTATACTGTATTCTTTATTTTTTGTATAATTGAACGTTTCATTATTAAAAAATTTAAGGCAATATGTGAAAAATAAGCTCAAAATGCTGTAGTAGTTCAAGAGAAGCAACCACTTCTTATACTTGGATTACCTAGAAAGCTCTGTGGAGGACATGGTAAGAGAGCAAGACTTGACTTACATAGAAGAATTTCCTTAAGTAATGTATTACCTGCAAGTCCACAAACTCTTATCCATAACTTCAAATCCAAAGATTTTTATTTGTAATTTTGGTGGTGCCAGAATTTATTTGATGGCAAATAAGAGTTGTCACAAAGCTATTTAGGGCCTATATTTCCCCAACATAATGTAATTATTTGTATTTATATTATTCTTCTTACATATTTGTATATTACATATTCTTCAATAATTATTAATGTTTGTTATGTTACTACTAAAAGTAGGAGGAGGAAATAGGAATAGGGTTTGGTTGCTAAACAAATAGAGAAGGACATGGGAGTGGATAAGTCTGTGTCAGTCCTGTGGTTTTGGGAGCTGTCTCAGCCTTTGCTACCTCAGGCTTTGTCTCTGGTTTGGCTAGTTCACCTGTGAAGTGGGAGGAGCCTTAAAGGGGCACGCTTCCAGGGCACATCTGGCCAGGTAACTTCCTTATAAACCTCTTCAATAGGCAGCTTAAAGTGTTATATATGCCAGTTATCTCAAGATGGACACACTTTTGCTCACCTTTCTTAAAATTAAAGGAAGAAGCTTGGAAAAACTTCAGTATCAGTTGCCATGAAAATAGAGCAACTTGGGCGCCTGGGTGGCTCAGTTGGTTAAGTGACTGCCTTCGGCTCAGGTCATGATCCTGGAGTCCCGGGATCGAGTCCCGCATCGGGCTCCCTGCTCGGCGGGCAGTCTGCTTCTCCCTCTAACCCTACCTCCTCTTGCGCTCTCTCTCTCTCTCTCTCTCTCAAATAAATAAATAAATAAAATCTTTAAAAAAAAAGAAAGAAAATAGAGCAACTTTATTTCATCTAAGCGTCAAGTGTGTTTCCTTAAGGACAATCCATATGATTGAGTTTTCAGAGAATTATAGAGGGTCATTCTCCTTATAATGAGAATATATGTGGTAGGATTATTGGTTTTAGGTTGGCACATCATCTATAGCAAAAGCACATAGATTGTGCTAATCACGCGTTTAGGTTTACACAACTCCATCTGCCTTAGATTAGAAAACATTAATAATGAATGCTGACTGCACCCCTGGGAATTATCTTTCAATAAATTAGGGTCATTAAAAATGCAAACTCTTTAAAAATAAAAGAGAAAATAAACAGTATATCTAAAGGCATTTATGCTAGATGCTGCAGAAACAAGCCTCCAGTCAGGCTAGTTTGGAAGTGACACAAGTGTTTGATATTTAAAAAAAAAAAAGAAAGGCATATGGTATAGGTAAGTACTGTCATTAAAAAACAATGATGGGGCGCCTGGGTGGCTCAGTTGGTTAAGCGACTGCCTTCGGCTCAGGTCATGATCCTGGAGTCCCGGGATCAAGTCCCACATCGGGCTCCCTGCTTCTCCCTCTAACCCTCACCCCTCTCATGTACTCTCTCTCTCAAATAAATAAATAAATCTTTAAAAAAAAAAAAAACAATGATGTTTTAAAATACAATGAAGTGCCAATGATGGTTATTACCACTAAAAAAGCAGTACTGTTTTTTATATAATTAAAATAATGTAACTTAGACTGTCTACTAAAAGAGTAAACTATACCATAATAAGCAGTAATTAATACCATAATAAGCAGTACCTTCATTACCAAAATATTTTAAGGAAAGTTCTAGAAACTTTTGTGAAGAACAAAGAAGTTGATATCATAGGCTTATTAAAAATAGAGGAATATTTACTCCTTAAAGAAAAATAGCACTTTGGTGTTTATGGATAATATTTTATCTCTTGATTTTCCTCTAGGACTCAGGTAACCCGGAGAGAGTAAAATTTGCTAGTGTCATGTCATTGTGAAAATACCTTCTTTTTTTATGAAGGTGATTTAGTCTTACTAATGCCACCTCTAAAATTTTCTTTTTTTTTTTTTAAAGATTTATTTATTTGAGAGAGAGAGAGTACATGAGATGGGGGAGGGTTAGAGGGAGAAGCAGGCTCCCTGCTGAGCAGGGAGCCCGATGCAGGACTCGATTCCGGGACTCCAGGATCATGACCTGAGCCGAAGGCAGTCGCTTAACCAACTGAGCCACCCAGGTGCCCCACCTCTAAAATTTTCTTGAGCCATTGGCCAGCTTGGTGTTACTCATTCTAAATCCTAGTCTGGCTCCATCATTATCTATAAGCCCTTAAGAGAGGACTGGAAGAGCAACAATATTGGCATCACCAGATTGTTAGAAGAATGAAATCTGGACTCCCACCCCAAACCTACTGCATCAGAATCCAACATGGCCAGGTGGTTCCATGCACATTAATGTTTGGGAAGCATGGAGAACCTCTGAAGTTCTAGATTCTGTGAATTCATGCTGCTGTGAATGAATTTTTATTTCTAGATATGGGATAGTGAGAAACCCATGAAACTATCTTCAAGAAGTTCCTGTGCCAAGGCAAATGCAGTTGTTCTTTCCTGCCCATACTGAGAATATGTTATGCTTAAACCATGAGCAGCACAATTTTATTCTTCATTCACTAGATATGTAGTTATGGTCTAGATAGCAGGTAGAACATTTGCACCAAATAGAATGTATGCAAAGTCTCTGTCTGATGTCAGGGGAGAAAAAATCCCAGAAATGTTTGCCTTGATCACCCAAATAGCATCCCTGGTATCTTGAGCATTACTTTACATATGGGTCTTCAATAGACCCTGAACACTTCGTAGTTCTTAGACTATATGGGATGAAAATGTACCTCTGAGATTCTATCTCTTGGGGGCAGTACTGGGACATTTTTCTACAAAGTTTTCAAGATTTCTGTGGCCAAGAGAGTAGCTATAATAGATATGGTAATTTAAGAAAACCATGAATTAATAAATTCGGTTTGATTATCCAATATATTTTCCTACTGAGCAATAAATGGTGGACTCTTTGGCACAAGGGATATCAGAATTCTAAAAACAGCTTTAATATTGTTAAGTTGAGTATTTCATATCTTTTAGATCAACAAGATATGGTCTAACCATAAGAGAAATCTCCCAGGCATGCCTTTCCTCCCTTTACTGTTTGATTTTAGACCTGCTAGCTTTCTGAAATGTTTCTCAAAGTGAATCATCTCCCACACCAAGCAGCAGTCCTCCGCTGGGCATTTTTCCACATGTCCTTTCCATGGCCATTGGTTACCTGATGAATGTCTGGGGACCCCAGGACCTCCCTGGAGGTTTGACTCAATGCTGTTGGTTCACATTAGAACGTGGCCATCTTGGGGTCTGTACCAATTCCAGCAATTAATTGGAGCATCTTAATAGGCATCCAAAGGGAAGTAGAATATCTTTCTTTCATTGCACTTGAACCAAAGGTATATTGCCCAGAAGAATATAGAATCAGGGATGCCTGGGTGGCTCAGTCAGTTGAGCATCTGCCTTTGGCTCGGATCATGGTCCCAGAGTCCTGGGATCATCCCCAAGTTGGGTTCCCTGCTCAGTGAGGAGCCTGCTTCTCCCTCCACCTGCCACTCCCTCTGCTTGTGCTCTCTCTCAAATAAATAAATAAATAAATAAATAAATAAATAAATAAATAAATAAATAAATAAAATCTTCACAAAAAAAAAGAATATAGAATAAAAGGTTAGTCCCAAACAACACAACCTTGGAAAAATTATATCTGGATTCCAGCTTATTAAGGGCATCAAATGGTGTAAACATAATCTCTTGTTCATATCTTTGTGCCTGCAACTAGAAATGATGAACCGTAGCTTTATTCATAAAATACCAGATCAGAGGTTCTTCATCTTCTTTTATGCAATGGACATCACCAACAGTCTGGTGAAGCCTACAGACTCTTCAGAATGTTTTTTTTAAATGTATAGAATAAAACATGTAGAATAACCAAAGAATCTAATTATAATAAAATAAAATTATCAAAATATTTTAAGATTTTATTTATTTATTTGAGATAGAGAGTGTGAGAGAGAGAGCAGGAGTTGGGGACAGAGGGAGAGGAAGAAGTAGGCTCCCCGCTGAGCAGGGAGCCTGATGCAGGACTCAATTCCAGGACTCCAGGACCATGACCTGAACTGAAGGCAGATGCTTAACTGACTGAGCCACCTAGGTGCCCCAAAATATCTTTAAATCCCAAATTTCTGATATAATAATACATGTACTACTTTATAATACATTAAATAAAAATCTAATGGTGGGTCTAATAACTAGTAATGGTGAGTATAAATGGTATTTGAAAGTATCTGCAACAACTCTAAGGTGGTATAAAAAAATCTGTGGCTTCTGTTAATTCTAGCAGTTTGTTGCTTTCATCCATAATTGAACAAAATGCTAAATTCCAGTTAGAGATAGTGAAAATAAACATATTTTTCTTTTTTAAATTTTATTTTTCATTTATTTGAGAGAGAGAGCCTGAGAGCACAAGTGGGGGGAAGGGCAGAGGGAGAGGGAGAAGCAGACTCCTCACTGAGCAGGGAGCCCCACTTGGGACTCGCTCCCTGGACCCTGGGCCATGACTTGAGCCGAAGGCAGATGCTTAACCGACTGAGCCAACGTATTTTTCTCAATCCAAGTTCACCTACTACCTGTGGTTAAGAACCCCTTGTACTGGACTGTTTTTACCCAAGTTCAGCTAAGAACCTCCTTCTACCTGTCAGCAATTTAGGAGTTCAGCTTCTTTTTTCCTTTTTTTTTTTAAAGATTTTATTTATTTATTTGACAGAGAGAGAGACAGCGAGAGAGGGAACACAAGCAGGGGGAGCAGGAGAGGGAGAAGCAGGCTTCCCACCGAGCAGGGAGCCCGATGCGGGGCTCGATCCCAGGACCCTGGGATCATGACCTGAGCCGAAGGCAGACGCTTAACGACTGAGCCACCCAGGCGCCCCCGGGAGTTCAGCTTCTGATACTGCAAAATAGTTTCCTGTAGCAGTTTGTTTTGTCAGATCTCCAGTTTCAAGGATATGCGGAGACATTCCCTGTCAACAGGTCTTTTGTGACTTACAGTAAATCCTACTCCATTTCAATTTATTGAGCTGTACCTGGGACAGTGCCCCTGGGCTTTCTCTTAGCCCAGTGACTCAGCATTACGACACAAACTCGGGTTTACCTGGTTCGCTTGCAGGGGTTGCTCTCAACTTGAAAATTGGCCAAATTTCCTAGCCTCCCAGGTCGGTAATTTAGGAAACTTCCCTTAGTCATCTTCTGTTCCTTGTTAAGAGGGATTTGTTCATGTCTCTCCTTGTGCCAGAGGCACATACTGCTAGACATGTTAAGAAAGTAATTTATTACCGACATTCTTTTTTTTTTTTTTTTAAGATTTTTTATTTATTTACTTGACAGAGAGACAGCGAGAGAGCGAACACAAGCAGGGCGAGAGGGAGAGCGAGAAGCATACTCCCCGCTGAGCAGGGAGCCCGATGCGGGGCTCAATCCCAGGACCCTGGGACCATGACCTGAGCTGAAGGCAGATGCTTAACGACTGAGCCACACAGGCACCCCCTATTACCGACATTCTTACTCTTGGAGTAATTGTTCTAGAATACATTTTTAAAGCCTACCATGAGGATTTCTTTTTTAAAGATTTTATTTATTTATTTGACAGAGACGCAGCGAGAGAGGGAACACAAGGAGGGGGAGTGGGAGAGGGAGAAGCAGGCTTCCCGCCGAGCAGGGAGCCTGATGCGGGGCTTGATCCCAGGACGCTGGGATCATGACCTGAGCCGAAGGCAGAAATGCTTAATGACTGAGTCACCCAGGCGCCCACAAAAGGATTTTTTTTAAAAAAGAATTTTACAATTTTTGTCTTGGTAGAAAAATGTATCTTAGCTCCTTTTGTGAAGAAAAATGACTTGCTCATATTTTTTTATTTCACATTTTCTGAGTAAACATGAAAAGCAACTATCATCCTTCTGTAAGTTTGGAAAGGGAATAGAATGTTATTTCACACCAGCTGTGAAAATAACATTCAAAAAGCATTATGCCAACGGTGAGAAAAGGGAAATCGAACCGTTTGGTCATGAATTCAGCCCATTCTGTACGTATTAGGGTGGAAAGGAGAAGTGAGAAGAAAATGTGAGAAGGAACATTCTGTTACTCATTTTACTCTATCCAAATGAGGGAGTTTGACTTGTCTCCATGGTGTTAAGCCCTTTTAACAAACAGCCTGCAGCTGTGCTTGCTCCTATGAAACCAGTCCCTTCCTTTTTTTTTTAATTTAAATTCAATTAACATATAATGCATTATTAGTTTTAGAGGTAGAGATCAGTGATTCATCAGTCTTATATAATACCCAGTGCTCATTACATCCCATGCCCTCCTTACTGTCCATCACCCAGTTACCTGATCTGCCTACCCCCTCCCCTCCAGCAACCCTCAGTTTATTTCCTATGATTAAAAGTCTCTTATGGTTTGTCTCCCTCTCTGATTTCATCTTGTTTTATTTTTCCCTCCCTTCCCCTATGCTCCTCTGTTTTGTTTCTTAAATTCCACATATGAGTGAGATCATACGATAATTGTCTTTCTCTGATTGCCTTATTTTGCTTAGCATAATACCCTCTAGTTCCATCCATATCATTGAAAATGGTGAGATTTCATTTTTGATGGCTGAGTAGTAGTCCATTGTATTTCTATACCACATCTTCTTTATCCATTCATCTGTTGATGGACATCTGGGCTCTTTCCATAGTTTGGCTATTGTGGATATTGCTGCTATAAACATTGGGGTGCAGGTGCCCCTTCGGATCACTACATTTGTATCTTTGGGGTAAATACCTAGTAGTGCAATTGCTGGGTCATAGGGTAGCTCTATTTTCAACTTTTTGAGGAACTCCCATGCTGTTTTCCAGAGTGGCTGCACCAGCTTGCAATCCCACCAATAGAGTAAGAGGGTTCTCCTTTCTCTGCATCCTCACTAACATCTGTCATTTCCTGACTTGTTAATTTTAGCCATTCTGACCGGTGTGAGGTGGTATCTCATTGGGGAAACCAGTCCCTTCCTTATTGCTTATAGTCTGGCTTCCTTCTCCACAGCTTTATTAAAACTGTGCAAAACTTGCTCTTTTTTGGTGGAATTCAAACCTTTTTTTTAAAGATTTTGTTTATTTGTTTATTTAGCGAGAGAGCGGGCGGTGGGGGAGGGAACAGAGAGAAAGGAGAGAGAGAATCTCAAGCAGACTCCATGCTCAGCATGGGGCCTATGCGGGCCTCAATCCCATGACCCCAAGATCATGACCTGAGCCAAAACTAAGAGTCGGACGCTCCACCCACTGAGCTACCCAGACACCCCAAACCCTTTTTTTAGTCCTCAACTTCCTTATTCTTTGAGCAAAATTTGCCCCAGCTGGCCTTCCCTTCCTTCTTGAAACACTTCCTTTGGCGTCCGTGGCACAATACTCTTGATCATTGGCCTCACTTTGCCATTTCTTCCTCCTGCTGCCCTGTAATGAAGGGTGATCCCCGAAGTTCAATACTAAACTCATCCATCATGAAGGCTTACAAGTCTGGGTCCTCTGCTGTGAATTTTCACCTTCGATCCTGGCCTTTCCTCCCCAAGTTTCCATTCATTCAGGAAACATTTTTAGAGTGCCTACTTGTTTTCAAATTGTCCCCGCCCTGAAGGAGTGTTGAGGAGGTGGAGGGGCCGGCAGGTGGAAAGACTGAAGAATGAGGAGAGGTGGGAGCAGACACGTGTACAGATAATGATGTTAGGGCACTAGTAGAAATGAGTCTTCCACTGCGTAATGGGGATGTAGAGAAGAGACACCTAACCCACCTGGGATGGGGATGGGGCAACTTATTAACGTTAACATTCACTCAACAAAAAGCAGCAGGGACCTGCTATGCACCAGCAATAAAGCCAGGCACTAGACCGTGAGAGTGAGCAAGGCAGCCCTGGTCCTTGCTTCATGGAGCTTACAGTCTGACTAAATGGGAGAAAGAGACCTTAAACGAGTCATACAATTTTATAATTGTGATAGGTGCCGCAAAGAGGTGAGCACAAAGTGCCGGAGCGTCTAATAGGGAGATCTAATCTGGCTGAGAAATCGGTGAGGGCTTTCCTAAGGAAGTGACATTTAAGCCAAGGCTGGAAGTTGCGTAGAGAATAGGCAGAGTGAGGGAAGAGTAGGCTGGGTATATGATGACTCAGAGGGAGGAAAATTTGACAAAGGGCACAAGGTGATTTGTAGGCCCTTGCAGGTAAATAATGTAGCCTTTATCTTAAAAAAAAAAAAAAAAAAAAAGAACAATCACCCAACAGTTTTTAAATAGGTGTTGACAAGATCAAATTTCCATTCAGGAAAGGTCAGTTTGGCTACAGGGGGATAATAGATTGGAGAGGGGGCAGGGGCCAATGAGGAGGGAAGCTGTAGCAAACTTCTAGATGAAAGTTAGGGATGGGGAGGCCTGGGTGGCTCAGTCGGTGAAGTATCTGCCTTCGGCTCAGGTCATGATCCCAGGGCCCTGGGATGGAGTCCTGCATAGGGCTCCCTGCTCAGTGGGGAGCCTCCTTCTCCCTCTTCCTCTGCCTCTCCCCCTGCTTGTGCACTCCCTCTCTCTGTCAAATAAATAAATAAAATCTTAAAAAAAAAAGTTAGGGATGGTTTGGTCTTGGGGGGCAATAGAGATCGGGAGAAACAGACATATTTGAGAACTATGTAGGAAGGAGAAACTAGGGGGCCTGGTCATTGGATGGTGGTGGTGACAGAGAGGTATAGATAGAAAACTTCATAGGAGAAGCTGCTTTTGCAAGAAGGTAGAGGAATAATGGCCTAGAAGTACTGATTTGGGGGGGCTGGAGTAGCATGTGGCCAGGCAGCGGGACTGAGCCATTAGGGGAGTCCAGTGGTGGCCGTGGTTACGGTGGTGCTGCTGGGAGACCAGCCACTGGAGGGTTGGAGATGCCGCGCTGAATGCCTCACCACTTGCCGTACCTCATGACTTGAGTATTTTTTATCTGAGTGTTGGGGAAGATTTTAGGGGGAGGCATCTGACCTGAGTTTTGAAGGATGAGTAGGATTAGCTCAGTGGGAGTGTGAAGGAGGAAAGGTTTCCCAGGTAGAGGGAACAGAATGGGAGAAACAGCATAGCTCAAGGGATTAGGAATTGCTAGAGCGGGCAACAGGGTGGGGAGGGGCAAGAGATGAGGCTGGAGAGAGGGCAGGGCCAGCCCAGGGAAGGACTCTTGGGAGCTACCGAAGGGTTTTATTTAAGAGAGGGGGAGACATAGTCATTTTCGCATTTTGAGGCCATCATTTAGGCAGCCGTGTGAGTTTCAGGCAGGCAAGAAGAAAGTCCGACTGAACACTGAGGCGGTTGTGGAATGGACAGGGGGACCGAATGAAGGCCTGAGCTGGGACAGTGGTACAAATGGAGCAGAGGGGAGGGAGACTCTGCAGAAGTATTTGGGGGTGAAGGAGCCAGTGAAGTGAGGAGGACCCCCCAGGCTTCTGGAGTAGCTCACTGGAGAGGTGAAGCCACCAGCTGAGACAGAGAACAGAGGAGTAGAAGCAGGCTGAGGGGAAAGATAACAAGTCCAGTTTGTAGCCTGTTTCCTTCAAGAGCTACCAGGGTGGAGCTTTCTAGCCAGCAACTGAAGAAACAGGGCACCTGCAGTCAGTCAGAGGTCTGCATTGGATGGGCGGATCTGGATGTCAGCACACACAGGTGGTGGTTGGGACGGTGAGCGCTTAGTCCCAGAAAACTGAGACCACTCCCAGGAAGTGGACTTAGCGGGAGTAGTGGACCCAGGGTGGAGTCCCGGCTGGTCATTTGTGCGCTGGCTCTCGGCTCCCAGTCACCCTTCTACTGTGCTCTCGGAGGCCACGGCCAGAGTGGCAAGCTGCTTTCTCCCCAGTCTCCCTTGCCGGGGGGATCCCCACTGGCTTCTGCCCACAGAACCACTAAAGGGAAACAGGAAAGCATGAGGAGGACAGAATGGACTTTCTTCCTGCTTCCAATTGTTATCATTGTCCCTCAAGTCACAGAAGATGGCCACAGCGCCAGTCTCAGGCTTCTTCATTCACTCCCAGCACCAGCCAAGGTGCCTCACTTGGAGCTAACCAGCTTCAACAGGCTGAGCGCCACACGCGAGGGTCCAAGTACCATGCAGCAGAGCAGGGGCTTCCTGAGAACTTCTAGTCACCAGCGTTGGTGGTGAGGGTCATCCTCACCCCTTCCTTTGTTCCCCAGCCCTGCGGTAGGAGCGGACAGTGACTGACCCCACAGTTACTGATTTGGGCTACCTCAACATTCCCCTTCTTACTCGTTCAGCTTCCCAATGTCTACGGAGCCAACAGTCTCCATAACACCCTCTCTTTGGAAGGTGGTTTCTGTTCTTCTAGTTGGATGCTGACTGACACAGACCCCTCAGGCAGGCAGAGGGAGACCTTGGAAGGAGATGGAGAAGGTAGGAGAAGGAAGGCCACAAAAAGAACTGGGAGAGAGAATGAGGACAGTGTGTCATGGAAACAGTGTAGCAGACAGCTTCAGGAAGGAGGAAATGATAAACTTTTTTAAAAATGGAGCAGATGAGGGGTGCCTGGGTGGCTCAGTCGTTGAGCGTCTGCCTTTGGCTCAGGTCATGATCCCAGGGTCCTGGGATCAAGCCCCACATTGGGCTCTCTGCTCTGCGGGAAGCCTGCTTCTCCCTCTCCCATTCCCCCTGCTTGTGTTCCCTCTCTCGCTGTGTCTCTCTCTGTCAAATAAATAAATAAAATCTTTAAAAAATAAAATAAAATAAAATAAATAAATAAATAAAAATGGAGCAGATGATATCCAGAAATACTGCTTCTGGGTATGTATCTGAAAGAATTGAAAACAGGGTCCCCAGGTGGTTTTGTACACTTGTGTTCATAGTCCATTAACAGATGAATGAATACACAGAATGTGGCCCATCCATACAGTGGGATATGATTCAGCTTTGGTGAGGAAGGACATTCTGGCACATGCGACAGCATGGATGGAACTTAAGGACATTATGCTGAGTGAAATAAGCCAGTCACAAAAAGACAAAAAGGTATCTAGAGTAGTCAAAGTCATAGAAACCAGAAAGTGGAAGGTGGTTGCCAGGGACTGAGAGTGCAGCACAGAGTTTCAGTTTTGTAAGGTGGTTACGTAACAATGTAAATATATTTGACACTCTTAGACTCACACTTAAAGATAGTTAAGACTGTAAATTCTATGTTGTGTGTATTTCACTGCAATAAAAAAAAGTAGAGCAGAGAGCTCCAGGAAAATAAAAATCATACGTATCAGTTAGGAGGGCATTTAAGCTCATACGAGTGTAGCTTTAGGAGCTAGTTGGAAGCGGAAGTCTAACTGTTGTAGGTTGAGGAGCAAGTGTGAGGTGAGGAAGTAGAGGCTGATTCTCTTCTGGGAAGTTTGGACAGGCAGGGGCAGAGAAGTTGGACAAAGGCTAAGAGAACAGTGAGGTCAAGGGAGGTCAAGGAGGAGAAGGTGGAGAATGTTTAGAAGCTGAAAGAAAGGGGCCCACAGAGGAGGAGAGGTGACCTATGGTGCTGTGAAGAAGCAGAGCCCTGAGGGAGCAGAGGAGGATGGGGTCTGGCCTTGGGCGGGAGGGATGGCGGATTCTCTGTTGTAGGAGGACAAGCAGGGAGGAGGGGTACGTACTGATACATGTAGATAGCAGGGAAATGGGGAGAGCACACATGATGATCTGGAGGTTTTCTCTACACTGTAGGAGGCAACAGGGACCCTGAGCAGGGAGAGGATGGAGGGAAGTGTTGAGGGCCCAGGTGAATTTGGAGATCACAGATCTGTAAGCATTCTCTGCAAGACTGAGAAGTTTTTCTCTGGCAGCTAGCTACGCATGAAGGTGGATGATAATACTGAGCCAAGCTTGGGGTGTTGTCTGAGAAATGCTACAGAAGGAAGGGGTGCAGGGGAATCAGAGGTGCTGGTAAGAGCAGGCTTTACATGATCAGCCACGGAGTCTAGAGTGGTTTGGGGAGATGGAGAAACCTAGAAGAACTAATAAAAGGTTGAAAGAAAAGAAAAAGATCAAGGGGCTGATGTTTCCAAAAGGTCAAAGGTGTTTGTAATGGGAGTGAGAGAACTGGAAGCTGGGGAGCCTGGGGAGTCACAGGCAGAAAGCGGGGTGGGGGGGTGGAGCATTTGTCTGAGATGGTAGGATTGGTACGATACAGGGGGAGAAATGCACCAAAGGTCACAGACCCTGTGGAGGGGCTGCATTTATGAGTTGGTATGGAAGGCCAGACTGAGCCAAGTCAGTAGAGAACATCTCTAACCTGATGGATGTGTCAGTATGGCTCATATTTGTGGGTCCAACATCAAACCCAGCATACTTCCCTTCCGTGGGCTACTCCTCTCAACTGTGCCATTTCTGTAAATGTCATATCTCTCTAGATCCATAGTGACATGGGACTGGGGGTTAGGAGAGCTGGATTCAAATTCTGCCCTGGCACTTATTAGCCAGAGACCACAAGTGATTCTCTCAATATCTCTTATAGAACTTATCTCTGCATGGTTGCTCTGAAGACCAAATTAAATGGGCATGTGAAAGCACCCAAGTGTTTATAATTAGAAATCTAATAAACGCTCAATAGATAACAATGGAACCTGAATACGATTTTTCCTTCGCCCCCTACATTGAATACATCACCAAGAAAGACCCAATCCCTGCTCTTTACAATGCCTTCCCTGGCCCTTACGAATTGTCACCCCTGCTAATTGGTCACGTTTTTGTCTCCCTCCTCTTCCAGTGCTCATCATTCTTACAAATGGCTGCCTAACTTATCTCTTGAAAACAGCACTGTTATCATATTATGCCCCCATGCCAGGGTCGTGGAAGGAAGCAGTGAACTTTAAATCAAGAGTCTAGCAAACATGTTATTTCTCTCATTTTAGGTTCTTTGTCTGCTGGAATCTGGGGAGGTGCAGTGAAAAGCCAGTATGAATTTCTGGAGCCTATTAGTCCAGAAGGGGGTCTAGAATTTATCCCCTATCAAGATTTGTAGCTGGGACATTATTGTTGGGGGTTCTGAAATATTTTATTCACCTCTAGTGAACCTGCTCACTGTCCCTGTATTTAACCCAACCCCTAGGGTACTTCCTGTGAGGCTCAGATGAGATAAGGGAGGTTCTGTAAAATCCAAAGTCTGATGTCCTCTGTCCTCTTCTCCCTCCTTTATCTCTTTCCTATATCAAGGTAGGATTTCACAGCCTGACTCCCCAGACTCTCCATGAGTTGACCTCATTTTATTCCTTTCCTATTTTATTCCCAACCTAGATATTAATTTTCTTTTTCAGGTGTGTTAGTTTTTCCCTCCCCATTTGGGCTCCAGGCTCTTTTTTTTTTTTTTT
>NW_023270854.1:23308197-23370739 GCF_011800145.1 Mirounga leonina
GACCCACAGTGGGCAAGACCAGCTAAAACCCAGGTGTCTTGACTGTTAAAGTTGTCTTTGATGACCTGGGCATAGGTATGTTTAGCAAGGACTGAGAAACCAGGAAGAAGAGCATACTTGGTCTGTGAAGAGGTGATAGGTTCCATTATGGGCAACTTGAGTTTGAGGTGCTGGCTCTAGGAGGACAGTCTAGTCATGGGGAGCCAGACCTGGACTGATGGGCTCAGTGGTTGAAACCAAGCTAGGAACAAAGGAAAATAAGCTCTGGGCTGGGAGTGGTGGTCGGAGGGGCATTACATGAGGGACATGACTTCTCATCCAGTCAGAGACAGAGAGTTTGCCCAATGCCCCTGCTGACTCAGGCTAAGTTGATTTGTCAAGACAGTGTCCCGGGTTGGGGAGGAACAGCCTGGTATCATGAATAGTGGCCTAGGTTTCCTTGATAAGGAAGTAATTTGGCTGAACAAGATGTTCCAGTGATTTCGCTGTGGGAACAAATCTGTGCATTTGCAGTGGAGAAAAGTTCCTGCTTCAGTCAGTTGATTGCTCTCAGAGAGATGGTGCTTACATTCTAGGGAAGGAATTAATCTGTCTTGTTAGAGTTTAAGCCTGCCTGTGGTTATTGCATATTGCTACCTCTGACTTCTTTAAGGGCAGCAAGTACTCATTCAGCAAGTGGACTTGAGAGCAACAGGTGAGGGAAGAAGGAAAGTCAGGCTATGAAGTATCACCCATAACGATATCATGTTCCCAGACAGGCCCCCTGCCCCAACCTCTGCTCTCTGTTTGTTTAGACGTAATCCCTTTCATTGATGGGCTGGCTTTTAACTCAGATCACTTTTATTTTCATTTTCCCTTTGTCTTGAATATTCCCTTAAAGGTCTTTTCCATGTAGGAAGGCCTCTCCTGTATATAAAAGACTTCTTTTCCTTCTTCCTTTGCTTCATTCTTCCCTCAATTTACAGAGAATCTGTTTCTTGCAGGATACTCTGCTAAATGTGTTTGGCTTTACATGGACATTCAAAGACATAGTTCTTGACACCAAGGACTTAGCAATCAAATAGAGGAAATAAGACTTTCACATATTTTTTTTTTAAAGATTTTATTTATTTATTTGACAGAGAGAGACACAGCGAGAGAGGGAACACAAGCAGAGGGAGTGGGAGTGTGAGATGGAGAAGCAGGCTTCCCGCGGAGCAGGGAGCCTGATGCGGGACTCGATCCCAGGACCCTGGGATCATGACCTGAGCCGAAGGCAGACGCTTAACCATCTGAGCCACCCAGGCGCCCAGACTTTCACATATTTTACCATAACACAAACGTAGAAGAAACTGGAAAGTAGTACCATAAGACATGGTTGAACACTCTGGAGGAAGTTCAAAAGATTGTTTCTGACAGGAGAGATAGGGAAGACTTCCTGGAGGAGGGGACATTTGCGATGAGCCTTTGAAAAATGGAGACAATTTAAACATGTGAAAATGGGGCATTTTATCTGTATTATGTCAAATGTATACACTTAACCACATTCATGTTTCTCAGTCTCATTTCAGAGTGGATAAATCACAGATAAGGGATTTGTAAAAGGGAAGCTTTAAAATGCTTATTTAAAATAAACATTTTAAAGCATAGCACAAGCAAAGAACTGCCTAGTTGTCAGCTGTCAGCTTGGATAACTATCTGATGGCGATGTAGTACAAAGAATGTAAATATCTTTCTGATGGATAAATGGACCCAATTACCCTTACTTCTATGTAATATACCTTCCAATGCTGAAATTTTAGATTTTATCATCCATAAGGATGATAAAATGGTGGATTTACTCATATCCCTATGTTGCAGTTGGGGAAGTTGGATTTATTACAACCTAGGTCACACAGAGGAATCAAAGTGATAAGTCTGGATGACAACAGATATCAGTCTGTGACAAAGTTGTCACACTAGTCTGTGGTGGAATGAGAGAAATATAGAGGCTGCAATGAATTTGGTATTAAGCACAAGGATTATCTTTTATCCAGAGATTAAATTGCTGGTCTTAAAATGGCAAGTTAAAATGACATGATGGTAATAGTTGGTAGGATGGGGTTTTAATAATAAAAAAACTTCTTCCTTGTCAAAATAAAAGGCTCTTAACCTTATGAAGAGTCCATAGAAAAACACTAGAGACAAGGGAATTTTACTGGCCTATGAAATCGTAAGACTAAATGCTCAAACTAATAAACTTGCTGCTTTAAGGAGCAGAGGGTTTGTTGTTGTTGTTGTTTGCTTGTTTGTTTTGTATACAGAATAAAATAAGAATCGGAGGGAACACGGAAATCATCTGCTTTGTGCAACCTTTTCATTTTACACATGAGGAATCTGCGGCTCAGAAACATCCAGTGGCTCGCCCAAAGTCACTTGTCCTTGTATTTTTATATTTTCAAGTAGCCCTATTTATAGTGTTTCTGATCTGTGTGTATCCTCATGATAAAAAAAAATAAAGTCAATGAGCTCTTATCAGATGGGGTATTTACAATAACCTCAAATTATGTATAGTAAACTTTAAGAAATTTTTGACATTGATTCCTCTGAGTGTGCTATTTATTTATTTATTTATTTATTTAAGATTTTATTTATTTGACAAAGAGAGGGAACACAAGCAGGGGGAGTGGCAGAGGGAGAAGCAGGCTCCCCACTGAGCAGGGAGCCCAATGCGGGGCTCAATCCCAGGACACTGGGATCATGACCTGAGCCAAAGGCAGACGCTTAACGACTGAGCCACCGAGGCACCCCTGTGCTGCTATTTATAAGTACTCATGAAATAACTGTGCTTTATTGTTCTGCACTCAAGGAAGGTCTCAAGAGCTTACAAGATTAGGCAAAGCATTGACCTGTCAAAATGCCCTTCCCATGCTTTCCCACCTGTACAAAAGCAAAACATTCATACCACTCGTTAACTAGTCTGCCCTAATAATTATTTTGAAATGGGTGATATGACCTGTTTCGTGGGCTTCATTTGGTTGGAATTTACTTCTTGCCTCCTCTGTGTTACACATTGTGCCAGTTTACAATGGGGATCAGTAAGACCATCTTTGTCATCTAGGCGGTGAAAGTCTAATGGAGAAATCTCAGCGGTGGGTTATAGATGATGTTGGAGGTGCCAGAGGGCTGCCATTCTATGTGTTTGCACTGTGGAATGACTCAGTGAAGACGGCATTTCAGGGGCATCTGTCAGTGGTGTATGAAGCAGATGGGATGGAGAGGACCCAAGGGTAAGGGTTGTCATAATCAGCATGTGATTACTGAGCACCTGCCCTGGCTGAGGACAGAAGGGAGGACATGAGACTTTTCAAGGAAATAGTGCCTAGAAATTGATGACTTAGGGGAAAAGGGAGACAAGAAGAGTGAGTTAAAGATGCCCCAAGTTTTGGAATTTTAAGTGACTGAGAACTGGTGATAGCATTAGACAAGACAGAGGAGTTGGGAAGCAAGCCTCCACCTTGCTCTACCTGTTTGGGTCCTAGGACTGTTTGCTTCTCCTTGGTGTGAATCTGGCTGTACTTTCAGGATCCTGTATGTCAGTGAATTCTTCTGAAAGCCAATACATGCTGTTAATGGTAGCTTCTTTTTTTAATCTTATTAGTAACAGGTAATTGCATCATAGAGAAGCAAAATGATCTTTGTAGACTGTGCATTATTCTTTTGGACTGCCTTGGTCAGGAGTCGACAAGGTATGCATTTGTTTTGGCTGGCAGGAGAGGCATAAAGCCGGGGTGGAGGCAGGTAACTTTGCAGCATCCATGTCTCTTTCTAGAATGAGGGTGGTTCACGTCTCTAGTTCTATTCTTGGACATGAAGAGCTGGAAATTTGGGTGTGTACTGTCTTGTCAAGCCAGAAGGCCCATGAATTGGAACAGGGCCGTAACAACAACTTTGACTGTGCTCTGACTTTTGACTGAAGAGATATTGGGCCTGTTCCCAGATTTTAGGCCTGGAATATCCTCACACTGCCAAGTAAAGCCAGAGTGTGATGATACTTCTCTCTCACCGGTAGGCATTTGACTCTGATAATTGGGCTCCGTTCAGCCTTCAAACCACAGGCGATTCTAGGTTTACTATGTAATCCTATAACCCTTTGATGTGTCTTAAATGTTCTAAAATAGTTAAAGAAGGACAAAAAAACCCACACAGCTGCTTTTATGACAATGCAGAATATATTATTCCTAATTTTTTTGAGGCCCTTAAATCTAGTAAACTAGGTTCCACAAAAAAGACATTAGCTTGGTCGAAAGGCACCTGCTTTCGCTTTTACCAGCGTCTACCCCACCACATCGAGCTGTGGACAGTGTTTTCCATATCTTGTACCTTTTGTCTCCTATAATGCTTTCTTTTTTGGGAAACCCTACCACCCCAGAATTAACTTTACTAATTTGTTTTGTTTATTTATTTTATAGAACTGTCGTATATGGGGTGGGCATCTTCAAACTGCACAGTGAAAATGCTTGCAATTTATGGGGCTAGAAGTTTGAAGGTAGCTGCTGAACACTGTGCTTGAAGTCACCTTAGTGAAAGTGAAAGTAAGTAAGAGTAGCTAAACAGTCAAAAGTAACCAGCAATTTAGGGACGCACATAACTAGAAAGGAAATCCCCCTCTCCTTGTGTTTTGTTTTTTCAACCCAAGAGCCATATAACCCATGATACACTTTGTTTTGACATTTCACATTGTTTTTTCTAAATAATCTAAGTAAAATGAGTTGGTTTGTCTCTTCCAAGTGGGGATATTGTGGAGGCATTTCTGAACAATTAATATCCTAGTTATTTGCTGACATTCATGTTAGGAGCTAAACCTTAGGTATATGGGTGAAAAGCTAACACTTTTGACTTGGATAGCTCTTCGCTCTCTGAGAAGGGCATTCTGCACCTACTACTCAGGGGTAATAAACATTATGCTAAAATATCAGGTAACATGCTGATGAACTAGAATAAAAGAAGCAAATATCTCGCGGCACAATCATACAGTTGGTTTAGCCATGAGATTTACTGACAGATGGAAACGTTCTTGGGGATATTCTTATTTTGGCCCTTAAAAAATTAGTATAACTGAGCAAGTGACTGTCTATCAGTGTCTCACATTCCTACCTGGAGGAAGCCCTTTGGTTTTTCTCAGCTGGATTCTAGCCTTGGACTAATCTCTGGGTTTCAATGTCCTTAATTATGAAGAGACCTTTAGATCCTCCTTCTGCTGGTGGCACGGAGTGGGGAATGACTGTGAATGGGTATGGGATTTCTTTTGGGGGTGATGAAAATGTTCTAAATTTGATTTTGGTAATGGTTGTACAACTCTGAATATGTTAAAAACATTGAATTGTACACTTCAAATAAGTGAATTTTATGGTAGGTGTTATGGGCTAAATTATGTCCCTGTCAAAATGCATATGCTGAGTCCTTAATGGCCAGTACTTTCAGAATGTGACTGTATTTGGAGATAGAGTCTTTAGAGGGGCAATTTAGTTAAAATGATATCATGAGGACGGGCCCTAATCCAATATGACCAGTGTCCTTATAAGAAGAGATCAGGACACACACACACACACACACACACACACACACACACCTGTTCTTTCTGTTTCTCTGGAGAACCCTGATTAGCATATTGCCCTAGCAAGCTAATACCATATGTTTATTATATCTCAAGAAAGCTGTTGAAAAAAAATCAGAAGACTACATCCAAAATGTTAACAAGAATTATTTGGTGGTGAGCGCCTGGGTGGCTCAGTTGGTTAAGCGACTGCCTTCGGCTCAGGTCATGATCCTGGAGTCCCGGGATCGAGTCCCGCATCGGGCTCCCTGCTCGGCAGGGAGCCTGCTTCTGCCTCTGACCCTCCCTCCTCTCATGTGCTCTCTCAAATAAATAAATAAATAAAATATTTAAAAAAAAAAGAATTATTTGGTGGTAGGATTTGGAGTGTTTTAGGTTTATCTTTTGTTTAGCTTATTCGGACTTGCGATTTTTTGTGTGTGACTATGTTGTAGAAGCCGCTTTTAGGCAACAGGCTTGACCTATAGAAACTTGAGCAAGGCACAAGGGCCCCCAGTGACCACCCAGCTGAATGCAAATAGGCTCAGTAAGTGACCTACCCTGAAATAGCCAGAGGCCCTAACTAACCAAAGGGCTACTTACAACCAGGCACAGTTACTATAGAAGGGAAAATTCCATAGGTTCCTATACTTCCCTCAGTCCGCCCTCAACTGGGGCCCCTCACCACTGCCCTGTCACTCACAGTCTCTCCTTAGCTGTCTCACCTGCTGCTCCCTTGTGGTGTATTCAGCAAACTTTGATCTTTTTTTGTTCTGCCTTGGGTAAATTCTTTCACTGCCTTCAGCGCCGGCCCCCACCCAATCGGAGCCCCCCCACACACACATATGTTATCTGTATAATAATTTGAGAAAAGATTTCCATTCAGAAGAATGTTTAGAAGCAAGGTTAGATAACACAGAACCCAGAGGACCCAGGGATCTGGTGGACTGCATCAAAATACCACTTGCCATGAAGACTTGGGTAAACAGAATCCAAATTACATCTACTACAATGAGAAAACCTCAGCATACAACAGAGTTCGCTTACAGTACAGCTGCTAAGATTGCCCCCTGGAGGGGCGCCTGGGTGGCTCAGTTGGTTAAGCGACTGCCTTCGGCTCAGGTCATGATCCTGGAGTCCCGGGATCAAGTCCCGCATCGGGCTCCCTGCTCGGCGGGGAGTCTGCTTCTCCCTCTGACCCTCCTCCCTCTCATGCTCTCTGTCTCTCATTCTCTCTCTCTCAAATAAATAAATAAAATCTTTAAAAAAAAAAAAAAAGATTGCCCCCTGGAACATGAGTAACAGAGGAATTTCATTTTTCCAACCAACTCTGTGTTTCTGCCATTTTCAGTTATTCTTTCATTCCATCATCTAACAAGCCTTTTCTGAAGACCAGCTGTGTCCAAGGGGTATAGGAAATCTCAGAGATGGAAAACAAAACACTCATTTTACACTCTTGTGGAGGAGACACATGGTACAATGTGATGAGAGCTCCCACTGGGTAAGAGAGTTGTTAGTGCCCAAGGGAGGGGCTGCCAGCCCCCCAGAGGTGGGGGCGAGATGAGGCCTTTTAAAGTTAATTGGTATTACTCCATTTCATAGTTGAGTGAACGGAGGCTCAACGAGGTTAATTTGCCCAAATCTCTCAGGATTAAGAAAGGGGTGTGAATTGCATGTCCTTTCCACTGTACACAGTTCTGTGGCTCAAATGCATTGTTATGTGGACAAGCAAATAGGTAGAATACATGGGAATATCGGAAGTAAGGACCCAGCTCTATATACTCTGTATCACTTGTCTCAGTCTTAATTACCTTGTCCAACTCTTCCATCAATTCTCATAAGTGCTACTAATAGTAACAACAATAGTTAACATGTAGAGCTCCCAAGGTGCCATCGCTTAGCATAGGTCCTCTCAATCGTCCTCATTACAGCCCAATGAGGCAGGCTGTGGTATTGTCCCTACTTTATAGACAGGGAAACTGAGGCTCCAAGAGTGATTGGGATGTCAAGTGGCAAAGCTGGGATTTGACCCCAGATCAGATTCCGAGGACAAATTTTTAACCATTTTGCTGCAGTGCCCAAAACCAGACAACTGACAGCTTAAAAAGTCCTTGCCAGTTGCTGAATGTTTTAATTAGAAGAAAATTCTGCAGTGTAATTGATCTTCCAGATCACACAGGAATGATCAAAAATATCCTCTTCACTTTCTGGAGAGGAGCTCCTTAAGGGAGTTTCAGTGATTCTATTTCATCTAGAATATTTTTGTGTGGCTGCATCCATGAGTGGTCCACACTGAGGTTCTGGAATTCTGGGTTGCCCTGAGAAATAGACGCTGGACTGCTGGGATGTTTGAATTTGGCACCAAGGGGACCCAAATGGACCCTTCTGCAGATTCTTTCCTGGTAGCAGGCTCAGGCGTTCCGTTCCACGGAAGCCACCACTGCTCCTGCTCTCTGTTCTCCTCCCTTGAAGGCCTGGACTCTCCACAAAACAAACCAGGCAACATCCACAGTGATGAGCCTCTGGAGAGGATTTATAAGGGATGGAAGAAAGGGCAAGCTGTGTTTCCTTGGACAATTCTCCCACGGCTGCCTGTTGACTGGGATGCACTTTTCCTGACTCAAGATGGGAGTGAGCTCACATGAGAGATGGGCACAGAGGTCCCTGGGACTCTGGGGGTCTGGGGAATTTGAGGCAGAGCAGAGGAAGGAGAGCCAGCCCACAGCCAAGGGTTTGATTGGGAACGAGGTTGAGATACACCCATATAGATCCACTAATCTTCAGTGTAAGGTGGATCTGGTGTAGGACATATGAAAAGGTGACTTTCAGAGTGTTGATTGTTTACTGTGAAAGCATTCACCCATTGCCTGTGAGCCAGGGGGCCCGAGAGTTCAGGAATGCAACGGTCTAAGGCTAACTGAGCCAAGCTTCAGGGCTTATGGTGATATGACGTTCAGGGGCAGAGTGGGGATGTGATAAGCCCCTGCTCCAGCAAGCACTCACACAGGCTGTGGCAGAAGCTGTGAAACCTTAGAGCCCTGGTCCCTCATGGTGGGGCACAGGTGAGTACCTCTTTTGGAGTGGGGAGGATGGGAGAGGCTCTGAGAGTCTCGCCCAACCCCGTGGTTGCTCACATGTCTATGGATCATCATGGTGCCATGCCCTCTACCAGGTGGCAGTCAGGTCGGAAGCTATGTCTTAGGCACTTGATGCCTCTGCCACAAGGTGGCCTCCTTGTCCAAGGCAGGCAGAGGACTTGGGAACCTGCAGGAGGATTTACCATAGGCAGGCAGGGAGATGGAAGAGTAGATGGTGCTGGGCCCAGATCTGGCAAGCTGTAGTCTCCTGGGCACAGCACAGGACCCTTTGGGGCTCATCTTGAGCACTGAGAACTGTGATGGCTCTGGGCAGCGGGGGCTCTGCCCACAGAGGGACAATGAGGATGTGGCTTCCAGGAGGAGCAAAGCCTCTGAGGGCAGTGCTGGTGGGGTGGGGAGTCACTGCAGCCAGAAAAGGTAAGCACTCTGCACCCAAGTCCTGAAAAAAGAGCACTGGGGACAGGAATCTGTGACGTCATCTATGACTGGGGCAAGGACACTGTGCAGACTGGCCCTGATTGATCTTGATGGAAGGGTTTGGACTGATGAGGATCTGAAGGCTCTGTTTGCTAAGGCCCCTTGCACCTCCTGTTTTCATAAGATCTTTTTTGACTATCATTTGGAGACTTTAGGGTCTATTTTATACAGCAGGTGGGGGTTAAGCCAGATTAAAGATTATGAGGCAGTCCCAGTAAAAGGAATAGTTTTTTTAAGTAGGCTCCACGCCCAGCATGGAGCCCAACGTGGAGCCCACCATGGGGCTTGAACTGAGCTGAGATCAAGACCTGAACTGAGATCAAGAATCTGATGCTTAACCAACTGAGCCACCTAGGTGCCCCCAGTAAATGGAATAATTTATCCCTAAAAAAGAACATTTACGGAATCTGATTAACCTTTGAGAGCCTACTGATGTCCTGCATTTTCACAAAATTTAACTGAGGGGGGGCGCCTGGGTGGCTCAGTTGTTAAGCGACTGCCTTCAGCTCAGGTCATGATCCTGGAGTCCCGGGATCGAGTCCCGCATCGGGCTCCCTGCTGAGCGGGGAGCCTGCTTCTCCCTCTGACCCTCCTCCCTCTCATGTTCTCTCTCTATCATTCTCTCTCTCTCACTCAATAATAAATAAATAAAAATCTTTTAAAAAAATTTAACTGAGGGTTTGCAATAGCCAATGTAGTGTATGCATTTAGTCTCAAAGTATTTGTTGAATAAACCCACAAATCAGTTCAATCCAAATCCATACAAATCAGTTCAATTCAACAAATACTTGTTAGATAGCTAATAAGTGCCTTCATGGGGCCTAGAGTATAGTTCAGCGTCTTTAACTTTCTCACTGGAAGACAGTAAGAAATCTATTTTATGTTGTGGCTCAATACACACACACACACCCACCACAACTGCAACAAAAGCTTGTCTTACTAGGTGAAATGCATTCTGATATTTTCTGTTTTATATATATATTCTACCTTTTTTAAGACCCACTGAATCGATTTTGTGACCTCTTAATGAGTCACAATCTGCAGTTTGGAAAACACTAGTTGCTACATGAAGTTACTGAATTTTTTTTTTAAGATTTTATTTATTTATCTGAGAGAGAGAGAGAGCATGAGCAGGGTGAAGGGCAGAGGGAAAAGAAGACTCCCCACTGAGCAGGGAGCCTGATGCGGGGCTCAATCCCAGGACTCCAGGACCATGACCAGAGCCGAAGGCAGACACTTACCCGACTGAGCCACCCAGGCACCCCTAAAGTTACTGAATTTCTAATCTCATCTTCATTGAGCTAAAAGTTGAGAGGGTGAGTTCAGATGCTGGTGATCACAAGGAGATGCCTCCTCACTTCCTAGTGTCATATACAAGTGTATGTCGCAGGAGCCAAGTGTCCAATAGGCAAAAAAAAAAAAAAAAAAAAAGTGAGTGATTTCCCAGGAAATATCCCGGGAAACTGGGAAATAAATTTTTTTCCTTTGTCTGTCTTCCCACAAAATAGATCATGACAGGAATGATGAACAACAAATCTGTCATCCTTGAAAACGGAAAGACTGTCCCCTACCAACAAATCTTTAATTAAAAAGCTTGTAACTTATGCAATTGTTAACATCTGAATGAACCCCCTGAAAATAGTATCGATCTAGAAAATGCTGGTTCTGGAGAAGATCTCTGATTGACATTAATGACTCATAGTCTTAGAGTTTTGACTCTACCCCACTAAGAGCTGACCATTCTTGCCCTTCCCTTTCACATCTTCCCTATCATTTCTTTCATAGCACCTGTGAAATCCTCTTCCTTCTACGTTATTGGCTTACAAATCTGTCCCTGTCCCAGATTATAAACTGTTGTTGGACAAACAATGGTTTCTTCTCCATCTTTATATTCCCAGAGTGGGACACAAAGTAAGTGTTTTGTATATGTTTGTGGAATCATTGAATGAGGCTAGTTCAGATTGGTAGTAAAGGTATTAATAGGAAAAAATACAGATTAGTTAACTTACTGAAGAAAAATAAGCTGCAAAAAGAGAGTGGACTTTCTGAAAAAGAACTTGAAATTCTAACTGATCATAACTTGGATAGGGTCAGAATGAGGTCATGGTACAAGTATTCTTTTTTTTAAAGGTTTATTTATTTAAGAAAGAGTGCACATGTGTGCATGTGGGGGGGGGGGCAGAGGGAGAATCTCAAGCAGACTCCCCTCTGAGTGCAGAGCTGGACTCTGGGCTCAATCTCATGACCCTGAGATCATGACCTGAGCTGAAACCAAGAGTCGGAAGGCTTAACTTACTGAGCCACCCAGGTGCCCCACAAGTATTCTTATATAAGAAGCATACACAATACACTTAACAGTTCTTTTATGGAATTTTGAATCATAGGTCTCAGATCTGTGAGAAATCCCAAGGAATCATCTAATCCAGCTTTCTCTCTTTAAGGAATTGTGTTTTTTTTTTTAATAGATAAAGCAAACATAGCAGAAGTTTGAGATTTATACAAGTTTCATCTTAATGATTAGATGTATCTGAGAGGTCTATACCTGATGAAAAATATGGGTGACAAAAGGCAGAGAGCAGTGATTAACAGCCCTACACATGACCATGCGTCAGACCCTGTTACCAATGTCATATCCACCCCTCTCCTTCTTTGCTAAAAAAATTCTTGGTGTTGTTCCTGGGGATGATGTGCCTTGGTCCTGTTGATGATTTATTTTTTGGCCTAAGAAAATTATGTAATCCATCTTTCCTTTCCAGATACTTGACTTTCTTGCCTCTGTTGCAGTTGAAAGAAGTGTCCGTGTGACTAGTTTGGGCCAAAAATAGATAGAGGAAGTATACTGAGGCTCTTCTGGTAAGGATTTTGTTTCTCTGATGAAGAGAAAGAGGTGGCTGGTGCCACTCTTTCCCATTCATCCAACCTTGGATGCGGAATGATACGTGGAGATGTGGTCACAGGCCCAGACAAGCCGATGAAGGACGGGTGTAATGACAATGGCAGAGTAAGTACAAAAATGAAATGGACTGAGGTCCTTGATGGCACGCCTTAACCACTGAACCAATGCTAATAACCCCTATCCGGATGTTTGTGTTATGCAAAACAAACAAAATGAAACAAAAGTAACTCTTGTTTGTTCCAGACACAGAGGATTGGATATAGTGTTACTTACAGCTAAAAGCATTCCTAATTTATGTGGCCTATTGATAAGGGATCCATCAATGGCCAGACCTTCTTAGTCCTATCAAAAACACTTAGCAGAACAGATGGAAAAAAGTTGTATTTATTTTAATGAAATGCTAATAAGGGAATTTGGGATTTGCGAAAGTAATTCATTTATGCCTGAAATAAAAATATAGTACCCACAGATCAATCCAAGAATACACACAGGTCATCCTTTAAGAATCACTAAAATGCACAGTGAAAAAACAAAAGACTCATGGAAAAAGGAACCGATGTTTACTGTGTTTCCACTGGCCTGGCTCTACACCACATGTCTTCACATGTAATCCTCACAAATCTCACAAGAGGTATTATTTTTTTCTATTTCATGGATGATCCAACCTGAGCTTTACAGCTACTAAAATAACTGGCCCAAGGTCACACAGAAAATTTTAGAGCCAGGAATTAGGCATAAAGAATTATTTTCATGATCTCCAAATGAATAAAATTTTATTCATTTTGCACTAAATTGAAGGGGATCTAAATTAGAGGAAAAAGTTCAATTAAAAAATATGTAAAGGAAATGGATTTTGATTACTTAGAGTTATGTATAGTGGGGCGTCTGCCTTCGGCTCAGGTCATGAGCCCCACATCAGGGTCCCTGCTAGGCAGGAAGCCTGCTTCTCCCTCTCCCACTCCCCCTGCTTGCATTCCCTCTCTCGCTGTGTCGCTCTCTGTCAAATAAATAAATAAAATCTTAAAAAAAAAAAGTACGTATGGTATACTTCAATGAAGGTAATAAAAGTCTTAGCAGATTACCTTATGAATCTTGCTTTAATAAGTAGGTAAGATTTGTTTCTTAATAGTACACCAGTTATTTTTTGGTAAAGGGTATACCAGACATACTTGAAGGTGCTCAAAAAATATTTGAGCTTTTAAGATATTTAACCCCCCCCATTAAATTTGCTTATATATTAATTGCTGCTATTTGTCAATGGTAAAAGTCAAACTTCAGATTCACCCTTGTCTCTGTAAGTTCCAGATTATGAGCGTCAATTAAGTTTTACTACATACAAAAATATACTATCTGGATAAAAATGAGCATATCTAAAGTGAAGAGACAGAAGCTAATTAGCTCAGGACACCACAGGAAATCTTTAAAATCGGCTTTCGTCCGATTTTAAGAATTTAAGAACCATCTCTTATGTAAAGCCTTGTTGGCTGGTGCCATTGTGATGATGATCTTTAATGAATGAACCATGACAGGGAGGTTGAACAAAACAAATGCGATTAGAGCGGCGGGGAGACCCCTGGGCTGCCCAGAGTAGGAGTAGGTCTGGGGGGAGATGGAATGAGTGCAGAAAACAGGCCATGGAGATAAGGTTGGAGAGATAAAATGGGGCAGAGTCTGGAAAGTTTTGGTCATCAGTATGAGGATCCTGAACTTGATCCCGAAAAGTTCTGGAAGATTCTGGAGGATTAGTTGGAGTCACGTTGAGGGATAATGTGAAGTGCACAGAGAATGAAGTCAGAGAAACTCGTTTTGATTCTTGAATCTATAAACTTCTCAACAGCAGAGGCTTCATCTTTCATCTATATGGTATACGTATGCATATAAATCACATTATGTCCAAGGTATGCATTCAAAAATTTTCCTCAAAATTGTTTACTCAACCCAAAGCAATGAAGTGACAATATTACAAAGAAACACATGCTCAACGTTGAAGCAAGGCAATTCTGGAATTTTTGCAAACCTTCTTTGTAGGAGATCTCCAAGAACAAATTAGCAACGACTGGGATGCTTTACGTGGTGGCAGTTGATCTGTACCCGGCATTCACTCTCAATCTGGTAATTTCATGATAACCCTAACTTTGGGTTCTGAACCCACTGAGGCAAAGAGTAATAGAATGTGTGGTGGCAGAGACAACATCCAAGACAGAGGGCGAGCCATTCTTCTTCCCACCATTACCAGTTCAAATGAGTAACATCTGTATAGATGCCCCTTCACCACTTTCTCTGTGGTCCAGGTCTGTATTTAGGGAATCTGAGGCTCGAAGAACTAGCTGGCTGGCTGGCTGGCTGGCTGGCTGGCTGGCTTGATTGATTATTTGGTGTTCCAATCCAACTTTATTTGTGGACACTGAAATTTGAGTTTCTTATAATTTTCATGAATCATAAAATATTCTTTTTTTCACTACCTTCACCTGTTTTTCCTAGCCGCCCCCCCAACTCTGACAACCACCACTCTGTCTCTGTTTCTATGAGTCTGTTTTTTCAGATTCTGCATAGAAGTGAAAGGATACAGTATTTGTCTTTCTCTGCCTGATTTTTTTTACTGGGCATCATGGCCTTAAGGTCCATCCATGTTGTTGCAAATGGCAAGGTTTCCTTTTTCCTTCAGATAAATACCCAGATGTGAAATTGTTGGATCATATAGTCATTCTATTTTTAGTTTTTTGTGGAACCTCCGTACTTTTAGAAAGCCCTAAAGTCAACACTTAGAAGCAGATAAGAATCGATGATTCTTCATTTATATTTCCTTTAACACAACTAACTCCCCATTAACTAATTTTAAAATCTCATTGATCTGACAGAATTTCAGTGTTTGCCCAGGTATCCAGAAGCCCAGACACTGAGCCATGTGAGTTTCTCTTCATTTACCCTCCAGCTACAACATCGCTGCATTTCAAGTCACATCTCCTGAATGTATGCCAAGACTTACAAGTTTGAGACGTTCCTGGTTGACAGTGACTATTTGGATTATAGCAGTAAAGTCACCGTGGACCAGAAAACCCTGCTGTGTTCCACATTTAGCATGCGGTGCTCATTCTGATTTTTACACATTTGAGGTAGAGGGGGGTGATGCCTGCATGTGCAAGGAGTAAGTAGAAGAAACACATCACAAAGGGCTTTGCTAAGATCTTCCAAGAAAGACAAGGGTTTTCCATTCAGTATTTTGAATTTGTTTACTTGAAATATTTTACTGGAGTTGCTATAACTCTAAGCTGCTTTGTCAAATCACACCATGAAGACAAACGTCTCATACAACAGGTCCTTTCTAGGAAACAGCAAGAAGAGGGAATGGCTACTCCCTAGTTCCAATGATTGGGCAAATTCAAGCTTTGGCCATTAAATCAGTTCCAAAATGGATTTCACAAATGCTCAGGGTGGGGTTGATACTGGGATAGTTTTGATAGATAATCTCTTCCATGGCCTTGTATAAAGCAAATGCCATGAGTAAAATTATGCTAAGGGTCCCAGGCCACTAACTCCTCCAGGACACCATCATAACTGTACACTTGGATGACCACTGTGTGTGCATGTGTGTGTGTGTGTGTGTGTGTGTGTAGGGTTGCAGTTTCCTACCCTGATGAAGTGGTGTGCCTTAGTAATACATGGGGAACGCTGCTTATAAAATTGGCCATGTCCAGTTCTATCCTACGCCACACTATCATGCTCAGTAAAGAGAAGATCTTGCTGTCATTGGGTTGCCCAACTTGAACCGGGTCCCCAGTGTAATCCACTATCAGAAGCCATTCAGAAGTGCTGTTGCCCAAGGAGTGGCTGTCTTTACCCAGTGACTATCTTGTATGCAGTGAAGAGAAAGCCTATTGTCATAACAATGTAACCACTATCCCCCCCCAACCCCGGGGCCTCCCTACACACAAATGAAATTAGCACTAAATTAAATGTCCATTTACTTAAGCTACTGTTGCATTTGATTAGCTGCTGGGAAATACCAAAAAAAAAAGGCCTTTTTTTTTATTTAAGCAAACGAACTCATTGTAATTCCTATTTTGCTTCTGTAGAGTTAAATTTGAGTATCATGAATGCCTCCAACCAATGTTGGCTTTTTTTTTTTTTTTAAGATTTTATTTATTTGAGAGAGAGAGAGTGAAGTGAGAGAGAGCATGAGAGGGGAGAGGGTCAGAGGGAGAAGCAGACACCCCACTGAGTGGGGAGCCTGATGTGGGACTCGATCCTGGGACTCCCGGATCATGACCTGAGCTGAAGGCAGTCGCTTAACCAACTGAGCCACCCAGGCGCCCCCAATGTTGGCTTTTGTTATAGTAAAAGAAACACCAAAAAACGTGCTGAAGATTGTAAAGATTCAGATAAATGGGGGAATCATTTGTTAAAAGCCCACGCTATGGACTGTTTGTGCCCCCTCCCTGCCCGCCCCCCGCAGAATTCCTACGTTGAAACCCTATCCCTAAATGCCTTTGGGAGGTGATGAGGTCCTGAGAGTGGAGCCATCAGGATTAGGATTCGTGCCTTTGCAAGAAGAGACAGGCCGGGAGCGCGCTCCCTCTGCCCTCCCCTATGTGAGCCCACCGCAAGACAGTCGTCCGCAAACCAGGAAGCCGGCCCTCACCAGACACTGCATCCCCTGGCGCCTTGATCTTGGACTTCCAGCCTTCAGAATTGTGCAAAATGTATGTTTGTTGTTAAGCACCCCCCAGTCTGTGGTCACTTGTTCTAGCCGCCTGAGGGGACTAGGACCTAACCCACCCTGTGTAAACACTGTGCGGGGTGCCACAGGTTTGGAGTGATACTCCACAAAGACTCACAACCCAGGGTTGGGGAGGTGGGTTCCTATGTAATAATTGGAATACAAATTGGTCGGTGATAAAGGCCATAGTGGGAGTGCACGTGCGTGGGAAGAAATGGATCAGGTTCTTGGGTCTGGGGCAGACTTTCGGTGTGGGGTTTGAACCAGACCAGGATGGCTTAGAGGGAGGGTTGCTTAGCGCTAGGCATGAAAAACAGACACTGAGGGTAGACATTTTCAGGGAAGTGAAATGAGCTGAGTGGAGGGCGACTGTGTCAGTAAGTTGGAAGAAGGGCAGGGGAGGAGAAGAGGAGGCCATGTGGGAAGGTCAGGAGGCCAGGTGGCCAGGCTATAGGGCTGGAAGGCCAGACGAGGGTGAAACCAGGAGCCCTAGAGCTCAAAATTTGCTGAGGCCCTCCCTCTCAGGTGCCTACCTGCGTCTGCATACCCCCGAGAGGGAGAGTCTCCTAAAATTTTGTCCCACGTCTCTCTCCCCTTCCTTTAGCCCTGGCCCTGATTATACTGATTGTACTCATAATGGACATTGGACATAAGAGCCCATGGCCTGGCAGCTTGTGACCTCTCTGAGGGCAGGGATCATATATTTTTATCCGTATAGTTACCTTTACATTCCCTTATGCCCTAGTGTTGGGCTGAGAGCCTGGCACTGAGGAGACTCTCAATAAATGTTTATTGAATGAATAAACACTTGGTTAGTGACATAGGGCAACCAAGGCAAACGTGGTAAGCAAATAAATACGGGGGCTCGAAATAATCAGCCTCCAAACAGAAATGCAGCAAGGTATAAAAGGGTATTTCTTACATCGGTGGTAAGAGAAGACCTTGCCCTGGAATCAGCTCAGTATTTAAAACCTATCTCCCAACGTGTAGAGAAACAAGAACGTGTGTAACTTATCATCAAAATATGTATAACTTGTAATCAGAATCAAGGTCTGGTACCCCTGACACTGGAACAAATACATGATTCAAAATACAAAGCCCCAAAGTAAGAAATATTCTGCAAAATTTATAACATTTCAGCATGCTCTCCTCCTACATCCGTTCCTGAAAGGAATTTTTTTCTTAAGAAATACAAATAGTTCTTTTCTTTTTTTTTTTAAGATATCAAAGTCACTGTATTGTTAGGTTTGAGATTGCTATATTACTTAATTATATTAAATGTTATTTCTGCTCATCAAAGACGAAATCTTTCTTTTCATCCTTTTTTTTCTTTTTAGAATAATGTATGTGCAGCCTAAATCAGTATTCATTTGGGGGAGTAGATTCTTAACATAAAATTTGTGACAATGAAATCAGCTTTACTTTTATTCTAATAGGTTTAAAATTTCAGGAACAAATAGAAAGCTAGAGTTCTCTTTTTTCTAAGGATCAAAACCAAAGAGAGAAAGACAGTTAATCTCATTATTCTACGCCCACTTAGTCCCATACTATGAAGGAAGCACACGATGAGTAGCTTTCTAACAGACCCCTGGGCAACTCTGGAAGCACTGAGTTTACACTCAACTGGGCCTGAATCAATAAAAGAAGGTGAGATTCATGATACTCTTGTTCTATGATTAAATATATTAGTTGTCTAATAGAAACAAATTTCAAACAAGAACTGAAAGGTGGAAGGGCCCTTAGAGAGCAAGGGCACGGAGAGGGCTCTGCTTCCCTGCTTCTCCACCAGCCTTCCTCCTTCCCCTCCTCAGCCCCTTTGCTAGAAACAAACAAAACCAAAAAACAACAACTACAACAAAAAAACCCACCACCAACAATAACAGCAACAACAAACAAAAAACCTCCCAAACACCAAAACCAAGAAACTGCAATTTATTTTTTTAATGTATTCTGTTGGGAGATGTGCACAGCAATTAAAAAACATTTCTTAAAATAAAACAAGATAAAAACAGAGAGGGAGGCAAACCATAAGACTCTTAAATATAGAAAACAAACTGAGGTTGCTGGAGGGCTAAGGAGGGCACTTGTTGGGATAGCACCGGGTGTTATATGTAAGGGATGAATCACTAAATTCTACTCCTGAAACCAATACTACACTGTATGTTAACTAACTTCAATTTAAAAAAAATGTAAAAAAAATTTTTTTAGGTTTTTTTGATGGTTAAAAATGCAAGAAAAAAAAGATTAGTAACTTTCTAGTCTGATTATCCCTGTTAATTTTTTAAACTGAAAGTAATAAATGCTTTTGGTAAGAAAATTCAAACAATGCAGAAAAGTATACATTTGAACTAAAAGCTTTCTCTCTTGCCCGGTTACTCTTCTCCTCAAAGACTCCTGTTAATGATATCTTGAATGTATTTTGAGAAAAAATGTCTTTTGAAAAAAAATGGCTGATACAGCCAATTTTTTTCTCAAAAGACATTCACATACATTGAATTATTAATATATTCTCTGCAACTTACTTTTTCACTTAATAATATACCTCAAATATCTCTTTGAATCAGCATACATAGGTCTACTCTATTTTTTTATATTGCTCCCTAGTATTCCATTATATAAAGATACCCTAATATATTTATTTAACCTGTCCCCTGCTGATGGACATCTGCAACAATTTTTTGCTATTACAAATAATGTTTCTATGAATACCTTTTTACATATATATCGATGTCATCCTTCATATGTATTCATAAGGTAACTGGATCTCACATATACAGTTGCATCGGTTGTACACTGCACAAAGCACTTCATCTATGTGGGCAACAGTCACTTTTTAAACATCATAACTTTAAGTACTTATTATGATAATTTTCTGGCAGATAGCATAAAATGTCTTAAGGAAGGAGTTCC
This sequence comes from Mirounga leonina, assembly GCF_011800145.1. Lineage (NCBI taxonomy): Eukaryota > Metazoa > Chordata > Mammalia > Carnivora > Phocidae > Mirounga > Mirounga leonina. The sequence continues at coordinate 23,327,850 of NW_023270854.1, forward strand.
TTTTTCTAATTTGCACGAAATCACCACAGCCCTTGGGGCTAAATGGCTATCAACAGAACTACTATGTCAAACAGCATATGTACAGGACTTTTGATAGATATTGTCAACTTCCCTCCAAAACAGTTGTACTAATAGGCATCAGTTTTGATGGAGATAGCAGTGGATTCTAAGATCAAAAACTTGCTGTGTTGTTTTAAGCCACGGTCCGTGTTCATTCACTTGAAATTATAAGAAAGAATGAGAACAGGAATACTTAAAAGCTACCCCAAAAGGGTGCCTGGGTGGCTCAGTTGGTTAAGTGCCTTTGGCTCAGGTCATGATTCCAGGGTCCTAGGATCAAGTCCCACATCTGGCTCTCTGCTCAGCGGGGAGTCTGCTCCTCCCTCTACTTCTTCCCCCTTCTCATGATGTCTCTCTCTCTCTCTCTCAAATACATAAAGGAAATCTTTAAAAAAAAAAAAAACTACCAAAAAATATCCGGGTGGGTATTAGGTGATTTGCTTATTACCTACTTTCCTTTCCTTTCTGGGGACAATCTAATGTACAGTCTCTTAATAGAACAGAGATCAGTGGGAGAGAGAGGAAGCCGCTGGAGACCTAAGGCCCACAGAGTTGATTCCTGAATATACATGTGTTGATAAAACTGTCTTCTCTTGTTGTTTTCTGGAGGAATTAAATGAGCAATACTGGGAAAGGCAGAATTAGCTGTGATGGACTTGTAGTGAGAGGCTGGGATCATGGGATCGACGACAGGATTATTGAAGTTTGTGGGCTATAGAAAAGCCATCCTATCAAGAAAGTCAACTGTCCCAATAATAGACTGGATTTCTAATGACAGAAGCACACATTTTCAAACACTTTTGGACATGGGCGCATTGTTCTGTTGGTAAAATTGTGTCTGAAATTGTGTCATAAAATGCTGATACTTTTGTCGCTCAGTGGGATTCTACCGTAAATGTAAATACAATCCCGAGACTGTCAAGTTTAAGAAGAAGGAATATACTAAGCAATGTCCACAACAAACAGAAAATGGACACAAGGAAGGTGGGGGAGAGGGTGGAGAAGAAAGGGATGGGAGGAAGGGAAGGAAGTTCTCCTGGAAGGAAGGTCACAGAGAATAAGAGTGGCCTGTAGAGGTGAGTGGCCAAATCCACAGAACGGCTAGCTGGTCAAAGCAGGAGAGGAAGCTGAACGTGGAGTCTCCAGTCCCACCAACTGGCTTTGAGACTTCCGGGCAAGCCCCACTCACTCTGCCTGCCTCTCGGTTTCCCTACTTGTCAAGGAGGCATGAGAATGAGCCCCCGCCCCCCAGGACTGCGAGGACAACATGACACATAGCATAAGAATGCTTTGGGCTGTTAAGAGCAGGGACAAAGTGACGCACAGTCTTACTGGTGGAGTGGATTTGGCCTCTCATGGTACTGTTGTTCCAATTCCCTTCACCAATAAGTACACGTAGCTTTCTCACGGGGCCCTAGAAAAGTAGGAAACTAACGTAAGAACCTTCAAAGTTTGCAAAACAGCATGGCCTGAAATGTATCTCTAGCAATTATTAGGGGGTAGATAGCTTAAAAAGGTCTTATTATGTATTTCCCTCTTGTGATAAAACTCGAACTCATTCTATGTTTCATATTCAAGGACAAAATGCAGCTTGGCCGGCCCCACGCTTGTTTAAAGGAGAGCGACGTTCCTGGGATTAGTTACATTCACCTTTCGTCAGTATGAGCTGTGAGAAGCCCGCCTCGCCGCGCGGCTCATGGCCTAGCTCAGGTAAGACCGCACAGAACGTTTTCTGTATTCGACCGCTTCCATTAAACTCTATAGTTCTTTTTTTTTTAAAGATTATTTATTTATTTATTTGAGACAGAGAGAATGAGAGAGAGAGAGCACATGAGAGGGGGGGGGAGGGTCAGAGGGAGAAGCAGGCTCCTTGCTGAGCAGGGAGCCCCATGCAGGACTCGATCCAGGGACTCCAGGATCATGACCTGAGCCGAAGGCAGTCGCTTAACCAACTGAGCCACCCAGGCGCCCATAAACTCTATAGTTCTTTGATTGCAGTAGATTTAACCTAGGTTGGAAGATGTTTATGTACATTTAGCTTTTTTTAAAGATTTTATTTATTTATTTGAGAGAGAGAGAGAGAATGAGAGGGGGGAGGGGCAGAGGCAGAGGGAGAAGCAGACTCCCCACTGAGCAGGGAGCCCTATGCCGGGCTCAATCCCAGGACCCTGGGATCATGACCTGAGCTGAAGGCAGACGCTTAACCGACTGAGCCACCCAGGCTCCCCTCAACATCTAAATTCTTAAATTCAGCATTACCCTCTGCATTTTTAAGCATGAGCTGCAAAAACTCAGCACTCTCTTGGGGCCACTGACCCTGTGTATAGCCCCATTGTCTGGTCTGAGTCCTCCACCATTGTAATGATGCGCTGGGCATGCACTGCTTCTGTAACATGACATCTTTCAGAGACTTGGTGGCTTTTCAGATATGCATACTTTGATGCTCTGGGCTGTTTCATGGATGTTCTTAAAGTAAACACAGATTTGAACCTCTTGATTTGCATGATTGGGTTTTCCTGGTCAAGTGCGTAGAGAACCATTTTCAGAGATCATCTCAGGCTACGTAAGGAAGAATTTGAACTTGTTCTTGCATTTCGGTACTAATAATGCCTGTCAAGTAATAAAGTCAGGAAAACAGAAGCAGGACAGCCAGACAGTGGTTAGACAAGCAAATGGCCGACAGCAACTTTCTGCTCTTAGAGGTTGTCAGACTGGAGAGACTTCACTCCACTTCCCCCATCTGGGTATCAGGAGGCTCCTGCTTCCCTTTGCTAGAGTGTATTTGAAGCCGAGGAATGAACTTGCTGCTTCTCCCTATGGCATCTACTTTAGTCGAAGATTTGAGACAAAATGACCATGGCTTTTATATGAAAGCAAAACAGGTAGGTAGTAGAGTGGGAAGCAAACAGGGCTGAAGTTCGAGAAGAGCCTCCCAAGGGGTGTCGGCTTGCAGCAGGCAGCTCTGGGCTCCGCCATTGCTGCAGGTGGCTTCTGGAAGAATATGGAAAGTGTGAGGTTCCCTGGCTCATCTGGGTCATCCATCTGGGCTCCAAACCCATGCCGCACCTGCCCCCTAGAATGCCTTTCTTCCCCGTCTCCCTCTGCTAACCTCTGTTTCCGGTAAGCCCTGGTACAGATGCTCCTTCCTTTACAAAGGACATCCTGATGGGCTGGCCTTGGGCTCCATGCTCCTTGTCAGCTCCCGTCTATGGCACTTAAAGATTCCTGTAGACACACCAGACCAGGTCTCAACTCCTCTCTCGGTTGGTTCTCCCGGAGAGCACAGTCAGTGTTGGACCACCTGGAAAGCACTGTGCCTTGTTGAGAGTAGGATCTCCATAAACATTTGAAGAATGAACAACGGATGGACGAGAAGTGGGTATTCTCAAGTTGTGACTGAGCAGGCAGCTGATTTTATTTTATTTCTTTTTGGAAGTGAAAATCAAGAGGGGGTTTGGCCCGAGCTGGGGGGATTTCCTAAAAGAAGATGAGAGGGAGGGAATGGAAAACCATCCCTTTTAGACAAGCTTCCCGCCTAGACAATGCACCATCACAGAAGGAGGGAACTCTGAAAATGCTCACACTGGAGAAAAACCATTAGATTGGTGCCTCTTTGTCCTCATTTCCCAAGTCTAAAGGGAAAGTGGACTGTTGTTGATTGATTTAGTTCCGCCTGTTGCCCTTTTCATCAGTAATGCAGACCAAGTAATTATCCTCTTTGATTTTTTTTTAGTTACATCAGCCTTAGTAATGTACTTTTGCAGATGAGGAAATATTAATTGAGAATGAAAATGGAGTTGTTAAACAATAAAATTAAATAATGATGGCGTGGGAAGGACATCGTGTCATCAGTACATCAATATGTTGCAATCAAATTATCAAAGAAACATCCTCTCTCTAATTCCCAGAAGAACGCTGCTGTGTCCTAAGGCCAGGCTAGGAGAAGCTTAGCTCTGTTGGGCATCAGGTCCTAATGTGGAATCTTCCCAAGTTTGTGCTGTGTCTGGAATTCTCTGGGGCTGTTGGCTCTGCCTGTGCCCTTTGTGGGAAGTGTTTAATAGAGCTGGAGTCAGATCAGTGAGTTTCCTGGGCACCAGTTCTGGTTCTGCCCGTGATCTTCTCTGTGGCTTTAAGCCAAACGGGGAGAACTTGTCTGCACTTTAATTTTCCCATTTGGCAAGCGAGGAAGACAGTATTTATCTGTCAAATGTTTTATTTATTTTTTTTAATTTTTTTAAAGATTTTATTTATTTATTTGACAGAGAGAGACACAGCGAGAGAGTGAACACAAGCAGGGGGAGTGGGAGAGGGAGAAGCAGGCTTCCCGCCGAGCAGGGAGCCCAATGCGGGGCTCGATCCCAGGACCCTGGGATCATGACCTGAGCTGAAGGCAGTCGCTTAACCAACTGAGCCACCCAGGCGCCCCTGTCAAATGTTTTAAAAACTGAATAGAAAAGAAACTTTAAACATAAGGGGTCATGCATCCTGTCAGCTGTGTTCCTGTCCAGGCAGTGGGTAAATTTCAGTTCTCGTTCCGGGGCGAGATTTGGCAGGGAATCCGCACACTTGCAGTGCAGATTTCCCTTCTCCAGCCACCTCCGTTGCCTGGTTTGATTTTATCTGCTTTTTGGTCATTCTGAGCACTCTATGGATTAGTTCACCATAAGAAACTGTCGTCCCAAGTCTTATTCCCACTCCTGGTAGATGACCCAACTCTGGTTTTACTGAGAAGATTAAGGCTCATTTGGAAGAATTAAACATGCTCATCTTTCTCATTTGTGTGTTAATGTATCTCCATCTCTGTGGCTGCCTCCCAGTTTCAGACAAAAAGGGGGCCTCTCTATCCCTCCTCTTCAGCGCTCACCCTTGCCCCTGTGTCCTGGACTGCCCTCCCCTGGGTTGGTTTGTTTGTTTCCCTCTTCCTCTTCCACTTTCCGGTACTTGCACGAGCCAGGTCTCCCTTGCAACAGCTTTCAAATGCGCCCAGCCTCCATTCTATTCTAAAAAGCACACAAGGGCACCGGATCGCCTTTGCTTGACCTTGCTGTCTCTTCCAGTCTATTTATTGCCTTCTTTTTCCGTCAAGACATCTCAATTTCCTCTTCCTAGAGGTTAGTGGGCCAGCTTCCTTTCTCTGTCACTGTTGAAATTGCGTTATCACGGGGCGCCTGGGTGGCTCAGTTGGTGAAGCGACTGCCTTCGGCTCAGGTCATCATCCTGGAGTCCCTGGATCGAGTCCCTGGATCGAGTCCCTGGATCGAGTCCCGCATCGGGCTCCCTGCTCGGCGGGGAGTCTGCTTCTCCCTCTGACCCTCCCCCCTCTCATGTGCTTGCTCTCTCTCATTCTCTCTCTCTCAGATGAATAAATAAAATCTTAAAAGAAAAAAAAAAGAAATTGCGTTATCAGAGGTCACCATGGGGGCCCGGTGGGCCCAGGCCAGAGAGGGTTTTGTGTTAGCCTCACCCTTCTTGCTTTCTCAGAAGCATCACTTTTCTTTCCCTCTACTTTTTCTTTCACCCTTCCACTCTGACCTACTTCTCTGGTTACATTGTGTGTGTCCTAATCCTGTTTCTCGAAGTTTCCCACCACACAGCATTGTGGCTAAGAGTCTGAGCCCCGACATTAGTCTGTGGTTGAATTCTGACTCTGCCACCAATTAACTGCATGACGCTCGACAAGGTCATCCCCCGGTGCCTCAGTTTCCCCATCCTTAATACGGGGATCATGATAAGAGTACTTATCTTAGGTTTGTGGTAAGAATCACACGAGATTGTTATACGCAAACAATGAATCATGGAACACTACATCAAAAACTAATGATGTAATGAATGGTGATTAACATAATAAAATAAAATTTAATAAAGAATTAAACGAGATGGTCTATGTAATATTTACTTCAATGTTTGGCACGTAAACATATCCAGTAAACATTTTTCAGCATAACAATGAACTCCGAGAGCTTTGAAAATGTGACTTCTTTTGTCTTAGGACATAGTGCCCACTTTGCCAAACACAAGGCCAGACAATAATTAATGATAAATGGATTTATGGGAAGTCGAGGGACGGAAGAGTGAGGGGAGGAAGGGAGGCCTCCAAACTGGCAAGTACAATTAATTATTCCCAGTTTTTTGTTTTGTTTTGTTTTACCAATAAATCCACAGTTTTGTTGGGAGGTTAAGTCGGTCCTTTCAGCACCGATGGTGTTTGTTGAGCAGAAAGGGGCGTCAGCGTTAAAAGCTGTAGCTGTTGGTGCACAATCAGTCACAGAGAAGCTGCTTGGCCTGGAACGCAGTGTCCCATCCTTAGATTAAATACTGCTGGAACCGGATTAGGGAAGGAAGCCTTGCGGCGGCAGCTACCCGGGGAGCCTGGGACCCGTCCATTGAGTGATGCTGCCATCTAGTGGCGTCACGGGGGAACCGCGCTGGGCAGAGCCCTTCATTTGGTGCCGGGGAAGAGCCTCGGAATTGCAGTCCTTGCTTCACGAAGTGTGGGTGAGACTCGGGCCGAGGGAAGAATAAGGGGAAAACACAGCGAGGGGAAGGGGGAACGACACCTCAGCACAGTTTGGGAAAGTAAAGGACACAAGTGAGGCCTGCAACCACTGAGAACAATCTCGTGGGTATTCGAGCGCAATTCCCTCCCCCACCCCAAGACGGTCATCTAAACTTTGATTTTTTTCCCCCCGGGAATCTCACTTTCCAACACTCTGTGCTGACCCGTTATCCTGAACAGATCCTGTTTCACCTTCTCATTTCCCTTCTACGTTAGGAATTCAGGGCTGGGGAAATTGAGCCTACTCATCCCACCTGGCGACCACAGCGGATCTGGGACCCGGGCTCCAGCCGCACCTGCAGCAGCTGACCACGTGACGGGCGCAGGTAAGGGCCGGCTGCCGGGACAGCGGCCGGGGGAGGCCCAGGTCGATCGGGGGTTTCCCGGGCGGTTTTGGACTGTCACTCGGGTCGCTGACATCAGGGGCAATTGACGTGCTCTTTGTAGAACTGAAGTGGGCAATGCTGGCCGTGCAGCCAGTCTTTCTTCTCTTCACAAACTATGTCAGTCCACCTCTACCCAAGAGATGGATTATAGATCATTGTATCCAGGCATCAGAGAGCTTTAGGAAGGGGGGAGGGGGACTGAAGGCGAGATACTGGTACTTCAAACCGAAGTGTGGACACAGCGTGTCCTTCCCTGGTGAGCACGCAGGGCGCTTTCTGGGGACTGGACATCAGCCTCGCACACGGGGATATTCTGCACACAGAAGTACAGATGCTGGACCTCCGCTCTGCCGTTTGTTACTAGCGATTTGACTTGAGTCGTTTACATTGATTGCTCTCAGCATCACCTCCCTCTTTGCTAAAATGGGCATAATTAAACTGACCTCTCAAGATTACTGTGAAGATTAAATCCAACACAAGAAAAGCCTCTTATTTGGAAGACTGGGCCTGGATTTGAGAGAGCTAATGGAAGAAGGTGGTTAAAGCAGAGAATCAGAGAAGAGGCTGCACGCCTCAAATATTTTACTTTAAATTATGGACTTTCCGGTCTTTAAGGTAGGGGCTGTGGTCTTTTCTTTGAATCTGGATCCACGAGCTGGTGGATCTTGAGGCGTCTTACATAAGGCACACATATCATCTGTGAGTTCTGGTTTGGGTTTCTTTCAGTGGAATGAGAGCTGAAAGGCAGCTGGGGAGAACTGTATAAAGTCACATTCAGATTCCAGTTATCGTTCCATGAAGACTCTTTCCAAACGTGTACTGTCCACACCGTTTCTAAGTAGACAGCAAGTTTTTTTGCAGCTCCCCCCCCCCCATTGTTGGATCTTTCCAAAACATTCCATTTTGCATTCATAGAAACAACTTCCTTTCTTGGTATATTCATTTTTCATCAATTTCTCAACTGTTTAAATGCCACAGTTACGATAACAGGTACAGGTATCAGAAACTGGTTCTTGGTCAGCATAAAAGGAGAAGTGAGGAGTGGGCACCATCAACCACACGCACTGGTTGGTGCAGTTCACGGAGGGCCTGGAGAATACAGTCCCCCTGGCAAGCTGGCTCAGCAGAGGTTAACTGAAACAGCATCTCCTGCATGTGTACAAAGTGCTAAATAGGGTGCCTAGCATACACAGTGCCCAATACTGGGTAGCTATTAATATTATTATGATGATTAATAAGGTAGTGTTGGGAGGGTTTTTAGAAATCTAACAGTTTTGGGGCACCTGGGTGGCTCAGTCAGTTAAGCAGACGACTCTTGATTTCAGCTCAGGTCATGATCTCAGGATCCTGAGATCGAGCCCTGCGTCAGGCTCCGTGCTAGGCATGGAGTCTGCTGGAGATTCTTTCTCTCCCTCTCCCTCTGCCCCTCTCCCCCTAAAAAAAAAGAAATCTACAGTTTCTTCCCCTTGTTTTACAGGAATGATCAAAGTGTTTTGTAATTTTGGCCTTCATAATATACCTTTTGGCTTCACTAAGGAAAAGGATTATTGACTATAAACCTAATATTTTCAGTCAGAAGAATTTAAATTTACAGAGGTATTTGGGAGTCAGCCTAAAGCACAAAGCAGTTTTCTAGGTCACCCTAAATCCATGTCTGTTCAGGAAGACCAGGTAGAATCACAACATGGTGATGAAGACAAGCTCCAGGGTCTCAGAAATGGTGAAAACCAGGGGACAAGGCATTATTAGCACACCCAGGAAGTACTTCCCAGAGGAAGCAGAACACGGTGAAGAATGCACACAGGGATGAATGAAACTGTAAGCAGAGCCATGCCTTTGGCTTCAAAGTGGCCAGGTGGCCTCCCAGACTCAGTCACACCAGTCTGGGCATCTGGGATGACCTGATCAACCTGCCAGAAAAACCTAATCCCTCAAAGCAAAGTGTGGGGGTGAGTGGGCTTGCAGCTGGGGTTAGGACACCTAAGAAATCTTTGAATGCATAGACTGTGTTTAAAATGCTCCTCTCTGAGATCCTGCATGGCAAAAGATGGAAACTGTCCTTTTGTTTGATTGGATTGGGTCTAAAGGACTAAGGTTTTGGAAAAGAGAAGGGTGGAGGACACCACAGGCAGGAAGGAGGGCCCCTAGGTAGTGGGAGCTGCAAGCTCAAGAGCCACAAAGCTCCAGGTGAGGAATAACTTCTATGTTGTTTTCTCTTTTAAGGAAACTTTTCATATAAGAATAGTATCCAAGAAGAGTGTACAAATCATAGCCTGTACAGCTCAATGTGATTTTTATCGTGAAAGAAATTCAAGGTGCTTCACGAACATATGTTGTCAATACCATGTCCTCTGCAAAGACTCTCTCCTCTCTTACCCTCTTGGCCCCAGCTGCTCCTCTGACTTCTGGGGTCTCTCCCAAAGTGTGCAGTACGCCAATTCTGGAGTTATTTAAGTTCCACTGGAGAAGCAGTAAAAAAAAAAAGTGCGGTGCTCAGGCCCTGTGCGCTCTGCGATTGTGACCCAGGAACGACGGGGTAGGGGTTTATAACAAGCCCTGCAGGGGATTCTAATGTCGGGGGCCTGGCCAGCGCTGTGGGAAATGATTTGTTTTTCCTACACCAGAAATGGACATAAGCCCTGACAAGGTGTACGATTGAACTAGATCCTAGTTTCCATCTGGTACTGGGGACGTAGGGCGGTAGGAAGCACTTGCTAGCAGAGGTGGTGAGCTAGAGGGGGAGCCCTGGGCGGGTTCCTAACCACATTCTGAATCTATCACGCAGAGCACTCAACCCTCATGGACTTAGCACGGCTTGAGAGCCTTCCATGACCTTAAACTTTACACATGCCTCTGAAGAAGTGACAGGGCTGGACGCTTGGCTTCTGAAGCCCAGAGCAGATGTTTTGGATGGCTGAACCCCTTACCTGCTGTGCTAATCCTACAAGAGAAGTCCAGAATAATGAACGGGGAACCAGCTTTGCTTTCCTTCTCCATGGAGAGAAGCCTCTGCTATGATGTTCATGCCTCAGAACAGAGATACAAGCTGTTTTATAATGAGGCTTGTGCCTCCTTAAGCAGCCCCCAGCTTGACCAACTTCGCTTCTTTTAAGCTCCCCTACCCACAGCCAGGTGCTCATCAACTCTGATCAGGAGCATTCAACCCAACGAGTGGCAGGTTCTACTGAAACAGAAGGCTGTGTGCAGAAAACCCCCAAAGGAAACAGCCAAGCATGTTTGGCCTCAGTGTGAATTTTAGAATCCCTCCTGGAGAAGACCAGCATAGTAATAGCAGTGTTTTCTAAGTGTGGTCGCCAGACCAGCAGCACCCTGGTGTGGATCTGGGGCCCTGCTTCAGACATACAGAATCAGAAACTCTGGGGATCAGGGCTGGGAGTCTGTGCTATAACAAGTCCTCGGGGTGATTCTAGCACACGTGCAGTGGGAGAACCACTGGCTTAATGGAATGTAAAACTTACGGAATGCCTTTATTCAAACAAAGAAAATATTGCTATTGGTGGGGGTGATTTTTTTCTGGGCTTTTATTTGAGATCCCCATTGCAGTAGTGGGGGGAGCTCTGCTGGCCAGAGATGAAGAAGAAATAGAGCCGACGGGCTGGAGAGGAAGAGGTGTTTTCATGGATCTCTCCAGTGTCTTCTGACCAAGAGAGCATTATGGAAACCAGCAGGGGTGGAGAGGCAAGACAGTGGAGAAACCAAATCCCAATGCACCTCCAGGTCAAACAGAGTCAAATGTTCCAAAGCACAGCTGTTTAAGAGCTGGGTTGTGTCAGCCACCTGTGTTTAAATAAGTTTGCCATTCAAGTACAGTAAGTAGGGTGGCCAACATGTCCAGGTTTGCCTGGGATGTCCCTGGTCTTAGCACTCAAAATCCCACATCTCAGGAAACCCCTCAGGTCCAGGCTCCAGTGTGTGTTTTTCCCCTTCCACCAATCAAGTCTCCAATTCTCAGCAGATACCCACTGGATGGCCTATAATTCAGTTCAGTTTTGACACTCTCTTCTTAGAGATCGTGTCAGATCCACAGGTTATGGGCTCCGACCTACAAGGCAGTCCCCACTCCCTTTCCTTTAGATGTCAGTAGCAAGTCTGGGTTGTCACCAACCAGCTATAGACTGGATGTTCCCGCAGCCCCCTCCTTGGGTTTGAGGAATTTGCCAGAACGGCTCACAGAAATCAGAGAAACATTTTACTTACTGAGTCACCGGTTTATTATAAAAGGATATAACTCAGGAAAAGCCAGATGGGAGATGCATAGGGTGACATATGGGGAAAGGGCATTGAGCTGCTACGCCCTGAATGTACCACTCTCCCCAGATCTCCACGTGTTCAACAACCCGGAAGCTCTCTGAACCCCCTCCTTTTGGGGTTTTGTCGAGGCTTCATTTTACCTAGGCACAATTGATTCAATCATTGACCGTTGGTTGTTGAACTCCATCTCCAGCCCCTCTGGCCTCCCAACAGGACGGGAGGGGACTGAAGTTTCCAACCCTCATTCCCCTGGCAACCAGCTTCATCCCTTAGTGAGAAAGGGCTTTCTGAAAGTCGCCTCATTAACATGACAGAAGACGCCTTGATCACTGTAACCACTTGGGAAATTCTAATGGGTTTAGGATCGCTGTGCCAGGAACAGGGACAAAGACCAAGTATATATTTATTATAAGTCACCATATTGCAGGGCAAACCGAGGTGACTGGTCAGTACTCACCCTGGTTCAGTGACCGTCCAGTGGAATTACTGGGTGAGCTTTTTTTTTTTTAAGATTTTTTTTTTTTAAGATTTTATTTATTTTTATTTGACAGAGAAAGACACAGCGAGAGAGGGAACACAAACGAGAGAGGGAACACAAACAAGAGAGGGAACACAAACGGGAAGTGGGAGAGGGAGAAGCAGACTCCCCGCTGAGCAGGGAGCCCGATGCGGGACTCGATCCCGGGACTCCAGGATCATGACCCGAGCCGAAGGCAGTCGCTTAACCAACTGAGCCACCCAGGCGCCCCAAGATTTTTTTTTTAATTTATTTATTTGACAGAGAGAGAGACACAGCAAGAGAGGGAACACAAGCAGGGAGAGTGGGAGAGGGAGAAGCAGGCTTCCCACTGAGCAAGGAGCCCGATGTGGGACTCGATCCCAGGACCCTGAGATCATGACCTGAGCCCAAGGCAGATGCTTAACGACTGAGCCACCCAGGTGCCCCCTGGGTGAGCTTTAAAATGACTTGATGCCAGGGCTCACCTCCAGAGATGGTGATAGACTTGGTCTCAGGCACAGCCAGGGCATCAGGAGATGGAAAGTTCCTTAGGTGACTTTACTGTGGCTAGCGACAGAGAACCCATGCAGCTCCTTGCCTATCATTTCCCCTACTAAATTTTTTTTAACCACAACAAAAGTCAATAGTTCTGATGAAGTTAGACTCCTACCACATACCACATTCAAAAATGTACTCAAAATGGATCAACGGTCTAAATGTAAGAGCTAAAACTGTAAAAAATCTTGGAAGAAAACATAGGGGGAAGTCTTCATGACTTTGGATCTGGCAATGGATTCTAGTATCCTAGTTCAGACTTCTACTAGTTCAGGCTCGTTTATACTAGTTTATAGTAGTGTACCTCAACTCGGGCTGTAGATCAGAAATACTTTGTGAGCTATATTTATTTATAATATATATTTTAAATAATATATACATGTGGTGAAATTACAAAACTGTAGATATTTTTAAAAGTATGAAAAAGTAAGTGTTCTTCTCACCCTGGTTGCTCAGATTTCTACCCCACAGGCAGTTTTTGTTACAATTTCTTGGGTATTCTTCCCTGTTCTATGCACGTGCAAGCATATATGTACATATATATTTCCCTTTCTCATACTAACAGTAGCATACTAATCTTTACTTTTCGCTCAACAGCATGTTTTGGAGATCATTTTAGCATAGGTAGATCTGCCCAAAATTCTTTTTTTCCTTCCAAAAAATTATGTTTATTAACATATATTATCTATATAGATTTTTCTTTTTTTTTAAAGTATTTTTTAGTGGGTTTTTTGTTGTTGTTGTTGTTTTTGCCCAATATTCTTTTTAATTACAACATTGTGGTCATCTATAGTTGCGTAGTTGTAATAGATAGGTCTAACTTATTTATATTAAATAACTAGTTACAACTATTAAAGGACATTAGATTGTTCATTACAAAGTGGTAGGGCCTATCCTATCCGTATGTCTTTGAGTAGATGATGTACCAGTGTATCCCGTGGGACGCAAGAATGGCTGAAAGATATGTGCATTTCACAATTAGAGGAGATGACATCAAGATCCCCTCTAAAATGCAGTACCAATTTACATTCCTGGGCATCTTTTAAAAACACAGAGTTTCAGGCTACATTTTACTTTAACTCATGAGAATCTGTGTGGGTGGGGCCTAGAATCTTTATTTCATTTCTTTGGTGATTCTGGTACAAGAAGGCTCTTGGATGGAATGGGAACCACGGGACGGACCATCTGGATGCCCCTGCTGCATTTCCTCCTGCTCTTTATCTTTTGATGGGACTGTTCCATCTCCTCACCAAGGGGACAGGCTCCTAAAGGACAGGCCTCTGGGATGTTGCTTCTTTATGTTCTTACCCTGGCAGAGTGTTTTGTATGACACTGCTTGTTGGTGACAAGGCTTGGCAGAAGGTTTGTGGCTCACAAGACGATTCTGTTTTCTTTTAGTTCCATGGATCAAACACAGAGAGGAATCCTGGGCCAGCCCCTGCCCATCCCCACCACCCAGCCCAAGAAGAAAAAGACGTCAGTGATGTTTTTCTTTTCCAAGGTCTGTCACAAAATATTATAAACTGAGGTCCCTCCCAACAACCACATGTAACAGCGCCTGTTCTGCATTAGTTGTGGTGGCTCCTCTGAGGTTCTGAAAAAAGCTTAATGACACTTCTTATAACACGGACTGAATGTTTATAGGATAGCAAGATAAGATGGGAGGAATTTGGCTTGCTGCTAACTTAATCATAAAAGTATAGAATGAACTGCAACGCATACTGAGAAATAATGATGAGACCTGGTGATCATCCAAATACCAAATAGGACTGTGGGTCCATTCTGCAGCCCCTCACTCCCCAGGATGGTGAGGAGGTGGCTTTTTCCTGGACCTTGTCTGGATCCTGCATTGTCTTGGTTCTGATGTCGGCACATGTTGCTGTGTCGTGTGAAGCACAGAACACTGCGGCCTGCCTGGTCTCATAGGCTCACGACAGAGGTAACCCGGCCCTTGCCCTGCAGTGAGAGTTCAGTCCCTGAAGTAGCTTCCTGCATTGGCCACGCGGGGTTTCCCAATTTGCATTACTTACGCGTTTCTTTTCCTAATCTTAGTTGCTCAGATGTATGCATTCTGGTGGGACATCCTTTAGGTGCCCTGAGATGTTTGTAGATGTGGTTTGCTAGTTGGGTCAAATGCTGTCGAGAGGTTGATGAAGACAAGTACTGAGAATTAACCCTTGGATTTGGCCACATCAACCTGACTGCAGAAGGTTCAAGAGATAACGGAGAGACAAATTGGAGAAAACCAGTATAGACACATCTTTTAAGGTGTTTAGCTACAAGGTAGAGCAGAAAAGTGGGGAAAAGCTGGAGGAGTAAGAAGAGTTGGGGAAATGCTTTTCTTTGAGATGGAAGCAGCCGAGCATTTCTTGTCCTGTGAAGGATCCCTGGTCTCAGCTCACATCAACTGTCTAAAGCCCCCTTTCTTTCTTTTTTTTTTTTTTTTAATGATTTTATTTATTTATTTGACAGAGAGAGAGAGAGAGTGCGAAAGAGCACAAGCAGTGGGCGGGGAACCCAATGCGGGGCTCGATCCCAGGACTCCGGGATCGTGACCTGAGCCCAAGACAGACGCTTAACTGACTGAGCCACCCAGGCGCCCCTGAAGTCCCCTTTCTTCTGAGCTCTAGCACACCCTCAGTGATCCTAGAGCACCTGTCCCCATACTTCCCCCAACCTACCTCAACACCAACCCTGCATTATTTGTCTCTACCTCTTTCCTCTTCCATCCATTTTTTTCATTATGTAGATCAAACTAATGTATTTCCAGCAAAAATCGGGTGTCTTTAGGTGGAGAAAGATGGGCTAAGTTGAGCAGGCCACACAGGATTTTCTTTAGAGGGAGGGATTGGGGTTGGGATGGGTATGCCTCTGAACACTCCCCAAATCAATACATTTTTTTTAAAGATTTTATTTATTTATTCATAAGAGACAGAGAGAGAGAGGCAGAGGGAGAAGCAGGCTCCCCGCCAAGCAGGGAGCCTGATGCGGGACTCGATCCCAGGACCCTGGGATCATGACCTGAGCCGAAGGCAGACGCTTAACCATCTGAGCCACCCAGGCGCCCAAATCAATACATTTTTGACTTACTACCCAGGTCTCTTGGACACTGAGTTTCCAGAAGCGGGAGTCTCTGAAGAATGTGTTCTCCAACTTGGCAGAAAGAGCCCAGGACCCCAACGCTAAAAAGCGTCACATGGCAATGAGAGGCCTGGGAACCATGGCCTGTGAGACCCCGGACAAGGTAGGAGGGAAAAGTGGCACCTGGCCAGCCCTCATGGCCTGGAGTCTCGGACTGGGAGACAGTGCTTCATGTACCAGTTATCTGTTGCTGTGTGACAGATCACCACAGACCTAGCATTCATCCTCTTGAAGTTTCCTTGGGTTAGGGGTTTAGGTACGGCATAGCCAGGTCCTCTACTCAGGATCTCACAAGGCTACCATCCAGGTGTGGGTCGGACTGCATTCCTTTCTGAAGCCTGGGCTCCTCTTCTAAGCTTCTGTGGCCGTTGGAAGAACGTGGCTCCTTCCAGTTGTAGGACCGAGGTCCCTGCTCTCTTGCTGACTGGCCAGCTCCGCTCCTTGAGGCTGTTCTCTTAGAGCATGTGAGCTTTCTTCTTCAAGGCCAACAGGAGAGCCTCTACCACTCATGTCTGCTCAGGTGGACTCTTACGTAATATAATGTAACCATGGGAGTGATATCCCATCACTGTCGTCATATTCTAGAGACTAGAAGCAAAGTCACTGGTTCTTTCCACGCTCAATAGAAAGAGACTGTACAAGGGTGTGACTCATTTGGGGTTATTTGGGGGTCATCACACCTCAGTATTATCAGCCTTGGGAAACAGAGCTGCACATGGGATTAACACACACCTGGACATCACCCTCTTGGGTGAATTTAATTGATTTTTGAATAATTTATGCCTGTTTAGTAAAAGATGTTTTCCCCACCTCTGCTTTTAGCATCTGTTGACTTCAGTGACCATTTCATCTCATCCCTGATAAAAGTATCTGCTATGCCCCAGATGTCTAGATCATCCAGCCCACCACACTCCTTGACGTGCCCTTCCGGCCTCATCTGCTCATAGACCAGCTCCAGATTGCTCTTTCTGTTCCTCTTCCAAGACTGAGCTGGCTCTTGGGTCAGGTTAATGGAAGCATTTGTTATTTTAATGAGATTTGTTGCTGCCACGCTCTCAGTCCAAGTCCTAGGTTATTGGAAGATTAGAAGTAGGATTGCTCTTCAACGCACGGGGAACAATTTCTGGACTACTCATGCATTTCAAACTGTTAACAGGTGAGAAAGTATAAGAAAATTGTCCTAGATCTGCTGGTGCATGGACTGTATGACCCTGTGAGTGCTGAAGTTATCCACGAGAGCATGAAGACTCTGACCATCATCTTGGGCAAGATCCAGGGGAAAAGTCTGGGCTCTTTCTTCGTAGACATCACTCTTCAGACCAGGACTTTGTTAGATGACGTAAGTGAGACAATTCAGAAGAATTCTGGGTTATTAAAGTTGAAGTGGGATGAGAAATGTGAGCCCTGGGTGGCGTGTGGCTCAGAGAACATGGTCTGTATTATTCACTTATTTATTAAGAAATCATTGAGAGGCTAGTATCATACTGGGGGTTATGGAAGACATATAAAGAAGGAGGAGTGTTTGTTGTTATAGAGAAGTGAATATATATATACCGATGATGAAGGTGGTGATGCAGATGATAGTGAAGATGCTGATAACAGCGCCCTCATGTATTCAGTACTTTGTTATGGATGTGACAGTAACAGTACTTAGTGTTTAGCGAGCCAGGCATGGTGCTAGGCAGTTTTCATGGGTTATCTCATAGAATCTTCTCAATAACCCTGTGAGGTCGGCACTATTATTTTTATTTTTATTTTTTTTAAGATTTTATTTATTTATTTAACAGAGAGATAGCGAGAGCAGGAACACAAGCAGGGGGAGTGGGAGAGGGAGAAGCAGGCTTCCTGCCAAGCAGGGAGCCCGATGCGGGACTCGATCCCAGGACCCTGGGATCATGACCTGAGCCGAAGGCAGACGCCCAACAACTGAGCCACCCAGGCGCCCGAGGTCGGCACTATTATTATCTTCACTTTATGAAGGAGGAAACCAAGGCACAGAGAGTTTAGGGGACTTGCCCAAGATTCACAGAGGCTATGACAGGATATGAGCCCAGGCTTTCTGACTATAGGACCTGTGCTCTTCGCTGCCATGTGACAAGGCAGGCTAAGAAAAAAGTGCACTGATACGTTGTTTGCTCTGAAACTGTGGGGACTCTGAGATACCTTCCTTCCAAGCTAACCAGCTAGCCTGCTGCAGTTACACACACACACACACACCCTCTAACAGAGAGATAATACCTGTAGAACAGGAAACAGCCCTTTTATTTACCCCCAAAGCACCTTGCGAGAGGTCCCCACACCGAATTCCCCAGATGGACCTGTGCCACACGAGAGGAAAAGAAATCTTGAAATTATGAAACTTGGAGTTTACATAGGGGCTTCTGGCCCATTTGCCTCTCCTCGCACTCAGGGAGACAGAGAGACCTTTGCTCTGGAATGCAAACCAGTCATCTCTGGTCTCTACTTCACCTCCCTGGAATGTAAACAAATATCTCCAGGAAGATGTCTAGATCTCCCTGCAGGTGCTATCTTAATTTCCAGGACTTGTTTGCCATGCAATCACTTTTTTATACCCAGATGGACTGTAATTTTTGACCAGAAAGCCCTGGTTGTATATAGTAACCTGGAAATAGTCGTGGAGAGTTGTTTCCTGACGGTGTATATCTAGCATGGCACCCTGACTACTGTCATATGCTGTGCTCGCTTGGGGATGTGTTCCCTGTCAGATGATTGTCAGGCCCCTAGCAGACCATTTTATGTGTCTTGTACCTCTTATAGCAGTAGGGTACCATTGAATTGAATTACACACACACACACACACACACACATTGGTAGAACAGTGAAGAAAGTGCAACACTAAAGCAATTTGTGTAAGTGTCCCATGTGCTAAAAAATATTTTTCAATAGTTCATGAAACCATCAGTGGTCTTTGGTCTTGCTGAGTGTCTGTGACCCCCAGTTGTAGGTGCTCCTTGCCCCTGAAGAGGCCCAGCCCAGCTCTGTTCCTTCTGGTTTGCCTGGACATTTCAGGGGACCAGGAAACACTGATATAAAATCCCTTCACCAACAGTCAGGAGACTGGGTGCTACCCTGGTTCATGGTCGCCAGACAGTGTGACTCCCACAAGTCTCTGAAATGCCCTGAGCCTTGGTCTCCTCATCAGGAAAGGGAGATACCTGGGCCAGACCTCTCACCTTGGAGAACAAGAAAGGACTGAACCCACTGAGACACATTCAGAGACAAATCAGCCAACCGTACTAAAAGCAGGGAGAGATCGCAGGGTGTCAGGGAAGAAACAATTGTTATCTCTACTACAGAAGGAGAAACTCAGACCAGAAGTGAAGAGACATGCCCTTGTAGAAACTCTGTGAATAATCAACAGGAGATGGGTCGAATGAATTATAGTGCAGCCACCCCAAATTCCTTTAGGTAGTGACATGGAAAGAGCTCCCAGATAGATTGGTGAAAGATCAAAGTACATAACAGTGGGATGGTGTGCTTCCATTTGTGTAAAAATGTGAGAAAGGACTATATAATACATGTTTTATTCTTTTTCGTCTTAATTTTTTTGGAGGGATACACACAATATGTATAACTTTGTTCATTCATGGGAGGGAAATTGAGTGGCAGGCAGAAAGGGGTAGGAAGGAGACTTACTTTTGTTAATAAAACAATTTGGTTATTTTGAATTTTGAACCATACAAACATATCCTATCTCCAAGACATTGAATAATAAAGAACAGAGCTGGGAAGCTGGGATTAGCACAGTGATCCCCCGTCTAACTGTCTTGTCCTCTGAAGAAGATGGTTGTTGAAGACTCAGCCCGTCTCCTCTCTGTCCCCCACCTCAGGCAGCTAAGTGCTTTAGACTGGATCTGGTGAACCACCCCCTACAAAGAACGATGACTGTGATGTTCTCTGATGCAGTGGCCTTTTGGTAACAACCTGGGTTTTGTTGTTTTGTTCACCGGGGACCCACAGGAGAATGACAACCTGAGATATTCAGCCTTCGTCTTGTTTGGGCAATTGGCAGCCTATGCTGGGCGGAAATGGAAGACATTTTTCACCAGTCAGGTCAAGCAGACTCAAGATTCCCTCCTGATACATTTACAGGACAGAAATCCCCAGGTTGCCAAGGCAAGTCTTTGACTCTCCCACCGACTGCATGAGAGCTCTGGGCCATTCCTAAAGGGGCCTGCGGCTGTGCCCTGTTGTGAGGAGCCGCTAGACTCTCTGTTGCTGCCAGTTTCGTTAGGGACGCTCGGCAGTGTATCCACAGGAATCCTTGGAAAGGTGCCTGCCCGGTGTGTCATCTCTCTCTGAGCAAGCGTGCTATTTTCCATTTGCTCCTGCCCCACCTGCCCGATCAGTGCCTGCCAATGGTAGATAAATTCAGGTTACTGGAGCGTGGGGGCCAGAGAGGCATGGGTTTAATCTGTGGGGCAGTAGCCCACATAAGGAGGACATGAACTCATGCTACTTAGCTTCTGTCACTGTGTAGATTTCCCACCCCTGGCTTCTCAATCCCCTACAGAGCTTTTGTTTTATTCTTAGAGAAAACATGTCCTAACAGAGTTGGATCGATGTCAGGCTTTCAAAACCACTGGGGGCAAGAGGTTCCACCAAACCACTTGTCTTTTTTAAATTAGTGCACACGAGAGAGAGACAGAGACAGACAGAATTTGGGAATTTAGGAATTCAGAACTACTTTTGATGGGACAATAACCAGTGGTAAACTATAAAGTGATGCTCTCCCTACCAGCCCAACTTACAGACCTGGCCATTTTAGAAGCAAAATCCTTTAAGGTTGACGTCTTCAAACTTTCTGGAAGTTACTTTCATACCCTCAGGGGCCCCCAGGCCACAGATTGGGTGCAGTGCTCTTCCTTGCTTGGATTCTAGAACTCTCTAACGTTTTTTACAATAAGATGGTAATACTATTTTTCTCAGGCTTGCAAGACAACATTTCGAGCCTGTTCTCCATATCTGAAAGAAAGAAAGGAAAACAGCTTCCAGACTGAAGAAGATCAAAGGAACCCTAAACTCTGCCGGCAGCTGGTGAGTGAGAGAGTGTGTAGAGAATTCTCCCAGAGGTCCCTG
Source organism: Mirounga leonina (assembly GCF_011800145.1). Lineage (NCBI taxonomy): Eukaryota > Metazoa > Chordata > Mammalia > Carnivora > Phocidae > Mirounga > Mirounga leonina. The sequence continues at coordinate 23,348,419 of NW_023270854.1, forward strand.
CCCTCCTGGTGCCAACCCAGAAGGTGGCAAGCCACACGAGGGAGTTATTCCCCGTAAAATGCCTCAGGCCAATTGTGTTTCGATTGTAACTGACCCATCATGCAATGTAAATGACAAAACGCCCGGAGGATTATGCACAAAATCTATTGGCACTTCCAGTGTAGATCATTAGATGAACGCAGGCCATGATCTCCACCTCTGAGAATCTGAAGATTGACAGTCCTCACGCCCTGCCTTTGACAACTGTCTACTCGTTGTAGAGTCAAGGAGGCGTGTGGAACCCGTCCCTCACGTGCGCTTTTGCTGATTTCTTTCAGGGCTACTATCATCCAGAGCTCCTGCAGTTCTTCTATGCAAATAAGATTCTGTAAACACAGAGCAGGAGGGAAATTGTTCCAGTGAGCACCTTGCTGGGGGGCTGATATTCCCCCTCTTTTAACTCCTCAGATGCTTCTGCTTGCCTCTTGGGATTGTAATAGAAAACGGGATGCTGGGAGAACAATTGATGGCAATTGCATGGAATTGTATGATTCTATCCAAAGTAAATTCTAAATTGCTTTTATGTATCTCTTTTCCTCCCCATACACATTTGATGAGAAGGTATATGCTTTGTTTAAAACACTGAAAGCATAGGTAGATTCAGTGCTTATTGCTCAGCTTTTTCCTTAAGTTCATCTGTTACCTTTTCTTTTTTATTTTATTTTTAATTTCTGAGGTTTACGAGAATATTACCTTAAGTTGTTGTTGTTGTTTTTTTAATCTGCCATTGATACTTTGTGATTTGTTATGGATACCTTTTATTGGCAGGACCTATTTAAAGTTGGCCAAGGGACCAAGAAGGGGGTTTGGAGAGTATCTTTAGCTTCTCATAATCTTAAGCAGTCATTGCCTCCAAGATCATTCCAAACACAAATTAATAAAGAGAAAGAAAAATCTGTAAAGCATGTGCTGAAAAACCTCAGGGTAATAGTAATGTATGGAATAATAAGTAACATTTATGGAAAATGTTTATTGGACACTAAGCGCTTTGCAAGTATTATTTAATACTTACAACAACCCTATAAGAAAGATACTATTATTATCCTCATTTTCCAGGTGAGAAAACTAAGGCACAGGGAAATTAACTAGCTTGCCCCAGATGACCCGGTGAGTGATGGAGCTGGAATTCCAGCCCAGACAGTCTGACTTCTGGAGCCTATATTCAATCACCATGTGATTCTGCTTCAATGTGGAGTAATTGACAGATAGCTAGAAACATAAAAAAAAAAATTAAAAACCCCTCAGCTTCTGCTCTTTTCAACTCAATTACCTTTTGCTTTTATATGTACTAAATACACATTTTTATTAATTTAATTTGTGATCTAAGTATATATTTTTACTTGTCACCGCTTGGCTAATTATATCAATTTTTTGGTGATCAATTCTAGTTCTATGAGGGGTCACGTGGATCATGTAAAAAATTGCAAGAAAGGGGGCGCCTGGGTGGCTCAGTCATTAAGCGTCTGCCTTCGGCTCAGGTCATGATCCCAGGGTCCTGGGATCAAGCCCCGCATCGGGCTCCCTGCTCCGCGGGAAGCCTGCTTCTCCCTCTCCCACTCCCCCTGCTTGTGTTCCCGCTCTCGCTGTGTCTCTGTCAAATAAATAAATAAAATCTTTAAAAAAATTTTTTTCGAGAAAAACCTCAGTCCTTCCCACCTTCCCTTTAACCAGTTTGCCTCCCAAGCTTCTCTTATAGAAATTCTGATATTATCACCAAACTTGACATTCAGGCCATATGGGACGACTGTGTCCAGTTTGGGAAATGGAAAACACAAGAGGGTCATAAATGCTGCAGAGAGATCTTAATGTCATTCTGAAAACTGGGAACTCCATCTTCTGCTTTAGCTCTCCAGAGATAGGACTGTGTAACAGAGATGAGGGGGTTGTCTCCTAGGAGAGACAAGAATGTGGCAGATGGCAGAAGGCGGAGCAGGAACCAGGCATGAATGGGTTTTCTTTCTTCCTATTTTGAAGCTGGGGTACATGACCCAGGGGCTCTGGGGAGTGACACAGGCTCTGGAGCAGGTGGGATGGTTCTGAGCTGAGAGCCCTCTCCCCCTTCCCAGATGTTGGCCTGTTTGAAACTCTTTTGCAAGGTCCCTTTAGAATCTGAGGCAGTTCTAGTAAGGAATCAGTGAGTGGCCTGAGAAACAATTGCATTTTACGAGCATTCAAAAAATGCGGAGGCGGAGTGGGGCAGGCAGGTTATGTGCTCTGGAGTAGAAACATCTATGTACTTCATGCCCCTTAGCTGAATAAAATTGTGGAAGATGCTGTTGAGTTGACTTTAAGATTTGTGGTAGACTGTTACCTGGGGGGCCTCCAGTGAATCATGCCTCCTGATATCCATGCCCTTGGGTAGACCTCTCCTGTTGCCTCTGGGCTGGCTTTGTGACCCACGTTAACCATGAGAATGTGCGGAAAATACCACTATGCCAATTGTAGGCTACTCTTTAAGAGCCCTGGCAGCTTCCTGTTTTGTGCTTCAGGTGAAGCCAGATTACCAGGAACAAAGAAGAATGTCTGAGATCACCACTTTGGAGGGAAGACCAAGCTAACGGCAAGGAATGCCATGTGGAGGAGAGCTGAGGGGCCCAATCCACAATGAAGTCTGAGGTCCAGACACGTGACGCAAGTGGGCCATTCCAGCCAGACCCTGGCTGCGCAAGCAACACAGCTGATACCAGCTGTCCCCATGAAGCCCCATCCCAAATGGCAAAATTGTAAGCAAGTTGATCAAAGGATTGTTGTTTTAAATCACTAACTAATGGGATAGTTTGTCACTCAGCAATAAGTAACCAAAAGAGGTTCCTTATCATTAATTTTGTCATTTGGCCAGTTTTGTTTTGCTCTTAATAAGTCCTCCTTGAGTTTAAACTTTATTTCTAGAAAGTTACACTATGATGGAATTCCGTGGTGAGAGCAAGGGATGCCTTGCTTTTGGACCACAAGCCCTGCCTTGTTTTCTTCCTTGTTTTCCTTTTTGTATCTCACTGGGTGTATCACAGGACCCAGCACATGGCAGATGATCCAGAAACATTTGCTGAATGACTAAATAGTTGCAAATTGTAGCGGGAACAGAGTCCAAACTAGTTTGCTATTCTGGGCTCTCAGCCATGGGCTCACACTCTTCCTTTCCAGCTTTTTCTTCTGTTACTCTTTTTGCTTTAGCCAAGCTTGGCTCCTCTCTCTTCTTTAAACACTTCTTGGTCTCTTATGCTCCTTTGCCTTTGCTCAGTCTGTTTCTTTTGCTTTGAATTCCCTCCCACCCAGCCATACATACTCACAGGCACACCCAGACACACATTTCAGGTGTATATCTTACCCCTTCTCTAAGGGATCCGCTCAATCAGGAAAGAGCTCGCATCTCTGAATTCCCAGAACATTCTAGCAGTCTTATGCCACTCAACATGTTTTATCTCATTTGCAAGATTTTAACCTACATGTCTTCCCCCCACACCCCCGTTCGAGTGAAGCTGCTGAAGGAAGGATCTTACCTCGTATAGCTTTGTATCGGTCACATGACTTCAAAGATACTCAGTAAGTGCTTAGTAAATAAATGTGGATTGGGGAGAAAAAAGTCAGGAAGTCATCTGAAGCTACTCCTCCTTGGGAGAAGCCCATTTTGTCAAATGAGGGCCATCATTTCTCTCCTTATAACCAATCTGTGGGTGACTTTTATGCTTGTATACTTTAAGTACCCCTTTCCCCATAAGATGCCTGTTCATTTGCTAATCTAAAGGTAAGGCTTTGACATTTCTTACTTTTAAACTCTAGATATGCACCAGTTGAGTGAATTAAAGAAAGAAAAAGGGATGTTCAGGTGCTACCATGCTAAGTGCTCAGGGTAGAGATCCACATAAAACTTGGTCCCCGCTTTCCCGTTGCCCACACGATGGGCCTTTCTTAAAGGGAAGGAGAAAGGAGAGAAAGACAAAGAAGGACGTGGAAAATCTAAGAGGTAATCAGTACTGGTACTCACTGTGAACAGAATCCAGTGGAATTCCAGTCCATAGAGTTGAGTTACAAAAAGCACAAGTGCGTTTTACAAAGAGAGAAACAGTAGCTGTGTGGGGACAGCGAGCAGATAGTGCTGGAAATGAGGCAAATATGTATTTGTGCCTTTCTGCATTTTCCAAGTTTTCTGCCATAAGCATGTATTACTTCTGTAATCATAGAACACATGCAAAAATGCTCTTTAAAATAAAAATGAAATGTTTATCGGTATGTAAAGTGGTATGCTTTGGAAAGCCTGGGATGGTTATTGCTCACTCTTGGTAGTACGTGTTTGCCTTTGTCCTTTTGTGACATTTTTGCTTTAGCCTATTGATGACAAATAAAATGACTTATGGTTGATTATCAGTGTATTTATATTACTGAATTTATGTTCTTTTCGTATGACCATAGTAGAATAAGTCTTCTGTTCCTGTTTTTATTTATGTGTTAAACACTCTTAGAAAACCCTTGGGTTCTAGAGAAACTCAATACATCCCAGTTTTCTGAAGAGAGATGGTTTGATATCGCAAAGGCCCCTTAAAATTATCAAGTTAAGCAGACTCCCAAGCCTGACATATAAGATTCTTCATAATGGACACCAACTTACAATTTCCCTTGGCTCTTCCTAAATTCCTCCTACCTGGAATGCTTCACCCTCCATTTGCTTGTTTCTATCCACCATTCCCTGGGCTGATTCCAAGGGTCCTTCTTTTTCAGAGGTAGAGCAGAGCAATCAGGGAGATGGGGCTTGGAGTCAAGCCCTCCTCGTTGTGAATCTGGCTTTGCCACTTACTGGAATAACCTTGGGTAAGGCAGCCTGCAAACCTCAGTTTGCTGATCAGTGAAATGGACGTAATAATCCCACCCATAGCACTGGTGTGCTACAAAGATTCAACTGTGTAACATCGAACCCTTTGCATGGTGCTTGGCACATGGAAGATGCTCAGGAAATGTTAGTTAATTTTGCTCCTGACCCCCAATCAGCCCTCCAGGTCCTGTTTCTTCTCTTCTTAATGCTGCCCAGGTCTTCAGCGAGGTCCATTCTGGCTTTCAGTATGGGATCGGAGTGTCATCTTGATCCTCCCCAATGAATGATTGTAGTCCTAGGGTCAGCTCTGCCTCTTATTCCTCCCCAGGTCCTCAGGACTGTAGCGTTGAGCCTCGCCCACCACGGGTGTTCAATAAAGAATGATTGAATTGATGGAGTCACGAATACCAGTGCCTTGACCAAGCATGACCCTGGAACCTCGTGGTCGGCTTTAGAATGGTCCGATGCATTTTAATAAGAACGAGAATCATAACTGACTGAGAAGAGCAAGCTGTTCTTTCCTAGTGGGCTCTTACAGGGGTGTCATGAGTGTTCAGAGCAGGAGTAGTGCCTTTTTATGCTCCAGAGCTGGCTTAAATGGGCTCTGTTCATTCCGTCCGAACAGCCCCAGCGGCTCCGTTAATAATTCTGTGTTGTATCTTTTGGGCGATCTCTTGTTAATAATTAACACCCCACCTTCTGTTTCTGAGTGTGATTACTGTAATCATGTTCCTTTCAAGCTAATGAATTTCCTGCAGCATTTTGCAAATGTTAACCAGGTAATGGCCCAAATGTCTCCCCGCAAGAAGACAGTGTTTTTCAGAAATGTAGATCAGAGAGTTAAAACGTCATTTCCTAAGCCATGCTCCTACAGGCGCATAGCTCTGCCTGGGCGAAAATTCGATCCGAAATCCAACGCTTTTTGACACGCTCGCCTGGACCGACTGCATCGGCAGGTGTAGCTTCCTTGGAGGAGGAAAGAAGCTCAGTCCCAAAGGTGACGTCACGTGTGCTGGAAGGACGCGTGAGCTGGTGTCAGAAGACCTGGCTTTCCGCCAGTTATCTTCATCAAGTCACGTAACCTCTCCAAGCCTCAGGGTTTTCATCTGTAAAAGGGAGGAAGAAGCTACCACACAAGATCCTGGGACAGTGAAGCCAGGCAGTGGGTGTAAACTGTGCCGTGTTAGCCCGTGATGAGGTGCGCTTATGTAGGTGGTAGCCACTCCTCAGTGGGGCCTATTTTTACAAGGGAACGAATGGGAAGAAGGAAGTTCAGTGTTAACACAGACCCCGATTTAGAAGCAAAACACAATCAATATTAAAAATCTTAAAAATATGAAAACAGTAAAATTAGGTATAATACATTGTTCTATATCAGGATGCTTCTCCAGATAACAAGTACCCCTGTCACAATGTGAGTTCGGATCACTTTACAAGTTTACATGTATCTATTTTATATAATTTAGTTACACCAAACTTTTTTGATAGGGTATGAGGAGTAACATTCAAAAATTGTGGAAAACCTGGCACTCTTTCTTTGGACTACTCTAATAATGGCCTCACATTGAACTCAAGATATTTATGACTCTGTTAGGGAGAAATGAAAATCTTGATCTGTTTGGATTTAAAACTGGCCGAGTGACAGTTTATTTACTAGCCCTTTACAAGCCTGAGGAGAGTAAACCCAGGGATCTGAGATTTTCTGACCAGCAAGAAAATCTACACAATGTGCAGAGTCCTGGATTAAATGCACTCAAAGCTAATGAGCTCATTTTATGACTTTAGTGAGCAGATTCAATTTCATAAACACAAATTTTATGACTTAAGAGAGCAAACACAATTTCCTGTATTAAACGGGGGTTACTTGTTTAGATGGTTAACCTATCTTACAAAAAGTATTGCTTCTCATTAACTATCAGTAAACAAAGAAAGGATTTTATCATGAGGATAATGGCTTATGCACAGTTAAGTCTGTTTAATCTTAAAAGACCTTTGCCCTACCTGGATCTGTGTTTATACTTCAACATAACTCTTGGTTAACCTCCTTGCTCTTACCTTTTCCAAGAAAAGGAAAGGCAGGCCCAGCATTTTGGATTTCACATGACTTTTTATTAAATCTGATTTAAACTTATATGTCAATAAATGAAGTCTGCCTGAGAAATCAAAGCCTGGTATCTTCTGGTTTCTGTAATGTTGGCTCAGGACTGTCCCCACCTGGTTTCAAGGAAGACCCTTCTCAGACTAGAGTGGGCAGGAGTCTGGGCCGGGGGGGGGGGGGGGAGCGGGGAGGATGGGTTATGTTCTCTTTAAGGGGCATCCAGATCTTACCCTCTCTGCTTCTAAGTGTTTCTAGAGCTGAAGTCTGTAGTGTGGCCCGTGGCAGGCAGACCATGGCAGAGGGCTCAGCTTCAGGGTTTCTCTCCCTCTCAGAGTTCTTTAGTAAGAGATCATTAATGGTGATCTCTCTCAACTAATGAAAGCAACAGTCAGTAGATGTTTTTTTCACGGGTGGGCATAAAACAACCATTAAAAATAAACAACAACAACAGCAACAAAAACCCAAACTGACAACCCCCTTGTCTCGTTTCCGGCTCACTCACCCACTCTCCTTCTGGTCCTTCCCTGGCTCCACTGAGTGGAATACATACAGCTTAGCGATATGTGGTATCTTGTAGGAAAACATGGCGGGCAAGGCATCATATGTAGCTTACTGTAAGGGAGGGTTGGTGAGGTTGGGATTTTCCTGCTGGGTATGTGTGGTGAGGTGATGGAAATTATTTCTGGCCTCAAAGCTTAACTCCTCCCTCCCCATGATGAACATAGCCACCCCCAAGGGCCCACCAGGCACCCTTCCTTGTTCTTTTGAATACGGCCCTTTCACTTGAGGCAAGCTCTGTCAGGGAACATTAATTATTCAGCTGAGCCTTCACACTTTTCTGCTGGGTTAGTAGCCGTAGCCCGTCACCTCTTACAGCAGGTTTTGAAAGCTGCCTCAAGAACTCCAAGTATCGGGGCGCCGGGGTGGCTCAGTCAGTTGGGCGACTGCCTTCGGCTCAGGTCATGATCCTGGAGTCCCGGGATCGAGTCCCGCATCGGGCTCCCTGCTCGGCGGGGAGCCTGCTTCTCCCTCTGACCCTCCTCCCTCTCATGCTCTCTGTCTCTCATTCTCTCTCTCTCAAATAAATAAATAAAATCTTAAAAAAAAAGAACTCCAAGTACCTCCTGCGGCCCTGCCCTTTCCAAAACTATCCAATAGCATGGCTTGTATTAGCCGGGGGCCCAGAATCTGGAAGTGTGGTCAATCAGGATCACTGTCCCCCACCCTCATGCTCGCAGACTGTCATTTCTTTTTTTTTTTTTTTAAGATTTTATTTATTTATTTGAGACAGAGAGAATGAGAGACAGAGAGCATGAGAGGGAGGAGGGTCAGAGGGAGAAGCAGACTCCCCGCCGAGCAGGGAGCCGGATGCGGGACTCAATCCCGGGACTCCAGGATCATGACCTGAGCCGAAGGCAGTCGCTTAACCAACTGAGCCACCCAGGCGCCCGCAGACTGTCATTTCTAACCAGATTGAAGCATTGCTTTGCCTGACTTCTCTGACACTTCAACATTGCCAAATGCCATTAATTCCATAAACCTGTGCAGTGTGTGTGTGTGTGTGTGTGCGTGTGCACACATAGAAAGTATGTTTGGGCAACTGCAGAGAGAAAAACTCTTCCAAGTGTGCTAGAAAGTTCAATGGAGCTGTTTATAAACCACCTCCATCCCACCACAACAGCGAGCCCAATATAGCCAGGGTTCTTTTTCTTCTATTTTTTTTTTCTTTTTTTCCTGAGACACTTGAGATTTGACAACTAACCTTTGGGCTCTAGGGATTGATCAATCCCTTCTCTGACCCATCATTACAGTCTTATGGATTCAGGGCCCTTAGAGATCAGCCAGGTCCTTTGCGTTCTTTTGGTCTCTTCAAGAAGGTGTCCTCTAGGGCGCCTGCGTGGCTCAGTCGTTAAGCGTCTGCCTTCGGCTCAGGTCATGATCCCAGGGTCCTGGGATCGAGCCCCGCATCGGGCTCCCTGCTCCGCGAGAAGCCTGCTTCTCCCTCTCCCACTCCCCCTGCTTGTGTTCCTGCTCTTGCTATGTCTCTCTCTGTCAAATAAATAAATAAAATCTTTAAAAAAAAAAGGTGTCCTCTATTAAGATCTGCCCATCTTTTCCTAGACCTGCACTTGGAAGCGCTGCCTGATGGATTCTGATTCCATGGCGTAATGGCTGCTCTGGAATGTTCCTCTGGGCGGGATTATGGCTAACGGACATGTCAGCAGGCAGCCTCAGCTGAACTGGGGCGGGGGCAGACGCTTGGGGGGGAAGGCATGCGTGAAGCACTCCTCACTTCTCTGTATGGCTCCACAACACCCCTTCTTCCTTCCTTCTTCGCCAAGTCCTGCTCACCAGGGGCCCTCGGGCCTGTGTATAAATACCCCTTGCAGCCCCTTAGCCTGCTGTCCTAGACCCCAGAGCCAGCCAGAGAATTTGTAGCGTGGGTCCCCTGCTCAGCATCAGGGGTCGCAGCAGCCCCATCTGAATTTGAATTTGCTTTTCTTGTCCTAGCCTTGACTTCTCTCTGCTACAATCAATAACTAATCATTCCACGTCCTATTTTGTGAGGACCCTGTTCTCTCTGACCTCCAAGGAGTCAGACTTGTTGGATCAACAATCCATGAGCAGTGGTTGTTGGTAGTACTCTTCCCGGGGATATTTGCATTGTGTCCTGGGCCTCCAGTATGTGCCATCCAATATGGTAGCCACCAGCCACGTATGACTACTGGATACTTTAAATATGGTTCAGCTGAGGGGCGCCTGGGTGGCTCAGTTGGTTAAGCGTCTGCCTTCGGCTCAGGTCAGGATCCCAGGGTCCTGGGATCAAGCCCCATATTGGGCTCCCTGCTGGGAGCCTGCTTCTCTCTCTCCCTCTGCCCCTGCCCTGCCCCCGCTTGTGCTCTCTCTCTCTCTCTCTCTCTCTCCCCCAAATAAATAAATAAATAAAATCTTTTTAAAAATTACATAAATATGGTTCATCTGAATTAAGATGTGCTGTACACGTAAGACATCCTGGATTTCAAACACCTAATATGAAAAAAAGAATGTAAACTATCTCCTCTCAATGTTTCATACTGATTACACTTTCAGTGACAATATTTTAGATATACTGAGGTAAGTAAAAGATATTTTTTGAAATAAATTTCGTTTGCTTCTTTTTAGTGTCTCTTAATATGGCTTCTGGGAAATTGAAAATGCTCTATGTGGTTTGCATTTGCGGCTCACCTTCTCTTTCACTTGGACAATGCTGCTCTAGTATGTGCTTTACAAGCCAGGCAGGTAGGCGAGGTTTTTGAACCAGGGATTCCCCAGAAAGCACATTTGGGGATGATCGCCTGCTCGCTCTAAGAGTAAGGGTTGCTCTGATGGGTATCGAGTGGGTTTGGGTTAACCAGCAACCTCCTGTACGATAACTTACGAGGCCAGCAAGGAGGGAGGAAGTGACAGAAGGAAGTAAGCCATTGGCAGAGGCGAAAATTCCTGAACCTGGAGGAGACCGTGGTAGCGTGGCTCCCGGTGGCCCTCCTCGGCTGGGAGGGCAAGGAGAGGTCCAAAAACTCAATTAACCTGTCCCTCTGCTTCTGGAGAAATGCCAACTAGGTCATTTTGGCCCCTGGGTGGTGAAGAGCCAGGCTGGGGCATCACTGCCCCTGGCAACAGCTCTGTCACCTTGGACAAGTCACTGGGGCTCATTTTGCTGATCTTAAATCAGGGGAGGTGTTATTACAGGACGTTATTCTCTTACCCGTCTCTACATTATTCTCTTACCCGTCACAGGTTCGCCATCTTGGTGGTGTCCCCCAGAGTGACCAATCACCCCATTCTGCCTGGGACAAAGGGGTTTCCTGGGTCAGAGGACTTTCAGGGTTAACCTGGGACAGTCAGGGTCACCCTGCCTCCAAGGGCTGAGATGGGACTAGAAAGTAAATAGCTGCTAACTGGCCAATGTGGGGGTGGTGCATGGGAGGTGGTTAGTGGAGGAGTGGGGCGGGGGGAGGAATGAGACCACCACCCCCTTTTGTCTTCCCTTAGCTTCGCCTGGAGCAGCAACTGTCCCTGGGAAGGGGTACAGGAGTGGGGAGAGATTGTATGGCTCAGTGTTCTGGGTGATGCATTTATTCCCACGTCTCTCTCCACCCTCAGGCAGGTGGAGGCTGTCAGCAGGGCTGCTTAGATCCACCCGAGGCTCCTACTCTGAGGAGGTTACAAGACATGGAATGTCTGCTCCTATAACCTCGGTCCCCAAATAGGATCATTTCAGAATCTAGTCTATCACAGGCACATGTGAAAATGATCAGTCTCACTGTGAAAAAAGGCAGGAACTTCTCTCAGCTTCCTCTTCTTAGATAGTATATTTTCACCATTCTGTTTCCACAGTACCCAGGGTGGGACAGTCCCCATGCACGTCGATCCCTGCTGCTGGGTCCAGGCTGCATGCTGAGTTCCTAGGGTCTGGGCAGAGTGTGATGTGGGCAGAAGCTTCTCAGCACCAGGATGGCAGCTTGGAGTCGCTCAGAGTTGGTTAAAACGGCATATTCCTGAAAATTCTAAATGAGTAGGTCAGAGGTGGGACTTGGGAGTCTGGGAGCATCTCAGGTGAGTCTGATGTGGTTTAGGAGCATGCTCTGCCTGACCAAACATTAGAATCACCTGGAGTGTCTTAAAAACTCAGGTGACTGGCTGCACCACAGATCTATGAAGTCAGACTTCCTAGGGGGAAGACCAGTGTTTTTTTTTTTTTTTTTTTAAGATTTTATTTATTTATTTGACAGAGAGACACACAGCAAGAGAGGGAACACAAGCAGGGGGAGCGGGAGAGGGAGAAGCAGGCTTCCCGCTGAGCAAGGAGCCCTACGTGGGGCTCGATCCCAGGACCCTGGGATCATGACCTGAGCTGAAGGCAGACGCTTAACAGCTGAGCCACCCAGGTGCCCCCAGGGATCAGTGTTTTTTAAAAAGCTCTTCTGGTGCTTTTAAAGATATGAAAAGGTATTGCTGAAGTGAAATAAACCAGAAACAAAAAGACAAATACTGTATCATTCCATTTATGTGAGGGACCTAGAGTAGTCAAGTTCCTAAGGGTTGCCTGGGTCTGGGGAGAGAGGGAAATGGGGAGCCAGTGTTTAATGGGGAGAGAACTTCAGTTTGGGAAGATGAAGAAGTCCTGGAGATGGATGGTGGTGATGTCGCTCAACGATGTGAATGCGCTTAACACCACTGAACTGTATGCTGAAAAAATGGTTAAAATGGTAAATTTTATATTATGTGCATTTTACTACAATTTAGAAAAGGGAGTATTGAGTAAAATGTGACTTTCTTTTCCTTATCCCCTCATTCTCTTTCCCATAAATATCATATCACCAGTTTATTGAGTATCCTTCCAGGCATATTCTATGCATCTATAAACACATATGAATAAATATCTGTATAAATCTACATACTTCCGTTCAAATGGAAACATTACACTGTATGACCCACTACCTTTTTTATCTAACAACAAACCTTGAAGATATTTTCCCCTTAGAACATAGTAAACAGCCTCATTACCAAAAGAAATTCATGGTGTTCTGTGCGTGGTTGTACTATGATTTATTTAACCAGTATCCTAATGATGAACATCGAGGATTTCCTTCCTCTTCTGTTACTACAAACTGTGTTGCAATACACATCCTTGTCATTGCATCCATGTACAAGTACATCTATAGAATAAATACTTGGAAGTTGAATTGTTGGGTGAAAGCATCCGTGCATTTAAAACTTTGACAGGTATTGCCAAGTTACTCTTTGTAGAGGCTGTACCAATGGGCACCCTCGTGTGCAATGGATAGGGAAGTGTCTGGGTTTGTCCACTTGCTCACTGACATGATGAATTATCAGACTTTTTAAAAAATATATTTTATTTATTTATTTGACAGAGAGAGACAGCGAGAGCAGGAACACAAGTAGGGAGGGTGGGAAAGGGAGAAGCAGGCTTCCTGCTGAGCAGGGAGCCCGATGCGGGGCTCGATCCCAGGACCCTGGGATCATGACCTGAGCCGAAGGCAGATGCTTAACGACTGAGCCACCCAGGCACCCTGAATTATCAGACTTTTTGATCTCTGCCAGTCTCGTAGTAAAAAAATGACATCTCCATGCAATTTTATCTTGCATTTCTCTTAGTTGTGAGATGAGGCATCTTTCTGATGACTTATGGACACATGGAGATGAAGTGGTCAGCTAGTAAGGGAACTATCTTTGGGTGGGCAAGGTATTGAAGATCTCTCCAGGCACCCTGAGCAGGCAGCTCTTTATCTACATAAAGGCCAGGCTGTCTCTGATCCAGGAGGGAGGGTGGACGTTCTGGTGACCTGGACAGCACCCCGTTAGGTCTTCGTGGATGAAATTAGACCACCCGAGACAAGGGGACAGCTTTTGCCCAGTCTGATCTTTACCACCCGCCAGGGCAGAGGAACCTTCTTGGTGAGGAGTCCATCTGGCCCTGGGATGATTGTAGGACAGGGTGTTGGAGTGTTTCCTCCTCAGAACCGAAAGCTGGGGGGCAGAAGCCCAATGTATTGCTTGCAAAGGAGGAAGGCGGGCACTATAAATTGGGAGTAACATCTTTGCAATTTCCTCAGGTTCTCGGAAGAGACCAGCAATACACATGGAAAAGGGCATGAACTTGTCTTTCAAGCAGTGAGCAGAGGAACATGGGTGTCTGCGGGGTCATGTGGGAGAGGGGGGCAGGCTGAGACCCAGGAGCCTGCTGCGTGGGAGGACAGAGGGTATAGGAACACCAGTGTGTGTGTGAAGTGGGGGGAGGACAGCAAGGGGGAGCGCTACCTTCACGGCCCCTGGAGTTCAGCTCCCAGAACTTCTCAGGACCCGGTTCTGCACACACAGCAAGGGGAGGCTGCCCAGCCCGCTCCGCTCCAGCCCGCGGTGGCCTGCCCCCCCTTAGGCAGGGGGAGGAAACCAAAGCTGCTCAGTGACCAGAGGAGGGCGACAACATCCTGCCTTTGACCCTGTAAGAGCCATTCTTCCATCAGGGCAAAGAATGGTTTAGGATTTCCAGGCCATTTGAAAGGTTTTGTTCTTCTGCCGCAGTTGGGGCGGGGGCGGGGGAGGTATCGCTCTTCACAGCACCGGCAGGAAATGTCTTTCTTTCATGTCTCCAGACTTTCAAGAAGACTCTTTGGAAGCCTTTTGATGTGCTTGGTTGGTAACTGAGGGTCCCTCTGCCTTGTTATGTGGGAGCCACAGGTGCACCTCAGGACTGATGAGGTACCCCTGCCCTGTGCGCGCACCCTCCCCCCTAGACCCGGACCGCCCCCCCGGAAAGCACCTCTCCCTGTTTTCTGGGGCTGGCTGCTTTCCCTCTGTCTGCAGAGCCCCTTTCCCTTTGTTGGATTTTTAGTGGTAATACTCATATAACATGGAACTCACCATTGAGATCATTTCCAAGTGTACAGTCCTGTGACATTCAGTACATGCACCACGTTATATGATCACCCCCACTATCTAGCTCCAGAACTTTCATCCCGGTGATGGAGAGCCTTATACCGTTTGAGCAGTCACTCCCATTTCCCCTCCCTCTCAGCCCTGGGCAACCACTAATCTATTTTCTGTCTCTATGGATTTACCTAATTGGACATTTTATATAAATAGAATCGTGCCATATATATATACACACACATATATATATATACACACACACACACACACATATGGTCTTTTGTGTCTGGCTTCTTCTGCTCAGCATAGTGTTTTTGAGGTTCATCAATGCTGTAGCACTGTTACGATTTTGTGAAGTTAACATCTGTTAAGTGGAGCCCAGGATGCCCATGGTGAGCCCCATTTCGACACCACAGGAGAAACTGAAGTAGAGCAGTTTATTACTCACAGGTCCTGGAGGAAGTACACAGCATGCCTCCAGGGGCCACGTGAGGAGGTCAAGGCAGAGTGCAGAGAAGGGCATGACCTGAGCCACAGGCCTCTGTTAGGGTCTATGGGTGGGAGGGCTTTGGGGTTCCTAAGCTAGGGCTGGATTGCTCAGTTTAACCCCCCAAAGCATGGTTTTGGTAAGCCCCATGGGGATCTCATCTAAGCTACATAAGGCACACAGGCACTCGGAGGCAGGAGAAACTGCTGATCCCAAAGCCTGTTGCAGAAATCCTACTGGGAACTTTCATGTTCTCGTGTCTCTGCAGGCTATCAACTGCATGGGCTTGCATGAAGGGGCTAGTGTCGGTTTGAGGTCCCCGAAGGATGCCTGGCCAAACAAAATGCATACCAAGGCTGCGATACCATGGCGTGGGTTAGCTAAACTCTCCACAAGCCTGCACTAGGGCTTCATTCCTTTTTATGGCTGATAGTATTCCATTGCGTGGGAGTACCATAGTTGGTTTACCCATTCATCTGTTGATGAATATTTAGGTTGTTTCCATCTTTTGGCCATTGTGAATAATGCTGCGATGAACGTTGGTGTACCAGTATCTGAGTCCCTGCTTTCAATCTTTTGGGTATATACCTAGGAGTGCAGTTGCTGAGTTAACCCGGTAATTCTCTGTTTAACTTTTGGAGGAATTGCCCAGCTATTTTCCATAGCAGCTTACCATTTTACATTCTTACCATTTTACATTCTTACCAGCAATATATGAGAGTCTCAATTTCTCCATATCTTCATCAACATTTGTCCTTTTTGTATTATTATTGTTATTATCGGTAACATTATTATATCTGTCCTAGCGGGGGTGAAGTGGCATTCTGTTGTGGCTCTGATTATATTTCCCTAATGACAACTGGTGGTGAGCATTATTTCACGTGCTGGTTTCATTTGTATACCGTAGGAGGTTAATAATGGGAGAGATTGAAGGGGAGAAAAGGGAGTATGTGGGAACTTCAGGTCTTTTGTAAACTTAAAACTGCTCTAAGAAATAGTTCAATTAGGGGCGCCTGAGTGGCTCAGTCGTTAAGCGTCTGCCTTTGGCTCAGGTCATGATCCCAGGGTCCTGGGATCAAGCCCCGCATCGGGCTCCCTGCTCGGCAGGAAGCCTGCTTCTCCCTCTCCCACTCCCCTTCTTGTGTTCCCTCTCTCACTGTGTCTGTTTCTGTCAAAATAAATAAATAAAATCTTTAAAAAAAAAAAAAGAAAGAAACAGTTCAATTAAAAAAATTTAAAAATCTCAACAGCAGGGCACCTGGGTGGCTCAGTTGGTTCAGTGTCAGACTCTTGACTTCAGCTCGGATCTTGATCTCAGGGTGGTGTTTAAGCTCTGTGTCTGCTCCACGTTGGGCATGGAGCCTACTTAAAAAAAAAAAAAAAAATCTCAACAGAAAAAAAAAATTTTGTCTGAAGATGTTGAAAGGTAAGATTAACCCTGAAACTGCCTCATCTCTAGAGTTCTTGTTGTAAGAAAATAAATACTTGCTTATTACTTTTAATTGGTCTTCTCTTGCCTGCAGTGGAGAACATCCTTATTTGTGTATGAATATAATTAGCCCATTTTATACATAAGTAAACTGAGGTTAAGAGAGATTCAACTATTTGTCTAAGAACACAGAGCTAGAAAGTGGTATGGCTGGGGTTCCAACCTGGTTTTCCTGACTCCTAATGCTCCATAGTCTGTCAATCTAATGTGTACTTTCATTGAGTGTGGGCAGGACATGTGATTTGCTTTTAGCCAATAGAACATGGCAAAGGTGTTAGAGAGACTCTCGTTGCTGGCTTGATGAAGTATGAGGCCATGTTGGAGAGGCAAGGAATTGCAGAAGGCCTCTAGCATATGAGGGTGGCCTCCAGTGGACAGCAAGCAAAAGTCTGGGTCTTCAGTCATATAGCTCAACAGCAGAATGAACGTGCAAACAAATTCTTCCCCAATTGAGCCTCTATGAGAATGCAGCCCAGTTAATGCATTGATTACAGCCTTGTGACCCCAAGCAGAGGATCCCATTAAGCTGTGTCTGGACTCCTGACCCATAGAAATGGGGAGGTAATAAATGGATGATGCTTTAAGGTATTGAGTTTTGGTGTATTTGTTTTGCAGCTATAGAAAACTATTAGCACTATGCTTTGCATGAGCCGTATTTTGATTCTCTGTAATTATCTAAATTGTGTTTTACAAATCTTGACATTGATGCAAATGTTAGACTTATGTTTCAGATGGGTAAACAATGATCCTGGAATAAAACAGTTCGCTAGCCAGAGTTCTTTTCTTTTTGTTTTGAATTATAGGAAAACACAAGAAGAAATGTGTGTCATTTGAACAGAGCATAATTCAATTGTCTTTCTTGAGACCTTGTGTCGATCTGATTAGCAAGCAAATTGTTTTTTCTTCTGGCTCCCTGGGCTGTAAATATTCTCTATCTTCTAACTCCTTTTTCCAGAAGGGATTTATTACACGAAATAACAAAGAACTTTTGGGTTCAAATGATGCGTTTCACGTTTCTCTTTTAATGAAAAGCTCTTCTCATTTTAAAGATACCTAGGCTTCTGATTTTATATTCCTCTTTCTAAAATAGAGACTTATTTATGCTGATTCCACAGACTTCATATAGGCAACTCCTGTTGATGGCTTTCCACCAGACAAAGGGTAAAGTCTCCATTATCGTGAAAATATAAGCTCAGAAGCAGGCTGCAGGGAAGAATTATAATTTCCTAGCCCGGTCGCCCCAGCTTACAGGTTTGACTTACAAAAGTGGGCTGCCTTTATTTTTATCATTTTGTTTATTTGTTTGTATTGAAGTATAGTTGACCCACAATGTTACATTTGTTCCTGGAAAGGTGGGCTTTTTTTTTTTTTAAAGATTTTATTTATTTATTTGCGAGAGAGAATGAGAGACAGAGAGCACGAGAGGGAGGAGGGTCAGAGGGAGAAGCAGACTCCCCACTGAGCAGGGAGCCCTATGCGGGACTCGATCCCAGGACTCCAGGATCATGACCTGAGGT
This sequence comes from Mirounga leonina, assembly GCF_011800145.1. NCBI lineage: Eukaryota > Metazoa > Chordata > Mammalia > Carnivora > Phocidae > Mirounga > Mirounga leonina. Next base: position 23,366,287 of record NW_023270854.1, read on the forward strand.
GAAGGCAGTCGCTTAACCGACTGAGCCACCCAGGCGCCCAAGGTGGGCTTTTTTTAAACCTAGGGCCAGGTGGATGAACAGAACATCCAGGCCAACTCCAGGCTCAATTCTAGATCATAATATTAAAACTAGCCAAGAACTCTGGTTTTGAGTTATGAGCATGTGGGATTGACTAGAAATGGGCTGGAGGTCTATTACATTTTAAGGAAGTTTTATCGCCAAAGAATCCCAGAGCTAGCAGACAATCGCTAGGTTAGATAACAAATTGCTCACAAAGAATAGGCTGTTGAACCGGCGGGATCCTCAGAAAGGACATTCTTTTCAATGCCCACCTGAGAAGTGGTCATGAAAGACAAGCTTCAAGGGAAATCTTCAGGAAGCAGAACTGAGGGCAGCCACACTGGGCTGCTAGGGAGTCCCTGCTATTTCTATTCCAGTGGGCCCCATCTGTGGTTTACCTTTCTCCCTTTTCCACATGGGAGTTTGTATGGTAGTTATCCTGTTCTCATTCACCACTGGGTTTTGGCCATGTTGCGGTAGGTTGCTTATTCTTTGGCCTTTGTTCATTGACCCTCCACCGAGGTCTCTTGGAGGATTGTTTATCTCTCAGACATCCTGGATTTGGAGGTGGATGAAGCAACTGGCTCATTCTTTTGGGGAGGGACTGAGCAGACAGCATATGACCTGAGCTTATCAGAAAGTATGCTTATGAGAGGAAAGACATAAATTGAGATCAGGTAGCCAAGGAGTGAACTATACTGGAAAATTTCTGGTTGTCTCTCTGGCTTCTAGGTCCTCCTTCACTCTTCCCAATAGTCTCAATTTCCACTGAGGATCCAGATCGTTCTGGGCTAAGCTCTTCTGAACTCTTCTGAACGTTCCTCCCCACTGGCCAGAGGAATTGGTTTTGACTGGTGAAGTTACTCTCATCAGAATGCTCTTGGGACTTCTGTGGAGAGTCTGGACTTTGATGATCTTTTTTGCTTTCCACAATGTGGTATACAGATCTGAAGCCCAAAATGGTGGCTGCCATCTTGTTTTCATGAAAGAAGCCAGTCTGCAATGAAACTGACACATCAAGGGGAACATGGCTAAGAGAGTAACCGATAATTAGAGCCTAATCCTGATCAAACCATGTCTGAAATCCTTCTACCTTGGGGTGTTCTAGTTATAGAAGCTTATAAATTCCCCTAGAGTTTAAGAGAATGTGCATTGCATTTTCAGTTATTTGCAACAAAAAGCATCCTCATTGGCAGGAGAGGTTTGGCTGCTACCACAGGTCAGGGAAGAAATTCCAGGATTTCAGAAAACCGACAAAGCTGGAAGGGCAATGTAAGTGGTTTTATAGGCAACAGGTAAGTCTAAGGAAGTCAACTGAAGCAGGCAGGGCCACACAGGGCCCAAGAGGTCAAGGGATTGGTTAGAACTCCAATACAGAGAAGATAGTACTAAGGTGAGATTTGCTCTTTCTAGAGACATATGTTCTACTTTTTTTTTTTTTCAAGATTTATTTATTGGGGCGCCTGGGTGGGTCAGTTAGTTAAGCGGCTGCCTTCGGCTCAGGTCATGATCCCAGGGTCCTGGGATGGAGCCCCGCATTAGGCTCTCTGCTCAGTGGAGAGCCTGCTTCTCTCTCTCCCTCTGCCTACTTGTGCTTTCTCTCTCTGTCAAATAAATAAATAAAATATTAAAAATATATATATATTTATTTATTTTAGCGAGAGCGAGTGAGCATGACTGGGGGGATAGGCACAGGGAGAGGGAGAGAATCTGAAGCAGACTGCCTGCTGAGTACAGAGCCCACAGGGCTCAATCCCATGACCCTGAGGTCATGACCTGAGCCAAAACAAAGAATAGGACGCTCAACCAACTGAGCCACCCAGGTGTTCCTAGTCAGGCTCTACTTTAATTAAGAACAAGCTGGTGGGGGTCTGAGTGAGGGCCCTTGGCTGAGGGGTAGAACTCTCACCTTGGTTGTTGGAGATAGGTGAGAACGAGTGCCACTCATCACCAAATGTCTCACAACCTTGTTTTCACAGTGGTTCTTTTTTTTTTTCTTTTTAAAGATTTTATTTATTTATTTGACAAAGAAATACAGCGAGAGAAGGAACACAAGCAGGGGGAGTGGGAGAGGGAGAAGCAGGCTTCCCAAAGAGCAGGGAGCCTGATGCGGGGCTCGATCCCGGGACCCCTGGATCATGACCTGAGCCAAAGGCAGACACTTAACGACTGAGCCACCTAGGCGCCCCTTCACAGTGGTTCTTCCAAATTCTTTATAACCTAGTCTTCATAAAACCATGTCAAGGCACTACCTTACCTGTCCGCCACTCCTCTCTTTCCCCATCCTGCCCCTTCTTCTGTCTAAGATTATCCCTTTGGACTGAGAGGTGAGTTAATGGGAGTGATAAAGAAATATCTTGCACCATCTTTTGGAGGCTGAAAGTGTTCGTGACTATTATAACTAGAACCTGGTCCCTTCTAGTAACAGATAATTTGGCATGGCTTTCCAGACACTGGAGCACATCCCTGGGCTTATAGACCCACTGCATGTCCTTGAATGCTTAGCACACTGCTACCTTGGGGCTTTTGGACTTGCTGTCCCCTCAGCCTGGAATACTGTGCCCCACCTTCCCACAGAGCTGCACCTTCTCTTCTTCAAGATGACCTGATTAGGAAGACAGACCACTTAAAGTAAAACAGCACCTCCTATCTCCAGTTGCCAGCACTTTCGAGCCTCACTGCCTTCTTTATTTTTGTCTAATATTTGCCATCTTCTGCATATTACACTGTTTATTGTCTATCTCCCCTCCTTAGAATGGAGGACAGAGACTTTGTCACTTTTTTTCAGTGTTGTATCTTGGGTACCCAAACAAGGGCCTGATGTTCAATAAATACTTGAATGATTTAATCTACGGTTAGGGAAACTGAATTTTTTGAGGTTTTATTTATTTGAGTAATCTCTACAGTCAATGTGGGGCTTGAACTCATGACCCCAAGATCAAGTGTCACATGCTCTTCCAGCTGAGCCAGGCAGGCGCCCCAGGAACATTGAATTTTTTTCAAGACACACAAGAAAAAGAGTGTGCATTTTAAAGAGTTGTTTTTTGTTCTGTTTTTTTAAAAATATTGATTGGTTAATTGACTGATTGATCTTTCTGTTCTCAATGCAGTGATCAGGGATTTTGGCTGAGTGGGGTTCTGGCTCCAATTCTCTTGAGTGTGGAACAGCCTAAAAGGCTGGAATAATGGGGTGTAGGAGATAAGAGAAGAGATGCTGTAACTTTGTCCTGACAGAGGTGGGGTGAGTGTAACTAATAAGCAGGCACCCAATTTCCCTGGAGCACAATGGGAAAATGGCATTGTCATGAGGTGATTTACCAAGACACAGTGGAGGGCGAGGTCCCAGAAAGAAGAGAGAGCACAGAATGGCACAGAATGCAACATTACGGGAAGAATCAGTTAAGAAAAAAATCTTGGAAATAAAACTAAAATTATGTCAAATGATGGAATGATGAAGTTGGAAAGTGTCCTAGAAAGTATGGCAACAAAAGAGCAATGAGGAAGTGAAGATAAAATAAAGGACCCTTCCAGGAGGCTGACATCTAATAGCCACTCTAGAAAGAGAGATCCGAGAGAACAGGAAGAAGGGACTTATCCAATAGTGCAACAATATTGACCAGAAGGGGAGTAAGTGTCAGATTAAAAGTGCTCAGCAAGAGCCTAGATGATCAGTGGGGGAGGGGGGATCCATATGAAGGCATGCCACTGTAAAATATTTAACAGCAGGGCTAAAAGAAAATCCTATAAACTACCAGTGAAAGAAGGAGAAAAAAACCCAGCAACAACAGGCCAGCTGCAGAGCGTCGACTAGCCTGAACCTTCTCTGAAGCTCCAAGCTGCAGGACACTCGAGAACTTTCCCCTCAAAATTCTGGGAGAAAATTGTTTCCAACCCGGAGTTCTGAGCCCAGACACTATTGATTATGAAATTCAAGAAAGACATTTTGGGACATGCAGATTGTTTTTATTTTATTTTTTTTAAGATTTTGTTTATTTATTTGAGATAGAGAGCAAGAATGAGAGAGAGAGAGAGAGAGAGAGAGAACATGAGCAGGGGATAGGGCAGAGGGAGAGGGAGAAGCAGACTCCCCGCTGAGCAGGGAACCCAATGTGGGGCTCGATCCCAGGACCCCGGGATCATGACCTGAGCCGGCGGCAGCTGCTTAACTGACTGAACCACCCAGGCGCCCCATGCAGATTGTTTTTAAAAATTAACCTCCTGCAAAAGGTTATTAGTACTGCTCAACAAGTATTTCTGTCTCCAGGAACTTCTCTTTCCCCTTTGAGTTGCTGTGGCCAGGAAATATTGCACCTTCTGTAGGTGTCCCACGTCCTGGGATATTCTGTTTTCTTTCTTTCTTTCTTTCTTTCTTTCTTTCTTTCTTTCTTTCTTT
>NW_023270854.1:23370749-23411021 GCF_011800145.1 Mirounga leonina
TTCTTTCTTTCTTTCTTTCTTTCTTTCTTTCTTTCTTTCTTTCTTCCTTCCTTCCTTCCTTCCTTCCTTCCTTCCTTTGTTTCTTTCTTCCTTTCTTTCTTCCTTCCTTTCTTTCTTCTTTTTCAGTCTTTGTTCTCTTTGCTTTCCAGTTTTGGAGGTTTCTGTTGAGATATCCTCAAACTCAGAAATTCTTTCCCAGGTTGTGTCCAGTCTACTAACAAGCCCATCAAAGGCATTCTTTATTTGTTACAATATTTTTTATCTCTAGTATTTCTTTTCGTGTTCTTTCTTAGGATTTCCATCTCTCTGCTTACATTACCCATCTGTTCTTGCATGCTGTCTGCTTCATCCTGAGAGCCCTTAGCACATTCATCATAGTTGTTTCAAATTCCCGGTCTGATAAATCCCACATCCCTGCTGGGTCTGGAGATCCAACTCCAGAGAGAGAAGAAGGGTGATGTATGAGGATGACAGCCAGGCAGCAGGTCTAGAGAGTCAAGAATGTTGGTGCAGGATGGGGAGTTCTAGGAGGGACCCCAAAGAGAAAATGGACCCAACAGATTATCTGATAAAATGGTTTGGCGGTATAGAAATTTTGAATAAGAGATGTATTTTATAGAGTGGTTGGAGTTTGTGGGAAAATTTAGCCACAAGGTTAAGAAAATGATTGAATTTTAAAAAGAGACAATTATTAACTCCAAGAAAAACAAAATATCAGAAAGGAAATGTAATAATAGAATACCACTTAGCTCAGCAATATACACTGTCAGAGTGATAAATTCTAAATATGGACTTAATTCCAAATCATAATTTCATTGGGGTGGAAGGGGCAGAAAGGGATGTGGTATGAGATCTTAAATTTTGTTTTTAAAGATTTTATTTATTTGAGAGAGAGAGAGTGTGCGCATGAGCAGGGAGGGTGGGGAGGGGCAGAGGGAGAGGGAGAAGCAGACTCCCTGCTGAGCAGGGAGTCCCATGCAGGGCTGGACCCCAGGACCCCAAGGTCATGACCTGAGCTGAAGTCAGACACTTAACTCACTGAGCCACCCAGGCACCCCTCCAATTTTTATATACTGTAATAAGAAGTCATGGGGCGCCTGGGTGGCTCAGTCATTAAGCGTCTGCCTTCGGCTCAGGTCATGATCCCAGGGTCCTGGGATCGAGCCCCGCATCGGGCTCCCTGCTCAGCGGGGAGCCTGCTTCTCCCTCTCCCACTCTGCCTGCTTGTGTTCCCTCTCTCACTGTCTCTCTCTGTCAAATAAATAAATAAAATCTTTAAAAAAAAAGAAGTCAATAGATAATGTTTAAAGTTGCTAAGCCCAGAGAAAGCAGTCGAACTGTATTAGACATGGTAGACAGACAATAAATATTGGCTCTAATCATTATTATTTCTACTACTAATAACTGTGTTTATTATAGGAGGTTGTGAAGGTGTTGTCAGGTGGCTTATCACATCGCTGGTGCCCTGTGGCTCATGCATTCCTGGTGGTTGTCCTAGGGGTTGCTCAGGGGTCAGTGGTGTTGCTGTTGTGATTATCTTCCCATTCACTAAGCATGGTTCGCAGGAAGGGATCCAGGGACCCAGATAGTTCAGAAAAGATGGGTGTGGGCGCCTCTATATTGTCCCCATGCCTGGGTGTGGCTCGGTTGTAACTCACAAGGATATGACTTTGGAGGTGTTTCTCAAGGTGAAGGGGATGAAAACCCATTCTCCTATTTAAAAAACTTGAGCTGACCTTAGAGCAGAATGAGAGTCTTTAGGAGATCACATTTGCTGGGCAGAATTGAAACCAAGGGGTGAGCTGAATGTCACCTTCTCGAGCGCCCATCGGACACTTGAGAGCCATAGGAATGTGCGTGCAGTAACCTAGAGAGGTAGAACAAAAGCAGCAACAGTGAGACTCCTGTAAAGGCATGACGACTTGTAACTCCCACAGTGCCTCGCGAATACTTGAACGAGTCCTGAAAGTGGATATTGTGTCAGCCTTGAGCCCATGTCCAGCTGTCACAGTAGTAGATCTGAAAGACTAGGACAAATTATTAGTTGTGCCGGAAGGGGCAGAATGAGGATGTGATGAGAAGGAGCAAGGGTAGTTCTGTTGGGTCCAGAACTGCCCCCAGAAGCAGGAAGGCTTGGGGGTAGGGGCACTTGGGTCGCCTGAGAGCTGGGTTTCCCTCCTGGGAGGTAAAGTGAGTGCTATCTGACTTGAATGGCCAAGCAGGCCTCTGGTTGGTTTGGAGGATGAAACCCAAGTGCTCTGAGAAGCCTCAAGAATCAACCCAACTGCCAGGTGGTCTGTGTCAAATTCAAAGATGTGGTTCCCTCTCCAAACCTGGAGCCCCAGGAGCCCTCCAGGCCAGACTACCTCCAGACAGCCCTCACAGTGGGGGGCCCTGGGCTCTGTGCACTGAAAGCAGGCTGGGGAAAGGTGAGGTAACCTAGAGAGACCTTCAAGAGAGGCATCGGCTCCCCTCAACCTCCCTGTGCTTTCTTCACCCATATTTATTTGTTTGTTCGGAGCCTAGTTCCAAAGAAATCAAGGTGGATTAGCCATCTCGACTGACATCTGCTCAGTTGTCACCCTTCTATCCAGCCACGGCCATCTATTTCTGTGTGGCATGGCTGTCTGTGTCTTGGAAGTGGCCACTTTGCCCCCTGCTTGATCTTTTGTTTAGATTCATGTCAGTAAGTAAGAGGTATTTTACTGTTGAAAATGAGACACAGGCTGGGGGCCCGGGGCGGGGGTTGTGGGGGGGGGAGCCCAGGTAATTCAGGCTGACACAGCAATATTTGCCTTGCTCAGCCAGACTCTAACGTGCGGCTTCTTTGCTTCATTACTTCCAGAGACCAGAGAGAGGGTCTTTTGGTTCAAAGTGCTCTAGAGGCAGGGAGCTCTCTGAAGCTTTTAATATAATTTATTCTGACGTAATTTAATATATGCTTTCCTTTTAATATAAATAAAACCCAAATACACAATGTTTGCCAACATTGCACTGATTTTCTTACTTAAAGAGGTTTTAACTATTCCCTGTAAGGACCCAAATTCTCGGTTCATTACTTACTTTTCACCTGGAAATTTCTTATGGCAACAGTGAAAATGGGTGCTCATCTGATAATATTTCTTCAAGAAGTCAACCTCGGGGCACCTGGGTGGCTTGGTTAAGCGACCAACTCTTGATTTCCACTCAGGTCATGATCTCAGGGTCAAGGGATAGAACACCACATTAGACTCTGCACTTAGCGGAGAATCTACTTCTGTCCTTCTCCCTGTCCCTCTGCCCCTCCATTCTCTCTCTAAAATAAATAAATAAATCTTTAAAAAATCTTAAAAGGGGCGTCTGGGTGACTCAGTCGTTAAGCATCTGCTTTCTGCTCAGGTCATGATCCCAGGGTCCTGGGATCAAGCCCCGCATGGGGGTGCCTTCTCAGCGGGAAGCCTGTTTCTCCCTCTCCCACTCCCCCTGCTTGTGTTCCCTCTCTCGCTGTGTCTCTCTCTGTCAAATAAATAAATAAAATCTTAAAAAAATGTATTAAAAAAAAATCAACTTCTCCCCTGTCATTCGTATGACCTTGGAGGTTATGACTAGTGGGCTAGATACAGTGAGAGAGATCTGCAGAATCCAATCAAATGTCATTTTGATGGGTTCAAATGGATTCATGGATAATAGGGAGACAATGAAAAGAATCCATAATAGAATCAAATAAATAGTCAAGTGGTTACCAGCCTAACTGTGACTTAGGTACAGTCATTCAACTTAAGAATGAGGTCATGTGTAACTTGAATTCAAGCAACTTAGTAAGATCACACTGTCGAATTATAGTTAATGTTAATCTGTTAGAACCACTTTACAAATAAATGTATATTGTAAGAAAAAATATCCCTATAGCTATATTCCTAATATTAAGAAAACTGTGTCAATCCTTTTGAGTTAGTTTGAGCCAGACAAATAATGTCATAGTGAATTTATATGTCACCAAGATTGTTGGGAAATATCAACTTCCTGTGAAGTATAAGATATAGCTTATAACTCCAAGTGAACAAACACCATTTTCTACCATAAACATTCTCCCAAATGTAGTTACATATTAGTCTTAAGATTGTAAGTCAAAATCCTTGAACTATAAGAATAAAACTTTCAGTACTTTTTAGCAAACCAGACAGGATTTTAACTCTGATGACAAGATGCAGAAAGTGGATAGAATTAGCTTACATTATTTGTTCACAGGTGTGTAAATATTCACTATTATTTCTTCTACCTAATAAGATTTAATGGTTACCTCAAGGCTTGTTTTTTCAGAGCACCTGTATCAACAATCTGCAATTTTTCCAGGATTCTTCTTTAGCAACAACTAACTGGGTCTTAGAGATTCTGCTGCCTCTCACATTTTCTAGCCAAAGCTGAATGAAAGAATTTGTGGTGTACAATCTGTTTCACAATCCCATTCAGAAAGCATGGACTCAGACTCACATTGGCGCCATGATTAGGGAAGATGGCTCTGTTTCTCCTTGTCCTGGAGAATGACCGTTCCTGTTCTTATATCCTGCCACAGTCTCTGGTCAACGTGCAAAATGGCCAGCTTAAATAAAACCTCAGAGTTTGCTTGGAAATCCTCTCATTGATTAGAATTACTTCATTGTTCCCTTTGTGGATGTTATAGATTGAATTGTATCTTCCAAAAAAAGATCAATTCAAGGCCTAATTTCTAGTCGCTCAGAATATGATCTTATTTGGAATCAGGGCCCATGCAGATTTATCCAGGTGAAGATGAGGTCATTATGGTGGACCCTAGTTCGATATGAGCTGTAACCTTATAAAAAGGGGAAATTTGGACAGACACATACAGGAGGAAGATGATGTGAAGACACAGGGAGGCAACGTGAAGGTGGAAGCAAAGATGGATGAAGCCAGCTGCAAGCCAAAGAGCTCTAAGGATTGCTAGGTGGCACCAGAAGCTAGGAAGAGGCAAGGAAGGATTCCACCCAGAGTCTCAGAGGAATGACAGCCTCGCCAACACCTTGATTTTAGACTTCTAGCCTCCAGAAATGGAGAATCTGGGAATAACGTGTGCAGTTGGTATCTGTCTCAGCCTGCATTCCCCTCCCTAGAAAGCAGAGCTACAATAATGGCTTTGGGGCAGGTCATTTATTTTGACAAGGAATCCCAGGGAATAGGAGTAAAACAATAGAACTGGGTGCATAAGTGAACTGGTCATTGCTTGGATAACTGAGGCTCCATCCTGCCGGCACCTCTGAGGAACATTTTGGAATGCGCCATGGATCTGCCCAAGGAATGGTAGAGAAGCGCATTGAAAGAAGTGGGTTAAGCATCTGCCTTTGGCTCAGGTCAGGATCCCAGGGTCCTGAGATCAAGACTCATGTTGGGCTCCCTGCTCAGCAGGGAGTCTGCTTCTCCCTCTCCTGTCTGGTTACCCCCTACCCCTGTGCTCGTTCTCTCTCTCTCTCTCTCTAATAAATAAAATATTAAAAAAAGAGAGAGAGAAAGAAGAAGCAGAAGCACTAGTGTCTTTTTCCCACTGGATTTCCTCTCCATGGTGTCACATCCCTTATGTTCTGGGGTCTGTGCATATGGGAATGCAGAGCTATGGGAATGCAGAGCGGTCCCCAGGAGTGCTTTACTATGGGTCTGAGACAAGGGTGAGAAGCAAGAGAGGTAGGGGTGCAGGGGGGTGTGGGCTGTCAGGCTCACCTGAGCGGAGCTGGTGGGCTACAGCCGTGGCTGGAGCACAGGCTGAGAGGCTGTGGCTAGCACATGAGAGTCATCCCAAAGTACTTGGAGACTTGGTCTTATTAGGGTACTGGGCAACTCATTTAGATTTTAAGCTGAAAAGTCCAAGAAAATTTTAGCCTATAAACAGCACTGGAGGGGCGCCTGGGTGGCTCAGCCGTTAGGCATTAGGTGTCTGCCTTCGGCTCAGGTCATGATCCCAGGGTCCTGGGATCGAGCCCCGCATTGGGCTCCCTGCTCTGCGGGAAGCCTGCTTCCCCCTCACCCACTCCCCCTGCTTGTGTTCCCTCTCTCGCTGTGTCTCTCTCTGTCAAATAAATAAATGAAATCTTAAAAAAAAAAAAAAAAACCCAAAACCAGCACTGAAACATTGAGAAAACTTACCCATCATATTTATAAACGTCATTTATTAGATTTGTAAGAATTGTTTAAGTGCTTGCAAAAACTTTGGTTTGCCAGACAATTGAATTAGTTCAAAAAGAAAATTAAGTGCATTGGATTCATCAATACAGTTAAAATATTTAAAGGAATTAAGTTATGAAAGTCTCCTTTAAAATGATTGTGAACATTTGTGAAATTTATAAGTAGAACTTGTCTCTAAATTAAACTTGAAAACTTAGGGAAAACCAGGCCTTTGAATGATTTGAATATTAACTTTAAATCCCAAAGTAGCTCCTGAATAATCTTTTTTATATGAACAAGCTACTCCTAAAGACTAAAAAAATTCATAGTTATATCTTCCAATGCTATAGAAATCTTTTTTCTCCTATCCTGTTCATCTGAAAAATGAGTTCTTCAAAAGTGGGATAAACACAAGATATCTATTTTGCAACTTAAATTTTGTATCAGTTGGGGTTCTTTGGCTGCAAACAAAGAAAATCAATTTTGGCAAAGCAAAGGGAATTTCCTGAAGGATCCTGGGTAGTTCAGAGACTTAATGAAAAGGCTGAGATCCAGCCTCTGAAATGGAAAGAAATCCAGTCGTCCCTGGAGTCTAAGCAGGGTGTGTGGACTCTGTCCTAGGCAGATTGATTTGCAGGTGTCAGAGGCCGCTCTGGCTTTTTTCTGACAAGAGGAGTTAATACTGGGAGTTGTGTGCTTGCCAGATTCATGAAAGGCTGGAGAAGTGGGCTGTAGACCACCACCACAAGGCTGACCTCCTCCAGGAGCACTCACTTTGCCCCTGCCGTGAAGTCAGAGGGTCCTGTAAGCTGTCCTTCCGCTCCCACCCGCCTCGCCTTTCAGAGGACCAGAGCATCTAAGTCTCCCACAAGCCTCTCCTGCTGCTAGAATGACTAGAGGTCAAGCCACGTTCTCCCGGCATGCACTGGAGAGTCTTTCTTACCACCTGGGGCCAGCCCAGCATCCTCAGCCCAGGCCTTGACTTTGTTTTGGTTGCTCCATTGCTGGGAAACAACGGCCTGACAATTAGTGGTATAAGACCATGAGCATGTCATTATGTCACTGCTTCTGTGGGTCAAGAATACAGATGGCACACAGAGGACAGGGCTGTCTCTGCTCCGTGGGGTCTGGGAATACTCGAACAGCTGGACTCTGGAGTCCCCAGAAGGCTTCTTTGCTCACGTATCAGGTGCCTGACTGAAGGACAGCTCCGTTGGGGCAGCTGACCAGAGCATGTGCATGTGGTCTCTCTGGGACACCATCTTGGGTGGTGGAATTTCTCACATGGAGCCTCGGTTCTTCACATACACAGGTTCCACTGAGCAAGATGGAGACAACTTGGCCTTTCATGACCCAGCCTTGGAAGTCACACAGCACAACTTCTGCTCTGGTCAAAGCGGTCACAAGCCTGCTTGGATTCAAGGGGAGGGAGGCAGACCCTGCCTCTTCATTGGAGGAGTGTCAAGAATTGGCAGCGTTGTACCCTTCCGAGGCGACACTCATGGTCCTCCATGAAGCTCCACTGTCCCATTTGCTATAGATCAGCCTGGGATCCTACACCTGGAGTGCCCTAGCCAATGCGCTACCGTAAGTGGGTTACTGCAACACGAATCCTCACAGCCCTGGGGTGGGGGGTGGTCCTGGGTCAGCCAGAGAATCTGGGCTGGTCCCCTCTAGCCAGAGCAGCCTCATAATCCACCCTGATGTGCAATATACATGTTCTCATTCCCTAGGTGTACACGAGGTGGAAAAAGTTGGGGCCTACTGCACTACACCATAAGCTCCTTGCAGATGAGAGCTTTGTTGCTTTCTTCATCACTATATCCCCATAGTGCTTGACACATAGCACGTGCTCAACAGTTGTTGAATGAATGAATTTGCTTTACAGCTCAGCCTGGCTTTGTCTGTCAGGGAAGGGCTATTCATAGGTAGTTACCAGGAAGTTCCTGAGGTAGGGGGCCGTTCTCCCCCACCTGAGGGCTTTGATTCCACGGGGCAAGTCACATTTACCCCTCCATGCAAGGGCTCTACGTTCTCCTCATTGCTTTGGGTCCCACTAGCAATTGGTGCCTCCTTAGGCACCAACCAGCTGAGAAAGCAGAAAAAAGCAAGTCTGAGGAGGAAGGGAGGCAAAGCAGAAGCACATCAGCCGGAAAGGTGTTCAGCTCTCCTCTTTCCTTCTGGGCCCTCCCTCATCAGGATAGCCCTTGACAGGCCCTTCACGGCAATGGACCTCTTCCTAGCAGGAACCTCAAAACCCTCCCAGCTTCTACCCAGCGCCCAGTTCCAAATCTTCTTCCACATTTTTAGGTATTGGTTAGAGCCGCACCCTACTTCGTGGAGCAATTTCTGTTTTAGACTGCCCAGGCTGCTCTAAGAAATCATAGACAAGGTGGATTATAAACAACATTTATTTCTCATAGTTCTGGAGGCCAGGAAGTCCAAGATCAAGGAGCCTGCAGATTGGGTGTCTGATGAGGGCCCGCTTCCTCATAGACAGCTGTGTTCTCACTGTGTCCTCACATGCACACGGGGTGAGGGAGCTCTGTGTGATCTCTCTTATAAGAGCACTGATCCCCCTCACCCCAAGAGCACTGATCCCATACCTGAGGGCTCCATCTTCATGACCTAATCACCTCACAAAGGCCTTACCTCCTAACACCATCACCATGGGGGCTAGGATTTCAACGTATGAACTTTGGGGGAGGCAAACATCCAGTCTATAGTACTTACCTTCCCCCTAACCCTACCATAGGCTACTCCTAAAGCTCTGGGCATCCGATCTTAAGGCCCAATTCCATACCCCAGTCCAGCTGTGAGGTCAGGGCCAGAGCAGAGAAGCTCTGCTCCCTTGGTGTTCCCATCTGGAACTTTCCTGCCTTTCTCCTGGGGTGCGTTGAGGTCATAAATGGATGCTCTCTCTGCAAGCACTAAAGTCTTCTCACAGGGAGGGAGTGTGTGTGCTTTTGGTTGTTCAAGGGCTGTCATATTTATCTGTTTTCCCAGCCCTTGCCCCATTCCTGGGATATAGTAGATCCTCACCTCATATTTGTTCATCGAAGGAATAATAGAAGTATGTATGTATGTATGTATTTGAGAGGGAGAGAGCTCCGGAGAAAGCAGGAGCAGGAACAGGGGGAGTGGGGGGAGGAGGACAAGGGAGAGGAAGAAGCAGACTCCCGGCTGAGCAGGGAACCCTCGGGTCTCAATGCCTGGATCCCGGAATCATGACCTGAGCTCAAGGCAAGACGCTTAACTGACTAAGCCACCCAGAGGCCCCTGAAGTAATTTTTTTTTTTTTTTTAAGATTTTATTTATTTACTTGACAGAGAGGGACACAGCAAGAGAGGGAACATAAGCAGGGGGAGTGGGAGAGGGAGAAGCAGGCTTCCCGCCGAGGAGGGAGCCCAATGTGGGGCTCCATCCCAGGACCCTGGGACCATGACCTGAGCCGAAGGCAGATGCTTAATGACTGAGCCACCCAGGCACCCCTCCCCCCAAAGTAATTTTTAATTGTCCTAGTTTTGCAGGTCAAGAAACAGAGGCACAGAAGGATGACCTAAGCTCGGAGTGGCAGGAAAACTGTCAGACTGACACTTGCCCAATTGCCAATTATCTCTTGGCCTCCAGATGCCCTCATTTCCTATTGTCTGTGTCAGTTGGAGCAATGAGGCCCAAGGATCAAATTCGAACCCTAGCTGCAACAGAGCGCAACCTTTGTAAACTCAGCATCTCTCTCTCCGAAACTCAATCAGTTCCTGCTCATTTAATTTCTTCCTCCATTCTGAGGGAGGTTTGGCTCCAGGTGCTGGGTCTGCAAGTCAGGGTCTAGGAGGCAGAGTGGACATTTCTGGCCTAACAGTACAGGGAAGAGCAGAGACCAGCCTGCTGGAAGTAAGATGATCAGGGCAGACTTGTCTTGCGGGGGCCCAGTGCCAAAAGCATGTGAGGCTCTCTCCACGTCTCTCCCATGTCCGCCAGTTTCCCCCGCGTGGTGGGTGTGTTGTGCATGTGTCCAGATAGATCTCCGTTCTTGGCCTCCAGCAGGGCAGGTCCTGAAGGGTGGAGCTAGCAGGGAGTGTGCTATGAGAAACATTCATTAGGACAAATAGCTCGTGGGGGTAAATACACAAAAACCAAATTAGTAACATTCTAATGCGTAGGAAAACAAGCCCTTGGGCAGCTTGTGTCAGATGAGGTAAATGGAAAAACATGATGTCACTGGTAGGCAGGAGTCTCTCTGGCACCCCTCCCGCCCTCCCCTTTCTCCGTGTCTCCTCTTTCCATCATCCCTTACTGCCTCCTTCCCTCTCCCCACTCCTGTCATCTCAGGATCAGCTCCCCTCCTTGTTCTCTTGGGGGCATCTTCTCTCCCTCCCCAGAGCCCTTCTGACAAGACCCGAGCAGGCTATCTTCAGTTCTTTAAGAGAAACTCATTAACAGTGAGGTGCAAACCACCAATAAGGTACCAAATCCCTTGGCTCCCAAGGGCACTACATTGGCCTTTGGACAGGTGATAAGCATCTCAAAGCCCCCACCCCAAGGGAGAAGGGGTCTCTAACAGTGGAACTTCCTTCCCCATCTTATGAGTGGGTGAGGTGTTTCGGGGACACTATTTTGGAGTCCTTGACATCATATCCTGCAGATCCGAACTACAAGGCTGGCAAATTCCAGATTCTGCTGAGTAGAAGCATTTGGGGAGGTGGGAAAGGAAGAGATAAAGTCAGCTTGGCTCAGAAGCAAGTCTGGCCCACAGTCTGGTCTGTGGGACTGTTCACAGCCCCCCTCCAGCCTGGAGCAGGTGCTCAGCAGACATGGACAGGATGCTTTGTCTTCGCTCAGTCGAGTCAGATCTCATTATCCTCTCCTTCGCCGCAGCTGCTGGCTGCTTTCTCCTCAACTCTCCCTCCCTTGCCTGCTGCTTACCCCTCTACTTCTCCCTACACCCCCAGGCACTACTCCTTGTACTTCCTGGTAATTCCATCACCAGGCATTTGACCTAATTTGGGGTGCACAGTTTACCAAGCATGGCAGATGGAAGGCATCAGAATCCCCAAATGAAGGGCTGGCTTGGGCCATTCGCCTGAGTCTGACGGGTGATGCTCGAAGCATAGGAATAGCCATGGGGGATAGGTTTCCCACTCCCCTTGCCGTGCTGCGAGCTCCTTTCGGGCAGGAGTGGGTCGGCTCTGTTCATGCTGCATCCCCAGTGGGCACTTTGCTCATTGTGCAAAGCCCTGTGCCCAGTGGGCACTTTATCAAGCCTGTTGTTGCATTAGCCATGTCCAGTCTTGTCTGGGGCCCCTGTTGCCATAGAAGCTTGCTCAGAAGAAACGTCTTGCAGTTGCCAGAGGCATCCATCCAGGTGTGTGTCCACCTGAATTCCTCCTTTTTAAGGAATCCTTCCCATTAAACAGTTACGTGTGTGTACAGGACCGCATAGTGTGTTGCACTTCTGGACCCATCATCTTGTGGGACCGTCTTAACTGTGCCATGTGGACAGAGCAGGGTCCATATTCCCCCTGATGCAGGTAGGCAGGGGAAGGACCCAGAACTCCTCTGTCTCCTAGCCTGGAAGTCGGCTTGCTACTACGCACGCAGGTACCCCAAGCCTTCTTCCCTCGTATTTCCGCTTCCCTGCAGTCCACCTCACCGGGAAGGGAATCCACTCTCCTTCCCTCTGTCCTGACCAGCCCCTTGGCTTTCAGCCTGGCCCTTCATCTGGTCCCACATCTCAACCAGCCCTTGCTTCCCTTGTCCCGGCTGCTCAGATTCCACAAATGTGGACCAGCGCTCCTCTCAATCTCAGCCAGGGCTCCCATTCCTGCTCTCACATCCCTCCCACCGTGGCCGAGGCCATCTCGGGGCTCTGGCCTGAGAATTGGCCTTGCCCTTCACACCACCCCCACCCCTTCCCTTTAACACTGGTTTAGTGGCTGTTTTCCAGCAACCACTTAGCTTTTTGAGATATCTAAGAATAATACACCTCCTCTGACTATTTCAGACATTATTCCCTCTGCTCACTGTGTTAGGGCTTGCATTGCAAAGCCCTAATTAAAATCGCTTACCTTTCTTTCATAGTTCCCCCATCCCCCCATCGCCCCAGGCTGGCTAGGAACAAAACAGCAGCAAAGGTAGAGGCAGGTGGTTCCCTTAGGAGTGGTCATTGTGTCTTCCACTTCGCCCTCTCTTCTCCCAACAGAGGGAGCTAAGGGGGGGTGGGGTGGGGGCGTGCGGGGCAGTGTTGCTAGAAGGTCAAGGGTGCCCTGGGCAGGTGAGTGCACCATGGGGGAAAGGTACTCCCAGTGGAAATCTAGAGTGACTGCTCTGTGGGGCTGCTTCATCCTGGGTGGTTTGCCGAACACTTTCCCCTCTCAGTTGTGAAAGAGATAAGAATATGCCTCCCACAAAATATACCACTTGGGCATAAAGATTATTTTGAGCTGAAGGCAATTGAGAATCAAAAGATGCAGAAAGAAACCTTCTCAGAGCTTCCCTTATCTGACTCTAAAAGCAAAAAAATCTGGGAAATAAGGCTGTGATAAATTCCTTCTTCAGGCCAGACCTTCTCCCAGAAGGGAGAATGTGAATAAAATCTACCTCAAAGCCCTTCTTCAGGGTGGTTTTAAGGCCCTGAAGGAAACAGAAAGTTCACTCATAATTGTATAGAAAAAATGCTATCACAAACTTTATCTCTTGAGTGTTCTCCTAAAAACCCATTTATTTTTTCCTAAAAGCCTTTTCTTCCCCACCCTCTCTCCTACTGAGTTCGTGCATAATCTCTTAACTTCATTTAATGAGCCAGCTACTTCTGTCAGCTCCCTTGTGTATACAAATAAACCTTGTCCTCTGTTAATCTGTCTTTTGTCAGTTTAATTCACAGACCCCAAATACAGAACATAAGTGGGGAGAAAAAAAGTTTTTCCTCCCCAACGGCTGCATGTCGTGATGTGGAGGGTGACAGGCAACGGCTTGGTTTCTGCTCCCTGTTGTCAGATGCTTGGTCTGCAGCTGGAGGCACCCAACTCACTGTGGACACCTGCAGATGATTTTCACTTAGAAGAACACAGTCCAGGCGCCTGGGTGGCTCAGTTGGTTAAGCGACTGCCTTCGGCTCAGGTCATGATCCTGGAGTCCCAGGATTGAGTCCCGCATCGGGCTCCCTGCTCCGCGGGGAGTCTGCTTCTCCCTCTGAACTTCCCCCCTCTCATGTGCTCTCTCTCTCTCTCACTCTCTCAAATAAATGAATAAATAAAATCTTTAAAAAAAAAAAAAAAGAACACAATCTGGGGCACCTGGGTGGCTCATTCGGTTGGGTATCTGCCTTCAGCTCGGGTCATGGTTTCGGGGTCCTGGGATCGAGCCCCACATGGATCCCCACGTCAGGCTCCCTGCCCAGCAGGGAGTCTGCTTCTCCCTCTGCTCCTCCTCCACCCCTGCTTGTGCTCTCTCTCTCTTTCTCTCTCTCTCAAATAAACAAATAAAATCTTAAAAAAAAAAAAAAAAGAAGAGCACAATCTTCCTCTGCCCATTATCTCAGCCTCCAAAGTGAATATATTTAGCTTTCATCTGAAGAGGTTTACAGAGGTCGATCTATATATAATTTTTTTTTTTTAAACTTACTGCTTTATAGTCTTTACACACAACAACCCTTACTCATACTCATTATTTTCACAACAACCCTGAACTGGAAATACAGCTGTTAAAATCAAGGCCTCTAACAAGCAAGGGTTTGTCACCAAATCCCAGTCTGATGGTTTTTAATTCATCCCTTGTTGGGTTCCCATTAAGCCTCTGTAGTTCTACAAGTCACACAAACACAGTTAAAAAGAAGTAGGGTGCTTTCCAGGGGAGGTCAGGGGCTGGCCCCGCCATGGTGGCCATAGTAGCGTGAGTGGTGGCCTTGGGGAGGGTGAGATGCTGGAGCGCTGGGTGGTCTCTGGAGGTCTCGCCTCTATTGCCATCGCTCTGGCCTTTGGTCCAAGAATGACACATTCCATTGCAAATCGGCGGCCCAGGGAGGAAGGTGGAACTGTCTCACGGGGTTATGCCAGGGCTAGTTACCTCCTAAACAAATCCCCTTAAATGGAAATCCCTTTAGCCTGCGTGAGTTCATCCCCGTGGTAGTCCTCTTTGGTCCTTTCTCTTGTCGCTGACCTGTTACCACAGACAGTGGAAGACCTGGCGCTCTTGGGCAATGTGGCCACATTGGGGCACTAGCCAGGATTTTCCTGCAGCGCTGAGACCCATATCACAGAAGATAGGGCTGAGTCCGCACTTGAGGGCAGAGAATTCCGAGCCCCATTCTGATCTGTTAGCCCAGCCTACTCAGGAATCCTCCCCCCCACGAAGAGCCCGTTCCTGGGATTCCAGGCCATGAATATTGATGGTCGTTCTGTCATCCTGCGGGTTTGTGCAAACAAAATGTCTCCCCAGGCTGGGCTGAAGCAGGTGGGAGGGTAAGTGATGGGGAGACACAGAAGTGATGGATTTTGGCCAGTGGCCGCCATTGGGGAGTGTGAAAAGAGAAAGGAAAACAGCAGTTGCACAAAGCAATCCGGAGGCTTTCCCGGCAAGCAGCCAGAGGTGTTAACAGTGAGGGTTGTCGGCTAGGAAGGGCTCCGGGCAGGGAGGCCAGAATCCCGCCTTGCTTTTCAGAAGCAGAGGGGGACGCTGGAGTCCCTGATGAGTGCGGGCTGACTGCCCTCCCAGCCAGGCTGAGGTTCATGAAACTTTAATAGCGGCTTCACAGGGCCTAATCCTATAACCCTAGCAGGCCTGCCCCTCCCTAAGCCGATAAACTTGCTTTCTAGAAGAGGAGCCAAAGGGGTGACCTGTTTCTCACTGGTCGACAGAGACTCCGGCTTGAGCCCCAGGGCGAGGGAGGCTGGTGGGGAGGCCCTGCTAGCCGTCCGTTTGCCTCAGGGGACCAAGCGCCTCTCCTTCCCTCAGTCGAAGGGCAGGGAACCTTGCCACAGTTAGGAGGAGGCGGCCAAGGTAGAATGGCTGTGCTTACAGAAGGTATGCGTGCCTTAGGCAGGCCCCCGAAGAGGCTTTGACTGGGCTTCCTGAAACTTCCCTGTAGCTGGCCATTAGGCCCGAGGCCTCCATCGCAAACATGGCCTTGCAGAGCCTCAGCCTTCGCAGGTGTGGCTCTTGGTGACCACGGGAGCTACTGGCGGAGAGGCTGATGAAGGCTGGGAGTCCTGCGTGACCAGGCTAGACTGGAGACAAAGGAATGCGGTCCTCTGGTTCATGCTACAAGGCCAGCTTAGCTCTCAGGCTACCGGGCCTGGGAAATGCGGCGACGTAATTTTTAGAAGGAGAAATCCGCTCAGGCTTTGCTACCAAAGAAAGATCCACTGCAGGGCTTCAGATAGTAACCAGGCCGGCCCAGGGGGGCAACCTCCGAGCTACTGAAGGCTCCTGGTGCGGAAAAGGGAAGGTCAAGCTCTGGGGCCCCACAGCGCCTGGGGTTTCCCATCGGAATGCTCCCCCTTCCCCATCTTTTTTTTTTTTTTAAAGATTTTATTTATTTATTTGAGAGAGAATGAGAGACAGACAGCATGACAGGGAGGAGGGTCAGAGGGAGAAGCAGACTCCTTGCTGAGCAGGGAGCCCGATGCGGGACTCGATCCAGGGACTCCAGGATCATGACCTGAGCCGAAGGCAGTCGCTTAACCAACTAAGCCACCCAGGCGCCCCCCCTTCCCCATCTTTACCCATCCACATCGTCTGCCTCCTGCGAGGTTCTACCTGACTTTCCCTCACCCGACGAGGGATTTCAGATTCTCTGTCCAGAAAAAGAAACACTTTCCCCAGTGGGCCCTTCTCCACCTCTCCCCACAGAAATCCACCCCCCCTCCCTTCTCTCCTTCCCCGAGTGGTCCAGGATTCTTCCCCCTGGTTTTCATCTCTCCTTCTTGGAAGAGAGGTTCTCATAGGGGAGGCAAAATATGACCTCTACCCGTTTAGGATTTCAGTGGGGACTCAAACGAAAAGACAGCTTACCAAGAGGGAACAGTTTATTAATACATGCAGTGACATCACAGAGGGGAAACTTAAAATTGAGAGTAACTCAAAGTGGTGGTGAGCGCCACCAGCATCTTCAACGAAGAGCAATACATCCGTAAAGAGACGACAGGACAAAGGCTAGGGGTCTCGGGCTTCCAAGGGCGGAGAGGCGAATGGGTGGGAGGAAACGAAGTAGTTTGTTTGCAGATTCCTCCGGTGCCTTCTCTGGGATGAGAAGAGTCTGTCTGTGGTAAAAGGGAAATTTATACCCTGGAAAGGAGGAGAGGTAGAGAGTGCTTTCCTATGTTTGCTGCTTCCTAATTGCCTTCCACTCAAAGTGGCACCTTTTGGGGTGGCATAATTCCGCTACCCTACATTCTGTCGCAAGCTTACACTTTTACTGCCCACCTCAGTCAGCCTCAGAAAGCTCTCTGCCCCTTTCTTCAGGCTTCGTTCTCAGTCTAGGTAAGCTGGTGAAGGATCTCTGGCCAGGGCAACACGTTGTTCTTTCCACGTAACGTGGTTGCAGGTGATAATGAAATGCAGTGATGGGACAGATGTCGGGGCTCTGGGACAGACTCGAGTGGGAGGGCAGGGGAGGCCTCTTGTGGGAGCTTTGTTCACTCTGCCTGAGCGACATCTGCCACTCTCATGAGAGGTCTAGCCCTGGCTGCTTTTTTATCTGACCAGGTCCCATTAGGTTTTAAGAGATGAGGTTTTGTTCGTACAATCCTCCATATATGCAGAGCTTTGTAATGATGAGTTATCATAAGAGTGTTCCATCCCTTTTGACCCAATTCTGCAAGCCAGAAGTTAAGCTCCCTGTGATTGAGGGGGCTTGCCCTTCATTAAAGCAGGGACCATCCTTGGCATAGCATCCTCCACTTTCAGATTCGGGCTGAAATGTCTTCTGCATGCACAAGGCAGACTCATCTCATTGTCAAGTCTAATACATAAATCACAGCTCGGGACCACGGGACCCAAAGGTAAAATGCAGTGTCTGGCACCACTAGAGATAAATAAATTACCTGTAATCTGGAAAGCAGCTCATCTTGATCCTCCACTGTTTTGGTGACTTCAGTGATTGATTTTGCTAAACTCAGATGAAGCAGAAGGACATTCAGGTTCAGAGCTTCAAGTGAAATGAAAGTGACTGAGCCAAGAGATGAGATAATGAAACTCTTTGCAAAAGGAGGTGAACAGAGGAACCGTGATTCCTGGCTCCCCAAGGGCTTCTGCCGAGTCCTTCATGAGGCTCCGCTCTGCTTCTTGACTTCAGAGTTTGAGAGACACTATTGCTTCTGTTTAATAAACACCACTTTTTTGTTTAGGGCAGTTTAAATGGTTCGCAAACGATCTCTGATTTGATCTGAAAGTGACCTGCCCACAAGACTCCACGGGGCCTGGAGTTCTGTGAGGGCCACTCCTTTAGTTTGAGAAGATGAAGACCTCACTGAAGTGAAATATTATTGTAAAAAGATGAAGGCCATTATCAGCCCATAGCATTCTAGAACTGTGCTATCCTATAGAATGTGGGGGTGGGGAGGTGGGGGGGAGAAGTAGAATACCGGGCACCCATGTAACTTAAAAAATTTGTATTAGTCAGCCACATTTAAAAAGTAAAAGAGAGGGCGCCTGGGTGGCTCAGTTGGTTAAGTGACTGCCTTCGGCTCAGGTCATGATCCTAGAGTCCCTGGATCGAGTCCCGCATCGGGCTCCCTGCTCGGCGGGGAGTCTGCTTCTCCCTCTGACCCTCCCCCCTCTCATGTACTCGCTCTCTCTCATTCTCTCTCTCTCAAATAAATAAATAAAATCTTAAAAAAAAAAAAAGTAAAAGAGACAGGTGAAGTTAGCCCTAATACATTTTATTTAATACAAGATATCAAACATTATGATTTTAATATGCAGTCATATTAAATATAAAAAATATGCAGTCCACCATAGTGGAGAAATCAGGAACCTTCCTGTGGTCAGGGGACATTTGTTGGCTGGATAAACTATCCTGCTCGCAGATTTTGATGGAAGTTTAATTATACCAACATCTTGGTGTTCTTGGTCTCTGAATGTCTGTCCCAGTAGGAATGTCAGACCCTGTCTGTGTGCTAAGCCAAAGGGACCTCTCCTGGCCTTGATTGACCTTGGCCCTGCCCAGGTTGGGTCAGCGGAGGAGATGAGGTTGGCCCCCTGAGGTGGTTGCACATCTTCCCCTCCCACCTGGCATTCATTCCTCTCTTGAGTTTGTTTTCATCCAACTCTGGCCCAAATGTGGGCTTTATGTACGTACATCCTTCCAAAGCCCGTCACGTCACGAAAATACTCAGCCCCCTCCCTTTTCTCTAAGCGCTGCTTGAAGGAAGCCACTGTGATGTTATGCCAGAGTATGAATGGATGCTGAGGGGACAAGGCTCCCCTACACACAGGTCAGGTATGGGGGTTTAATGCCGGCTCCTGCAGGCAAGGCCGGGGCAGATGAAGGCAGGCGAGTCAAGCTCTTCTCAGTTGCAAGTAAGAGAGTCCACCCGGGGAAGATGCACACAAAGGGGCATTATTCTACAGTCTTGGGGGATCTGATGAGAACCAGGGGCAGGAGGTACGGTCGGGTCCCTACAAGGGATTGAGACAGGGAGAAACCTGACCAGCACTTGGGCAGCTTCTGTCTGTCTCCTGTTTTCTTCTTCCCCCCTGTGGTTAGGAACACATGATTACACTGGTCACCCCACAGTTCCAAAGTTGGCTTGTCCTCAGTTCAAGCAACAGCAAAGACTGACAGGCATCTCTGCATCTTTTTTTTTTTTTTTAAAGATTTTACTTATTTATTTGAGAGAGTGCATGAGACAGAGAGAGCGGGGGGTGGGGTGGGGTGGGGGAAAGGGAGCGGGGGAGGGAGAAGCAGGCTTCCTGCGGAGCAGGGAGCCCAATGCGAGACTCGATCCCAGGACCCTGAGATCATGACCTGAACCAAAGGCAGATGCTTAACTGACTGAGCCACCCAGGCGCCCCTGAAATGTTAATCTCATCTGAAAACACTCTCATAGAAAAATCTAGAATAATGTTTGACCAAATATCCGGGCACCTTGGTCTAATCAGGTTGGAACATTAAAGAAACCATCATATCCTCTCATCATATCTAGTAGGAGCCCATATGCGAGGACTGGATCTTTTCCTTCTTTCTCACCCCTGGAGGACCCCCCCTGAAAACCATCTTCTGAAGGTTGGAGCTGGGTATGGCTCAGCCTGACTGTTGACCTCCTCAGTTCCCAGTCTTGCCTCTTGCTTCATGTGGCCATTCCTCAGGAAGCTGCACCGCCAGAGACCTCTCTCTTCACCGCAGAACTCTGGAGACCTCAGCTCAGCGTTGCAGTATGTCTCGGGAGGGGGTGGGGTTCTGGTAACGAGTGCTTCCTAAAGCAGTCCATCACGCTTGTGGCACAATTACCCCAGTGGTAATAACCACGCTGACCGAATGAGTGGTTAGTTAGCTTGCAGATCCGTCAGCAGGCTTGGCTCTTGTGAGCGGACCATGATTTACTAAGAAAAGGGACCTCAGGTGTTAGATTGCCTAACACCTGCCTCAGCATGCATGTTTTTATTGTTATATTTTAATAGTGCTGCATATTCTTAAGATTTCCATGATACATAGCTGTGTTGCTTCAGCTTGGCTGTAAATGTTGACATAAAACAGACTCTCACACGACTTTAGAATTGCAGGAGGCACAAATACGTCCAATGTCACAAATGTATTCACCATGTAGGAGAGGGTTAACTTCTCGGGTCCCTGTTTCTCAAACCTTGTACATTCCGAAGGAAGGCCTAACTTCAGAAGGACTGGCCCTTGACTGGCTTCTGGGAGTGATTCCTGAGCCTTTGGATTCTCCTGACAGGAGTGTTTTTGTACAGCTGAGGCCAAGGCCATACTGTCTCGGTTTGACCTGGAGTGGGGTGCTGGACACACAGTAGCTCGTATTAGTCACACGGTCCTACCCAACTGACCTGATCCTTAATGGAAATCCTGGCTGCCAAGGCTGGGGTGATACCCGCTGGTTGTCACAGGTTGTTGCTGGGAGAATTAGCATGTCCCCGTGCGACTTCCTAGGGAGGGGACCCCTGAGATCTTGTGTCTGGTTTCTCCTGGAGTTGGGCTACCCCCCTTTTCCCTTTGCTGATTTGATCTGTATTCTTTCACTGTAATAAACCATAACTGTGAGTGGGACAGCTTTTCTGAGTCCTGTGAGTCCTTCTAGTGAATTATTGAAGCTGGAGGAATGGTCTTGGGGACCCCCTTCCGAAGAGTTACTCGGCTGAGAACTCTGTGGTGGGGAGCAGTGGTGGAGAAGTGACTTTGGGGAGTGTTAATGGCAGGAAATTAATAATGAAAGGGCTGGAACTGGGCCCTGGAGGGCTCCCCAGGGGGGTAACTGTGGCAGTCTCTGATTTCCTCCTCAGACGTTTTATATATTTGCCCCATTTATCCACCCAAACCATTAAGATCTGCTGGGGCAGGTCTTTCTTCTACCTCTTTACCCCCATAGTGCCTAGCACCCTGTCCTGCAATGCGGACGGTACCCTGCCCAGATCCCCTTCAGCAGGTGAGGTGAGTGTACCCATTGCCCAGCTGCTGTGGGTTTTGGCTGCCAAGTGGCTCACAGCTGCTCCTGGGAGAACTGGCTTTGGCTGAATGCGCTCTGTTCCTCCACCACCCCATGGCCACCAATGACTAGCTGACATGGGGCCACAAAGGCTGTTCTCTTTTCCTCAAGGAGGGATCAACTCCCTGGTGCAATTCATGCTCCCAAGCTCTCTGTGGCGTCAGGCTGAAGCTGGTCTCGGTTACCAGGGCCACATGCTGGCTGAGCATTCTTCCCCAACCTTGATCTGCTTCCTGTCCTCCCCCTCTGCTTAGGGCATTCCTTCCATCAATCGCTTGCTGAGGAACCCCCATCTCAGGGACTGATTTGAGGGAACCAAGTTGAGACGGTGATGGATGTTGGAACCCCCACAACCATGTTTGATACCATGCCAATGGCTCGAACCAACTCAACATGGCTCCCAGTGTCTTTGTTTCTGCAAAGGCATTTCTCAGTCATTTACAACTCTTAGTATTGAGCCCGTGAATTCACATGGAGACGATGTAAACCATTTATGGTTCATCTGCTAGCTGCTCTGGGAGACCAAAAGTGAGGCAATTGTTGAAAAGGTTTGCTCTTAGCCGCAAGCTTGTCATTCCCCACGCTTCCTCCTTCCCGCAGTGGTGACTTGCACCTTGACTGCTTCCTTCCCTTCCCCCTCATTTCCCTATCGCTCTAGCAGTGTCGTCTGAGCTCATTCCTCCCACTCCCAAATTACTTGCACTTGATTTTTTGTCTCAAGATTTGCCTCTGAAGGAAACTAAGCCAGTGCCCCATCCTACTTTCCTTACTGCACAGATCAGGCCCCACGCTGGGCAGAAGCTGTCTGGAGGGGCGGAACACCACGTCCAACGCCTGTGCAGAGAACTGGAGAACTGTCTGGCATGGAAAACTCACAGTGTCAGAAGTGTTGGGAGTAGAAGACAGGAGACAGGATCAGACAATGTGTGAATGAATGGATGTAGAGTTGACCCTGGAGCACGGGGCGCAGAGGCGCCTGACGGGTCTTACCAAGGGGTGAACTTCAGTTGAGGGGACTCTTGGGCACCTGTGAAGTGTGGCTCGGGCAGGCATTTGTGGATGCTGGCTCCCCCAAATCTCATGACGTTGGCCCCTTTGGGAATGGTGCCACCTTTGGCTCAGCCTTCCTCAGAAGGGTTGGAGTTAACTCTGAGATATGGTTTGAAATTTATAGGATGGACACCACACCCGACCCAGGTGGTTCTGGACTCACTTCCCTCACTACCAATCCATATAGATTCTCCGCTCCCCTCCCCTCCCCTCCAACTGACTGCAACACCTCAAAACCCTGGTTTCAGGGATGCAGGGAGAAGCCAGCCAGGCTCCATGAATCAACCGCTGCCCAAGACTGCTGCCCATAATATGTAAATGAATGAGAGCATACTTAAATGAATAAAGGAATCTGTGTTCCAATAAAACTTTATTTGGCCCGTCCTGATCAAGTTTAATAGATCTTTTGAAAACATGAGTAGTTATAACAATTCCTCTATAATAACAATTATATATGAACTCCTGGTCAAGGTCAGCAGCTTGGTCCTTTACCAAAAAAGTAAAGCCGCTCTGAGGACAAATGGCACATGAGGAGCGGTGTATATTTCCTTTTCTTTAAAAAAAAAAAAAGAAAAAAAGAAAAAGAAACCCAAACACTTCATGTTTACATATTTTCCATTAAAAATTATGGTCAGTGTGATTAATTCTTTTTAAATATAAGTTTCTAACGTGTTGCAGGTTTCAATGTACAACTCTTAGTTAGCTGATAGGTTTAAGGTGCTGTCAAGGTGAGGATGAACACAGCCCAAGGCCAACGCTGGGGAGTCCTCTGTTTACAGACTGGCTAGACCTCCTGTGGGTATCTTTGGGGGTGCAGGGGGGAGCAGAATACCAGTGGTGGGAATGGCGGAGCATTCCAGGGGATGGACAATGCTTCCGCAGAGGGCTTGCTCTGCCCACACACCATCACCCCAGGCTCTGTGGGCGAGGACACCTTCGGTGTACCTGCTCCAAACTCAGCCTGAAGTTATGAGGGGCGTGGCTGCTTGGAAGCCCTTCCTGTGTCCTGGGGTCTCTACGCTGGTGCCTGACTCCTGAGGACTTTTGTGGTCGGCACCCTGCCTTTCCCATCTTCCTACCTTGCTGGGTTCCTTGCCCCTAAGGCCACTGGCTTTCCATGCCTTTCTTTAGGGACCGCTCTTTGCCAGGGCTAAATGGATGATCAAAATCAAGGTCAGTATTCACGAAGCACGATAGGTCCCGTGTGAAATCTTCTCTCCTAACACATTTGCTCTGTGGCGGGCACCTTGCGGCCTTGTTGACTCCAAATGAGCAATTCGTGCCAAGAACATTAGTTCCCGAGGTAGGCTGGGAGAGGAGTTCTGTATGTATCTGCGGGTGGGTTCTGTGTATGTGGCTGGGTGTTGGGCTGCAGCTGTTACTGGAACTGCTGTCTTCCAACTCACCTGTGTATGAGATCCCCTGGGGAACTGGGGCCATGACCTTGCATCCGTGCATGTGTCAGGAAAGTGCATAGGGAGTTCTGGAGGAGGTGTGTGCCCAGGCCTGGAAGATGAGTTCTTGGACCACAGACCCCAAACTGATCTGAGCCAAGGTGTTCAGACCACGCAGGGGTGCGGCAAATACAGGGGTGTGGCAGGTGGGACTACGGAAGTACTTGAGGAACCAGAAAACATCTGGTTGGTCAGTGGGGTAGAACTGGCTCAGTTTCCCATTTTGGAATATAAGTAACGTTGCTCTGAATAAAAGATGGGATTGGTCAGGTGGTGATGGGCAGGGAAGAAACATCCTGGACCGAGTTTTCAGATTGGAAAGCCACAGGGACCCCAGCAGAGGAAGACAGCTTAGAGCGGACAGACACTGGCCCAGGAGACTGGGCCTCAAGCCTCGCCCTGGTGGCAAGCACATCCCTTGGCTTCTGGGGGCCTCACTGTCCTTCCTCTGTCAGTGAGGCTAGTTCGGCCAGACCGTTTCAACACCCCGCCGGCAAGACTGCTCTGCACCCGGCCAGGTGGGAGGGCCTGCAGACTGCTAACACACTTTGCTCCCTCGCACCCCACCACCTGTAAAACGCAAGGGCCCCCTCTTCGCTGGGAAAGTGATCAACCCCCAAACTAGGCTCCTGTTCAAACCTGCTCCCAGAGGTTAAAGGCTAGTTATTAAGGCAGTTTAAGAAATGGACCTTCCGCTCCCTCCTCGGATCCTTCCTGTGTTTTGCTAACCCCAAGGCAGCAGAGAGGGGTGAAGGGGCGGTGGAGGTACGGGGTGGGGGGCGGCCAGCCCCTTCCTGCCAGGCCCGGCTTCCCTGGGTGGCCTCCGCTCAGGGGGCCTGGAGCTCCCCCCTCTCCCTCACCACCTTTCTTTGGAGAAGGCCTCGGTCTGCACGAGCTCGCCGGGGTGCTCGGGGATGCACGCGCCGTTGAGGTCACCCAGTTTATTGTCCGGCAGGTCTTCGGGCTTGGTGCAGAGCTTCAGGGCGCGGGAGATGAACACGTCCAGGTCGAACTGGGGGCTGGCGCCCCCGTCGATGGCGGCCGGGCGGCCGGGCGGAGAGGCAGACAGGCGGCGCTCGGGGCTGTCGGGGGGCGGGCTGGCGCGCTCGGGGCCGCCCTGCGTGCTCTTGACCCACTGCGCGATCTCCAGGAAGAGGCTGGCCGGCTCGTCCTCGTGCGGCCCCGCGTCGGCGGCCACCGCGGAGCTCGGGGGCGCCCCGGCCGCCTGCTTCCAGTGCGACAGGTCCAGGATGAGCTTGGGCTCTGAGTAGTGGTGCGGCTTGCTGTCGCGCCACAGCAGCTTGTCCAGGTAGGAGGGCGAGCCCACCTTGTAGTCGCAGGAGCGCCCGCAGTCGGCCTCGAAGGCGCGCTCCATGGACGAGTGCGAGCGCTCCAGGAAGCGCTCCGAGCTGCCCTGCGAGTCCTTGCGCGGGTCCACCTGCACGTCCTCCGCCAGGGGCGCCGAGCCCGCGCGCGGGTCGCGCTGCACCTCGCTCGTGTCCTGGCACCGGTCCGGCCTCCACTCCAGGTCCGATGACAGGCTCACAGGGTACCTGCAAGGGTGCAGACAGACGGAATGGCGGGCGACTGGACCCGCGGGGGAGGTGCCTTCCCCGAGGGAGCCAAGCCCCCTCATCCCTGTCTGCCACGCACAGACTGCCTTTCCGTTCCTTCCCTGTCCCTCTGGTCCTGTGACCGCCCCCCGCCCCCCCGGGGTTCCGGTGGAGGGATTGATTTTTTTGGCTTAACCCTTGTATTCTTCTGTACTCATTCAACACCCTACAGCTATTTCTTGAGCACCTTACTGTGTGCCAGGCGCTGGCATTGCCAGGCACAGCAGTGAACAGAACAACAAAGTCCCTGTCCTCCTGGAACCTCCTTTCAAACGGATCCCACCAGTGCAGCGCTCCTCAAACTCTGACCTGCACGCAAATCGCCTGGGGCCCTCGCTGAGTTGCAGCTCTTGATCCAGTAGCTCTGAGGTGGGGCCAGAGATTCTGTGTTTCTAACAAGCTCCCAGGTGATGCTGATACTGCTGGTCCGGGGACCACACTTTGAATAGCAGGGCCCTTATGAGTGCTTCTCAGGCCTGGTTCAGACTAGAATCACCCCACATCCTGATTCAGCAGGTCTCGACTGGGGCTCTGCATCAGCACGGTTTTAACACATCCCCACGTGATGCTAAGGTACAGTCAGGGCTAAGATCTCTTGCCTTAGTGGGTCTGGTTAGATGCCCCCCCCAGCACCCTGCATCAGTGCAGTGCAAGTGGAAAGATTCTAGACACCCTCAGGAGAGGCCAGAGATCCTTGGAATTCTGCCTTCTGTCAACTGCCCTGCAGCCAGGGAGAGCAAAGTCAGCCAGCCAAGAGCAAATGAAGGGCAGGTGTGTGGGCCATCAGCTCGAGCTGGGCCCTCTCCTCCCTGTGCCAGGTGCTCTATGCAGAACCGTGTGGAGGGAGCCAACGACCAGCTGCTCATGGTACAGGATGCCTCGTGCTCACACGGGAAAAGCCAATCCACCTAGGATAGGCAGGTTTGGCTGTGAAAGGGCAGGCGCCCAGAGCGGTCCACACGATGTGGTTTGCGAGGCACAGGGAGGCCCCAGGACTGCCTGCCCACTGCCCAGTGACATCATGAGCGCAGGAGTCACCCCCAGAGGCGAACACCGCCTCCTCCCACAAGGGTCCTAGAAATTGCAGAGATTTCTAGGAGGAAGAACTTGCAAAGACCCTAATCCCTGGCTGCTACACACCGAAGGCCAAACATTGGTTCTCTGAAGTCTTCACAGAGACTCTGTGGAGTTAGGATGATCACGCTGCCTTACAGATAAGGATGCTGGTGCTCATCCAAGGTTAAGCCATTTGCCCAAAGCAGGAGGGCCTGTAGGAAGGAGGCTGCCCATGGACTGCCCATCTCCTTCATGCAGGTGTGATGGGAAAGTCAGGAGCAGAAGTGTGTCAGGTTTAGAAATGGTCAGAGCTGGTGGGCAGTGGCCAAAGAAACCCTGCGACAGTTTTCCTGGCCCCAGCCCTGCACCACAGCCATGATAAGCATGGGATGGGCCTCTCTGGGCCAGCGCTCTGTGCCCTCAAGCGCCGTGGAGCGGAGGGGGAGGGGCTGCAGGGACCACAGTCAAGGGCGGGAAAAGCATGGGGGCAGCAGAAGGAAGAGTCTTCATTAATCTCTATTTGCTGGCAACTCTTGATAACAACAATTGACAACAACAAACCCACAAACCTGTCCAAAAATAGCAGCGCTGCCCTGGCCCTCCCTCCCTGCCTCCTCACTCTGAAACCTATCATCTGTCAAATGACTGAAAAGGAGAACTTGCTCATCTGTCACTTATGTAACTAGCTGTCACATTCCCACAGCAGCGGGGCTCCCACTTAGGCACCCTCGGAGTCCTAGCTGCTAAGCCCCTGACTTCTATTTCTAAACTGAGCCGCTCTCGGCTCTCCCTCCCCGGATTAGCAGATGGTGATGCCCAAATGTTTAGCTGCCTGATCTCAACATCAGAATAGGAAGGGACCCGAAAAATCCTAACATGCCTACACAGAGATTGTTAAAAATTGTGGGTTCTACCCAACACTGAATCACTGGTAGTGACTTCCGGGCACACCGTGTGGGGAAGGATTCGGAGGCCCAGCCCGGTTTAGCAGGCAAGAGTCCTGTGATTGCTCAGCAGTATCTGACATAGATGCAGATCAAGGAGGCCCCCCACGAGGCAGGCATTAGCTGTGTGGCAAGGTGCTAGTCTCTACCCTCTCTGAGCTGTGGCTCCGTCATGTGTCCCTGGGCAGTAATAATAATGGTACTCCCCTTAATGGCACTCTTGGGAGGTGCCAACGATGAGGACCCTGGGAAAGTGTTATGCGGTAATAAATGTCACATTGTCTCCTTGTCATGCACTGGCACCGTCTACCTTTCTAGGGCAGATTCCCAGTCTGCTAGAAGTGCGTTCCAGTGATGGGTACTCCTTAAATGTCGCTGAACATTGTATTGAGCCCTGGCTCTGGTATACTCAGGGCGGGGAGGAAAGGGGTAGTGGCTGGGTTGCACAAAGGAAGGCCCCTGACCCACACATGCTCATCTAGTGGGAGTGCCTGGGGACAAGAGAGAAAGGCAGGAAGCTAATGGGGGAAAGCACCCCATGGGATATGGAGCTTGGGAGACAGAGGGAAAGGTCATGGAGGATCAGAGGCAAAACAGAAATGGGAGGATGAGAACGTGGATTCTAGACTCCAGGGCTGGAGGCTCCTGGAACCCCACCTGTCCCAGTTGGAGAGCTGGCTCTGGTTGGCAGCCATCAGCAGGATGTCATCGATCTCATCTTCAATGCGGAAGGGGTGCTGTGAGGTGGGCTCGTCCTCGGGGCATGAGTATGGGCTCATGTAGGGGTGCTGCAGCCCCATCTCGGCTGTTAGGCGATCCATGGGGTTAAAGGTCAGGATCTTCTCTAGAAAGTCGATGGCTGCGGGGAGCAAAACAGGGCATGAAGGTCATTCACTGCCCTGCCTAGCAGAGACATTTTTTTGTACTTTCCCATTTGTAAAAAGGTTTTTAGCCATTCTCCTTTCACAATCCAGTGATGAATTCAGAGCAGATACTGCTTTTTTGACTTCACAAATGAATAAACAGAGGCCCAGTGGGGTAAAGTGACTTGCTCAAGTTGCCGTTGGTTAAGAGCAGGTGCGGGGCTAAAGTCTGCCTTACGCTGGATTTCTCCAGGGACAGAGACTGCGCTGTAGATAGTCTGTGTGGTGACCGTCCCTGGAAGCACAGGCAGGGGAGGGGGGAAGAAGCCAGTACGGGATGTGCGCATGAGCAGTTTCCTCCTGTGGGTACTTGGCACTTGGTCCCACTGCGGGGTGGGGAGGCATCCTCTACAAGACAGCATAGGACACAACTCAGAGGTGACTCCATTTGTGGGGTCGGGGGGAGCCGAGGTGTCTCTACACCCACTCCCACTTGTTGCAGATTGCGGGCTGCTGGGGTGGGTGGAGGAGCCTGTGAGGCAGGTCACCGAAAGGTGAGGCAGGTGTGACACGGCCTGTTAGCCCAGGGCTCCCGAGTCCAGCCTTCCTACCATAGGTTGCTCCTGGAGGTTTGACAAACAAGGGCAGGTGGGCTTGATATTAAAATATTTAACCACCAAGCTGAAGCCCTCCTGGGGACTAGGGTCTAGATCAAGGGGAGGTCCTAGGCAGCTGGAACCTGGGGACAGGAAGGGACACTCTGAAGCCTTGTGTGGTGGCTGGCTGCCAACCTGCATGAAAGTATATCGAAATTTCGGCAGCCAATCGGGCTGTGTGGGTGCGCACTGGCTACAGATCAGCTCTGTGCACGGAACTGGTGTCCTTTCTCCCAAGCGGGGGTAGGGGCAGCCATCTGCCTTGTGGGCTCTGCGCTGGGTTATCTCAGGGCAAGGTCTAGCCTGGAGGTTTGCATTACCTCTCAGTGCTGGAGGCTCCACTTAAATCACGACTGGGCTAATCGTGTTACCTCCCCTGTGGCAAGGGAGAGAGCCTCAAGAGCTCAAGAGCCTCAAGGCGCAACCACGACCCTGCCCGTCACACCAGCCCTGGGTCTCTTTGCAGGAAAATTCATCAATGATTCAGGAAATCGACGGATTCAGAGGGTCACGGCCCCCAGGAGGATGTGGTGCTGCCCTGTACGCCTAGACCGAAGGATCCATAAAGCAGCAGGAGCTCTGATCACCGCCGAGAGCGCCGAGGCTCAGGGGGTACCTCTGGGTCAGGGCTGGAGACCTGAAAGAGCCTCACAGATGGGAAGGGCCTGGAAGAATCAGGCTCCGCAGTGTAAGCCCGCTCTGGCCCTGTCTGGCTCCAGGCTGGGCAAGCCTTGCCCTCTTTGGGCTGCCGCCCTCCCTCGGCCCAGCCTATTACTCTGGACCTTCTGACAAGGACAGGAGAGAGTTGAAGCTCTAAACGTGGGCAGGCATCATTACCAGCATCACTATTTTTAACAAAGACCCAGCGAACCCTGAAGTTGGAAAGTGCCAACCCCGAAGTCTACCCCACTGACTCTAGTAAAAACGAGTCTCCTCTTTCCTCTTCCTGATAGCTGGTCTTCTAGCAGGTGCCAGACGCTTCCGGAAGCCCAAATATTAGAAAATCCCTTCTTGTCTCTAACCTAAATCTACCCTCTTTAACCTCTACCCCCGGGCCTAGCTCTGCCCTCTGCGAGTCCCCCATGTCGGCATGTTCTCTCTTCCCCAGGATCGGTCCCCTCAGGTTTCAAGGGCGCAGCATGCAGCCAGGTCCTGTGCAAGGCCCCTCTGCCTGGCACACACTGGCCTGCATCTCCCAGTGCGCCCTGCAGTTCGATGTGCTGTGTGACTGGGGCCTGGCGAGCAGGGGAGGAAGTGATGTGTGGACCCCACTTCCAGGCTGGATGCATAAAAGCCTCCTGCAAGAGTCTCTGCCCTCTCTTCCCCTGGCTTCGGCCAGAAGTGGGTGTCCAAGGGGGACCTTGAAAGCTGTGTGAAGATGGCAGACACTTCTCTGACAAGCTGGGTCCTGGGAGAGCCCCAGGCTCCCCCACTCTGTCCGGACTGGACGTGAGCCGTGCATACACTGCTAGCAGGGTCACCCTGGAGGTTCCAGATTTATCTGCCATGGCACTAGCTTTGTTTTTCTCAATACAGAAACCACCATACCCTCCCCAATCCCCAACTCCTCTTCTCTGGACTCAACCTCCCCACATGTTCTGAAGGCATTTCTAATATAATGAGACTTCCGTACCATCCTGTCACCTTCCTGTGGCCCAGTGAACTCAAACGGGACTTCCCCAAGCCCCCAGGGTTCTGGAAGGATCCTCAGGGGCATCTCTGGAGACTGAGAGGCAGGTGGGCCCTGAGGTCCCCGACCCTGCTTCACCCAGAGCACTCCTTTTACTTGTTTCCGTATTAGGTTTCCTCATCAGATTTGTTACTTGTGACACATTTACTTCATAGATTAAATGGACCTCAGAAGTGAGGCCTCGATATGATGGTCTCAGGGCCTGTCTCCCTCGTCCAGCTCCGGCGGCTGTGTCAGCTGCTGAGGGACAGTCACTCAGGCTGCCCTTTGAGCCTCTGGGGGCTACAGCCAGAGAGACATTCTGCCTCTTCCTAGGCCTGTGGGGCCTCTGATGTACAGCGGAAGGAGGGACCGCAGGTCACCAGCCGGCTCTCCTGGGTGGGTGGGCTTGGTGCCCTCCCCCCACCGATATTTTAATTCCTGGGACCCCTCATTCTCCTAAAGCCAGAGGTCAGCTGGAGACCTCTTTTCAAGGCCAGAGGCTGGCGAGAGAGTTTTGGTTGGAGTTGAGTTTTGGTACAGCGGGAGAGTGGAGCAAGCCTGGCTTTAGTGAACACCTGTTCAGCTACAGGATCAAGTCCAAACTCACTGGCCTCTCGGCCTTTCTCACCTCTCCAGCCTCACTTCCTACCAACAGGTCTGTGACTCGTCCTGCTGATCCGGGCCTCACCATGTCCCCCTGGCCAGCTTCTCAGTCCCTCTCTGCTCCCTTCCTCTCCCCCAAATACCCGGGGCTCTTGCTGGCCCCTTAGGATGTGTTCCTCAGTCTTTGTTCTCACCTCACCTCTTTGTTCTCACCATCTTCCCAGCGAGTGCACCTGTCCTGTCTCTGAACTTCCATCTCTAGCACTGTGGTGGCTTAATACACGTCGGGGGATGCTGCTGACGACAGTGAGGAGCTTTATCTCCTATCGGGACCAACTCTGATTTTGCTGAGAAACAGCCCACCACTCTGACAGCCAAGGCACCGAGGGGCTGCTGTGTGTGTGGTTGCTTGGGGGAGGGGAGGGGGTGACACGTCCCTGATCCAGAATTCCTGAGAGGTGAATACACCTCTTGTCTCATGGTGGGATTTCTACAGGGCCCTAGGACACAAATATAGATGGGCTGAGTCTTAATTTGTGGTGAATGAAATGATCCTTCCTCCCCTTTAATGAAGAGAAAACTGAGGCAGCTTATGATTGAGTGGGGATCATGGCCAAGGACACTGTTAGAAGACACTGGTGGTCCAAGTTCTTGGTTTCTTGATGGTCTCATTCGTAATAATGGACACCAAGTGGTGGGGAATAAATACCTATTTCACCACCTCCACTGCAGTGAGCTGGGGCCACAGGACTAAGTTCTGGTCAATAAAACATGAGTGGAAGGGAGGTGTCCAAATTCCGGCTCATGACCTTAAGGGCAAGCGGACCTGCCCTCCTTCCCCACCTTCCTCCAGGTAGCAAGGGCAGTACCCAAGGATGGTTGAAGAAGATGGAAGGGGCCTGGGCCCCTGGATGACTTTGTACAGCAGGCTCACTGTCTTGGCCCTGGACTATCTGCTTTGTGATTATTATAGAAGAGAGAAATACGCTTCTTAACTTCTTTTTTCTTAAATAAGAAATAAATCTTATTTAAGCCACTAAGAATTTGGGTGTCTCCTCCAACTGGCTGAACCTGTATCCTACCTAACATAGGTAGGGAAGCCTCTGGTAGGTATGAGGCCCAGTGATAATGCTGAGGTTTTATTTAAAGATTTTGTTTATTTGGGCGCCTGGGTGGCTCAGATGGTTAAGCATCTGCCTTCGGCTCAGGTCATGATCCCAGGGTCCTGGGATTGAGTCCCACATCGGGGTCCCCGCTCAGCGGGGAGCCTGCTTCTCCCTCTGACCCTCTCCCCTCTCATGCTGTTTCTCTCTTGCTCGCTCTCTAAAAAATAAATAAAATCTTTAAAAAAAAAAAAAGATTTTGTTTATTTGAGAGAGAGAACAAGCACGAGTAGGGGGAGGGGCAGAGGGAGTGGGAGAAGCAGGCTCCCGGCCGAGCAGGGAGCCCGATGTGGGGCTCGATCTCAGGACCCTGAGATCATGACCTGAGCCAAAGGCAGATGCTTAACTGACTGAGCCACCCAGGCGCCCCTAATGTTAACATTTAAGATGATGGAGCAACTATCCTCTGCCCGGGGCTTTACACATTCTGTTTTACTTACCCGTCACGATGTCCCCATGTGACATGAATTACTGTACCCCTTTTACAGTTAAGGAAACTGAGATGCAGAGAGGTTAGGAAACTTGCTCAAGGCCAAACAGCTACTCCCGATGCACCTGGGAATTGAGTCTGGGTCTGGGTCTCAAGCTGGTAAAACTCATGTTCTCTGCACCACATCATCAAGGGGAACAAGGGAGAGGGAGATGAAGGAGGAGAGGGAGGAAGGCAAGTGAGAAAGACGAGAAGGAAAAGGAAGCAAAGATGGGGGTAGACTCTGGAAGACCACCAAGCACGGCCTGGAGAGTTGCCTGATGGCCGAACTCCGGGAGCCAATGACGCTCAGTCTGGAAGTAGCTAGGGCAAATTCCCGCCACAGTGGCGTGGCCTTGGCCTCTCTGTCTGGAACTAGGCTTGGTCGTTCCGGAAGGAGACCACCCGCCCGGCCCCCCAGGGCGAAGCCAGAGCGCAGCCTCCCAGAGGCTGGCCATGCTGCAGGCCGAGGTACCTTCGCTGTTCACTTCGGGGAGCAGCTTGCGCAGCGGCCTCTTCACCTCCCAGCTGCTGCTGACAAAGGAAGGCATCACCCTGAGCAGCTCATCTTTGTCCTCCTCCCGGATCACAGGGATGGTCTCTAGGATGAGCTGCATCTGCTCCAGCTCGTGAGCCCCTGGGGAGCCAAACACCAGATGGTTAAGTGTTGCCCAAGTGGCTGGGGTGACGGAAGCCCCAGTGTGGTTCTGGGAGGCCGGGGAGGGGCGGCGCCGGCCGTTGGGAGCAGCTCTAGGTGCCAGGGGACCTGGGTTCTGGTCCTCACTCGGCCACTAACTTGCTGTGTGACTATAAGCAGGCTGCTTGCCATCTCTGGGGCTTGGCTTTATGAAATGTCTCTGCCTCTGGAATGGACCCGTCTGATATAGACTGAGTCAGCCAGACAGGCTATGCCAGGTCCGTGGAAGAAGTGTGCTGGGACAGGATGGAGTCAGGCGTTTATTCTCCTTTGCTCCTTCATTCCCTCACTAAATAATGACTTACTGAGCACCTTCTCCCTGCCAGGCAGCTTCAGTCTTTATGAGTCTCAGAAACGCAACCCGTCTTTGCCGCCCTGACGCTCTCTCAGCGCTCTGGCGCTGCTGGTGGGCGTCAGGTCTCTCCCCTCGCTGTCCCCCTCGACCCACAGGCTGTTCTTACTCCCATTGCTTCCATTTTCCCTTTTTGCTTGAGTAGCCTTTCCACTTACTTCTACCAGTTTAAATCCTTAACGAAGACTTTCTATCTTTGAGAAGTCCCAGATTCATCTAGCTGCTCAGAGTGCCCTCCCCATACCACCGATGCCTACAGGATTCCAATCTGCCAAAAGCCAGTGGCCTATGCTGGGGCTCCTCCGTGTCCCCCAACGACACCCGGTGGAGCACCGAGTGGATGCTGCCCCAGCAGGGGTCTACGGCTCAGGCTCTGCGCGGAAGTGGTCCCTTCAGCCTCCCCCGCCGAGTGGGCTCATGGAGGGTCAGTTCAGGGACTCTGGGAGCCCCTTGTGGGGTCCCCTCACCAAATGAACACTCCAGACTGACCACTCACAGTGGCAGGGAGAGAAGAGGAAGGGGCTGAAAATGTAGGATGGATGTTTCCAGCAGTCAATCTCAAGGTGTCTGAACAGAGGTAGTTACTTGATTTTAAAGGTTCTGCCCTCAAAAGGCTATTTTTAGCCTTTCCAGTATTTTGCCAGAAATGATAAGGGGCCTCCAAGTAAGTCCATAAAGCCATACAGGTCATTTTAAAGAGAAAGACTAGGATGTTTTGTGGTTAGCATGGTTTTTTGGTTTGTTTGTGGGGTTTTTTTTCTTTCAATCAGTTCTCCCTTTTTATAGAACGACACCAGAGGAGAAGGAAGATGGCATGGTTAGTGACTTACCAGCAAAGAGCATCCTCCCCGTGAGCATCTCGGCCAGGATGCAGCCGGCGGCCCACATGTCGATGGCTTTGGTGTAGTTGTTCGGGGAGAGGAGCAGGCGCGGTGAGCGGTACCACTTGGTTACCAGCCCTTCTGACAGATAACCCTGGAAGACAAAACCCCAGTTCCGTTGGTCAGCCATGTACAGAGATGCCCTCTCCCCCAAGTGCCTTCTTGTTTCTTTCCACCTGAAGACAGCACGCCATCCGGGATCCTTTCACTCTGGAGCCTTCCCTGAAGCCCAGCGGTTCTCCTCTGTGGATAAGGAGGCAAGATACCACTATTTTGGAAGGAAGCCTTTCCCACCCCAACTTGACGTAACTATGCAAAACAAATTTTCCCTCATCTAGTCAAAAGCTCGATACATAGGAGCCAAACTCAAGTTCATTACCACTATCAACAGAGTAGTGATGAGAACTTGGAATTTCATTGATCCAGTGGCTGAATCTCAGCAATAGCCATACATTTGAAATCAAGCCAATTACTTTGGTGCTAAGAATTAGAATTAACGTGGCTACGATGCCAGAGACGCCAAGCCCCTGCTGACAATGCAGAAGGCCAGCTTCATAACAGGTGCAGGTGAAGGGCGTATGGAAACAGCCCTAAATGGCAGAGTGGATGCAGCTCTGGTTGGCCCAGAGGATTCTGGGAGCTCCACAGTGTCTTTTTGGGGGCATAGATGTCCTAGCTGATTTCAGCCACTACTCAAGGATTTGTGGTCTGGGACAGAATCCCTCCCTACAAAATTTGGTGGGGATGTAAGTGGTTTAGCCCAGAATGTAAAATAAAGCCAGGCAACTCGGAAATTGTTCTCTATGTAATTCGGGAAGTTGGCCCAACAGTGTAACCTGGGAGGTGTCCATTTGGATGACCTGGAACAGTCTCTCTAAACAGAGAAGGTAGACCCATTTGGGAGGTCAAGGTGAGACAATTCAGACTGAAGGGAGGCAGTGGGAGATTCTAGGGATGGTCTTGATATCCGCTGATGTAACTCCCCATTTAGCATTTGAATTGCCCTTTTTACTGACTTAAGCACTATCACAGACCCAGGCAGATGAAAAGTTAAGAAGCCCAAATACCCGGCAGCTTTTGATCAATTAATCCAGAAGCTATCTGTTTACCAAATACATATTAAGTGTTTTAAACCTTCCGAGCTCTGCATTATGACAGCAGTACCCTTTCCTCTATGGGACTGTCTCAGTCGGTGGAACATGGCGACTCTGGATCTCGGGGTTGTGACTTCAAGCCCCATGTCAAGTGTAGAGATTATTTAAAAAATAAAATCTTAGGGGCGCCTGGGTGGCTCAGTCGGTTAAGCGTCTGACTCGATTTCAGCTCAGGTCATGATCTCAGGGTCGTAGAATTGAGCTCCTCATTGGGCTCTGCACTCAGTGGGGAGTCTGCTTGAGATTCTCTCCTCCCTCTGCCCCTACCCCCACTCACACACACACACTCTCTCTCTCTCTCTCTCCTCTTCTCTCTCTAAATCAATAAGATCTTAAAAAAAAAACCAAAACCTTAAAGAAATTGCAGACACAAGCCAAACCGTAGAAGTTCACTTCTGGGTGGGCGGGTCATAAATAAGGAATGGCTTGATTGATTTTCCAGTCAGAGGCTGAGACTGCCAGAGGAAGACAAAAGCAGAGTCACCCAGAGGGGAGGCAACAGAAGGGGGTTTTCTCTGATATGTAAACGAGCAGTCTTTTATGGGATGGAATTTCCTGTCATTAACACCTGCCTCGCTGCAGCACCTAGGACTGAAATGGGGACACAGGGAGGCTTCCTTCTGAAACACCTGCCTGGAAAGTAAAAGAAAGATGTTTGCATGGGCAAGCCTGCCCCCGGGGCCAGAAATGAGGGCCAGGCCACGACAGCAGCTGAGAAAGTTCACCCACTTTCTTACTTTGGAATGAAAACCGAGAACCTGCTGCTTCCTTATGGTCACTTGTCCCTCAAGCCCTTTTGAAAACAGAGGACATACTGATGTGTTTCAGAAGCCACAGGGCAGAGGAGAATTTGGGAAGTTGTAGTGTCTTCTGTCAGGTTCTGGAGCAAGAGGAGCCCTGGAGAAGGGGGGATGAGAACAAAGAGGAGGCTCCCTTCCTGGCGGGGGTGGGGGGGAAGGAGAGCAGACATGGGGAAGGAGGTGGTGGCAGGGGTCCTGCCCTCAGCTGAGATGAGCCCTGGGTGTCCAAGCAAGAGAGGCTCTGGGGCCCCTAACATGATACTGGTGATCTGAATTCAAGAAAGTTTCAGTGGAGTGGATGGGGCGAAAGTCAGAACTTTCTAGAATAAAAAAAAAAAATGTATATTTAAAGAATACCCAGGAGTAGAGACTCAGTTTTATCAGAAGGGCTCACAAATCAGTAATTAGATGGGCTCAACGGATATCTTTAAATGGCTTTTCTGTCAGAGCCTGCAGTGGGGGGGATGGTTTCAGCTCCATTTGGATATGGAGGGACGTGTCCTCAGTCGTCAGACCTGGTCTCCATGTGGTGCACCATTGTGTGAGTCATAAGGGATCACTGCTCTGAGGAGACAGGAAACCAGCACTGCCACGATTCTCCATGGCCCCCTCTCAGCACATAAGAGGCAAGACTGGAGCTGCCCTTTCCCAAGGGTCCCTTTCCTCCTACCACCCTGTCCCCTGGTGTTCCTGGTGAGAAGCAGATTCTGGAGGTGCTCCTGGGAGGCAGCTGGCCAGGATTTCCTGTCTAGACCCTGTCTTGGGGGCCTTTGGGCTTTCTTCAGCGATGGCTCCAGCCAGCCCATTTTGCTTCCTTTTAGGGCCCGGTACAGCCAACAGGAGGCTTTGATTTTAAAAGCACCGTAGGTGTTTGGGAAATCATCTAGCAGCCGCTGCCCTCTGAGGAGGGTAATTAGGGACCCCCAACAGATCCAGAGGGGAGGTATAATTAACGCTCTGAGTACCCTCTGGGCAGAGGGAGCAGGGACACTGCACTCAGTCCTAGCTGCCTGCCAGGAATTCAGAACAGCCTTGCTCAAACTCGCAGCAGAAGCGTGGGCTCCGATCCGCGGCCAGCATGGGCGGAGGGGGGGCTCCAGGTCTGTGCCACTTGCTCTGTCTGCCTCCACCAGCCCCCCAAGCCTGATCCCTTGTGTCTGGGAGACAGAAGGTTGGGGGAAAAGGCATGTTCCAATATGCCTTCCACTTCACCCTTCTGGCCCCTCACAGGGATGGGGAGAATGAATTTATTTATTTATTTATTTGACAGAGAGAGAGAGACACAGTGAAAGAGGGAACACAAGCAGGGAGAGTGGGAGAGGGAGAAGCAGGCTTCCCGCTGAGCAGGGAGCCCGATGCGGGGCTCGATCCCAGGACCCTGGGACCATGACCTGAGCCCAAGGCAGACGCTTAACGACTGAGCCACCCAGGCACCCTGGGATGGGGAGGATTTAAATGGGGACACATTCTCTGAAGAATAAAAGCCCAGTCAACTGTAGCTGTGTGGTAGGGGGTGTGTGTGTGACAAGGTGCGAAGGCTGGTTTCTCCCCTCACATTGAATGGCTGCCGAGGGCTGCCCCCCACTCCCAGGCCAGGATGGGACACCTTCTCTACCGGAAGTCTCTGGCATGTGTTGTCCCTGTGCAGTGGAAATGAAGATGATGATTAAAACCATCCCCGTCTTCAAAGAGCATATAATGTAGTTAAAGAGATGAAATATTCAGGCGCCTGGGTGGCTCAGTTGGTTAAGCGACTGCCTTCGGCTCAGGTCATGATCCTGGAGTCCCGGGATCGAGTCCCGCATCGGGCTCCCTGCTTGGCAGGGAGTCTGCTTCTCCCTCTGACCCTCCTCCCTCTCATGCTCTCTGTCTCTCATTCTCTCTCTCTCAAATAAATAAATAAATCTTTTTAAAAAAAAAAGAGAGATGAAATATTCAATATGATTGTCAGAAGGATAAGGAAATGATCTCGGTCAACATTTACGTGGGACTTGCTCCATGCTGAGCACTGTGTTAGCATTTTACCTTTTTTTCTTTTTTTAAGATCTATTTATTTATTTGAGAGAGAGAGTGGGAGGGAGGGGCAGAGGGAGAAGGAGAGGGAATCTTGAACAGACTGCGCTCAGCACGGAGCCCGCAGGGCTCGATCTCACGACCGTGCCATCATGACCTGAGCTGAAACCAAGAATCGGACACTTAACAGACTGCACCCCCCAGGCGCCCGCCCCCGTGTTAGCATTTTACACGCATTCATTCTGCGGTCCTCGCAGTAGCCCCTCGATGCAGGCTCTCCACAGAGTAGTAACACCACCTGCCGAAGGTCATATGACGGGGATGTGGCCTAAGGTATCTGTCTTCAGAGTCCATGCTCTAAACTGTCCATTGCTGGATCTCCACCACCACGCACACCAAACAGAGAGCCCTGGTAAGCAGCGAGGAAGAAGCATGCTCAGAATGCAGAGGGGCAGGTTTTGTTTAGCGGGTGGGTCAGTGAAGGCTTCATGGAGATGAGGTTTGAGCTGGTCTTGATGGATGGAGACATCTTAGATAGCTCTGTGGTGACAACGGGCACCAGTGTGAGTCAAGGCAGAGGGTGGGAAGACCTAGAATGTGCTCAGGGGACAGAGAGACATCTGGGCATGTGGACAAAGGGGCTGAGGAAAATGACCTTTGTTCTGAAAGTTAGCAGGCCCCTAGCAACGAGAATCAGAAGTGCTGGTGAGAGGTACAGATTGCCCAAAGCTACTGACTTTGAGTCATCGGTCTCCATCTTGAATGAGCTCCCCAGGGAGCCTGTGTGCCCCCACCCAGTTTGAGGACACCAGGAAGAACCAAGGCAGCCACGGAGGGTTGCGGATTGAGGAAGGAGGGGTCGTGGGTAGGACAGGAGTTCCAGCGGAGGCTGTGAGAGGCTGCTCTGTCTTTCCCATCTGCCCTGGGCAGGTCTGCATCCTCTGGTAGGGCTCTTGTGGATTCTTACTACCCGGCAGGGTGTTTATGCAGCTATGTGGCTACAGGCTCTGCAGTCCCTGTCCCTTGCAGCCTGGAGAGGCTTGCAAGTCTGGCTGGCAGCAGGATGCTGCTCTCTGGAGAGCAGGGGATCCTGGGGCTCAGGAAGGCCTTGGGAAGGCCCCTGGGCACCACACGTCCTTGTAGCACACAGAGGCACCCCTGTCTCATCTGGAAGAAACTAGGTCAAGGGAAAAAGAAATCAGGCTTCGGAGAAGTAAAATTTTTAGCCTTAGGGGTCAATGCGGTTGTTGCATGGATGCTGTGATTCTTGTAGACGGGCAAGTTCCCAAAAGACCTTCTGGTGGGCATGCTGTGGAAATCAAAGAGATGTCACACAAGGACTGGGAAAGACTGGGGACCTTTAGCCTGGAGAACATAAAGGGGGTGGATGGCATGAGAGCCGCCTTTAAGTTTTTATTTATTTGAGAGACAGAGACTGAGAGTGCACGAGCTAGGGGAGGGGCAAAGAGAGAGGGAGAGAGAGAATCTCAAGCAGACTCCATGCTGAGTGCAGAGCCGGACACGGGGCTCAATCTCACGACCCTGAGATCCTGACCTGAGCCAAAATCAAAAGTCAGATGCTCAACTGACTGA
This sequence comes from Mirounga leonina, assembly GCF_011800145.1. Taxonomy (NCBI): domain Eukaryota; kingdom Metazoa; phylum Chordata; class Mammalia; order Carnivora; family Phocidae; genus Mirounga; species Mirounga leonina. Next base: position 23,410,593 of record NW_023270854.1, read on the forward strand.
GCCACCCAGGTGTCCCGAGAGCTGCCTTTAGACGTTTGCAAGGCTGTCATATGGATGAGGAGTTAAACTTGTTCTCTGAGGCTCTGGGGACAGATGTGAGCCAAAGCAGGAGACAGAAATCTATGTAATAGGATAATAACAGCTAACATTTACTGAGCTCCTCAAACTGCTCTGCTTATGGATGAACTCACTTCATCCTCACAACAACCCCGTGAGGCAGGGACTCTCATTATAGCCATTTTACAGGGAGGAATCTGGAGGCACAGAGGGGGTAAGCAATCTCTCCAGGGTCACACAGGCTGTCGGTGGCAAGCTGGGATTCCACCCCAGGCTGTGTGGCTGGAGCGTCTTCCAACTGAATATGCAGCGCGGCTGCCTTTCACATCAGAAAAGCCTCTAAAGCCATCAGGGCTGTCCAGGGGAGGACTG
>NW_023270854.1:23411031-23411547 GCF_011800145.1 Mirounga leonina
AGGGCTGTCCAGGGGAGGACTGGGCTCCTAACAGGCAGAGGCATCCAAGCACAGCATGGAGAACCTCGTGAAGAGATGAGCCAACACCACCCCCCCAGTGGGTGTCCAGAGCACCGCTTCTCAGACTTTGGTGTGCACCCGAATACTCGGGGACCTGGACCGATTAAATGCACACTCAGGTCATCAGGTGGACAAGGTGATGCTGCAGGTCAGAGGGCTGCACCTGGGCCAGCAAGGCCCTAGCTTATCTTACATATCATGCCTGGCCCTACGGACTAACGATCTGCCTCACTCCCAGGCCCGGCAGATTCTCCATCAGAGCAGCAGGCTGACCTATAATAGGGGTTAATTCTTTGTATTAGAGACACTCATCAAAAGATCATTTAGAAAAACAACACCCTCCCAGAGGCCCCTCTAAGCAAAGACGTGCGGCCTTCCTCCTCCAGTCTTTTCCCTCCTAAGGTATAATTCTTATTTGTGCCAATATCCCTATCAGGCATGTTAGAAGCCTTTTTT
>NW_023270854.1:23411557-23419091 GCF_011800145.1 Mirounga leonina
AAAAAATAAAAGAAATAACACCACAGCCAAATAGCCTTTCTTATTGCTGACTCCAAACTCATTCTATTAAACTCATTTCCATGAAAATATGCAGCAGGGAATCTCTCAAGCTGAGGAAAGAAACACACAGTCTTAAAAGCCCAGTGCACAGGACAATCCCTGGTAAGCCACCGGGTACATTCTGCTTATGCAGCTACAGGACACATGGCTGAAGAAAGTACTGTTCAGTCAGCTGCACTGAGCTGTCCTTAACTTCAAGATGCCCTCAGTGCTGATCTGCTGTCCACGTTCATCCAGGCTGCTCCTTCCCTACTCTGTGCACAGGGGGGATCCTGGCCGGTGAAATGCACAGTCTCTTCCTAGGTTTCCATGGAAATCAACCAAAGCCCAGTTAAGTTCGTATAGGCCTGCAGACGCCATGTGGTTACTTCTCTTTATATATCAAAAAAAACAAACAAAAAAAAATGATGACAGAATTGAATTGCCTTTTTTTTTTTTAAAGTGGGCTCCACGCCCAACGTGGAGCTTGAACTCACGACCCTGAGATCGAGAGTCGCGTGCTCTACCGACTGAGCCAGCCAGGCACCCCAATAGAATCGCTTTTTGAAGAATAATTTATCCCCACCCTTGTACGTCTCCCCCCGCAAAAAGAATAATTTATTTCCAATTGTGGCAAAATACGTTTACATAAAATTCTCCATCTTAACCACTTTCAAGCGTACAATTCAGCGGCACTGAGTACATTCACATTGTTGTCCAACGATCACCTGCCTCTAGTTCACAAAATGGAGTCTGTCCCCATTAAACAAGTCCCCGGCCCCCGGCCTCACCCTTCTACTTTCTGTCTCTGTGAATCTGACCCGTACCAGTAAAATCAGGTCCTTTTGCGACTGTTTTTTTCACTCAGCACAATGTACTTCCTCTTACTTTTATTTTTTATTTATTGATTTTTTAAAAAGATTTTATTTATTTTAGAGAGAGATTGAGAGAGAGAGAGAGAGTGAGCAGGGGGAGGAGCAGAAGTAGAGGGAAAGAATTTGAAGCAGACCCCCTGAAAAGCCCAGAGCCCGACACGGGGCTCCGATCCCACAACCCCAAGATCATGACCTGAGCTGAAACCAAGAGTCGGATGCTTCACCGACTGAGCCACCTAGGCGCTCCTTGCCTCTTACTTTTAAACAGCAAGAGAGTGGGAGCAATGGGGTGGGCTTCTTTTTAAAAAGCGCTTTCTTTTTTTTTTTTTTTTTAATATTTTATTTATTTATTCGACAGAGAGAGACACAGCGAGAGAGGGAACACAAGCAGGGGGAGTTGGAGAAGGAGAAGCAGGCTTCCCGCTGAGCAGGGAGCCCGATGCGGGGCTCGATCCCAGGACCCTGGGATCATGACCTGAGCCAAAGGCAGACGCTTAACGACTGAGCCACCCAGGCGCCCCTAAAAAGCGCTTTCTTGAAATGTGGTTGTCTTCTAATAAAATTAGAGCTTACACCGCAGATAAAAGCTTTGGATGTCATGGAACACTATATCAAAAACTAATGATGTACTGTACGGTGACTAACATAACATTTAAAAAAAAAAAAGCTTTGGACATTATCCGCACAGGGTCCAAAGCATGAACTCTGAATTCTACCACAGTTCACAGACATGACAAAACGTTTTGTTTGTTTGGAGATGTACCAGGATCACCAGCTCTATTCCCCCATCCTCACCAGCATGGGCCGGTGAGCTGGTCAGACAAGTGGATGGAGGGAAGGCTTGTTTGGCCGCTTCAGCCTCAGTTTCCCCATCTGTTTGTGCTCCTGGCCCCCAAGCGTTCCTCTGTGGGGCGCTAGAGTCTTAGGATGCTGTACCACAACAGCAACCTTTAAATGAGGGGCCCTGCTGGGCCCAAGTGACAAAAACTCCCTTCAGGAAGATGCCTTAACTGCCAGGCCCTAATTAGACATTTGTCTCGTTGACCTTCGAGGGGAAATCTGGTGGCGCCCTGGGGCAGCTGCTTTCAACCTGCTACACATTAGAAGCACCTAGAGAACTTAAGAGAAAACCCGATTCTCAGGCCACCTGCCATACCAATTATGTCAGAATCTCCGGGGGGTAGGACCAGAGCATCAGTACTTTTTAAAACTCCCCAGGTGATCCCACTTTAGAGCCACACTTGAGAAGCAGTGTCCTACAGATGTTAGTGCAACTGCTTTGAAAGGTAAGCAGTATTTTCGAGGTTCCCCAATTAGTGCAGCTTCTATTTCTAGCTCCACTCAGGATGAGAGGACTCCTTGAGTAGCCACAGAGGTCTCCTCCGGATGGCTGACCCGTGGGAAGTAAAACTTCACTGGAAAGCAACCAATCATAATAATGGCTGCCATTTATTGAAAACTTATGATATGCCAGGCACTGTGCCAAGGGCTGCTTTATTATTAGCGCATTTCATTATCAAAATGACTCTATGAGAAAAGTATAGAGTGGTGAACAACTTGAACAAGGCCAGAGTGGCTAAAAATAGGCAGTGCTGAGATTCAGTCCCAGCAGTGGAACAAAACAAAGTCCCTGTCATCATGGACTGTACTTGTTAGCCGGAAAGACAGGTGAACAAGCATATGTATAATATGTCCAATGGAGATGGTGCAAGAATAAAAAGAAAGCAGGCGAAGGAGACAGAGTGATGGATTGGGTGGGTGGTCCGGGAAGGCCTCTGTGATAAGGGGACATTAGTGATCCTTGTGGCCATGTGGGGAACATCAAAGACGTTCATCTCTGAGCCCCAAGTCGCCAAATGAGGGCAGCACGCTCAACCTTCTCCCCTCCCCTCGCAAACCCTCCTCTGAGATCTCTCATGAACATCCAGGTATAAATCACTGAGAACTGAGAGTCTTTGAGCAGGGCAGGGAAGGAACATCTGTGGAGCACCTACGATGCAAGACCTCCTGACAACCCTGTAAGATAAATATTTATTTTTTCATTTCATAGCTGGGGAAATTACCACAGCCCCTCCCGCCTCTGCCTGGCTTACTGGGCAAGCCTTTGTGCTCCTGGACCCTTTCATCTCTAAATTCACAACTCTGTAGTAGGGGAGATCCTGAAGGCAGGGGCCAGACATTCCATCTCCACCTGCATTGCTCGGGGGAGGTGCTCACTTTAAATGTGGTGAATTAATGGAATGAATGCAAGCCAAGGGAATGGCTGATAGGCCCATAGCGGAATTTCTGGAAATGACCACTAGCCAATAAATTATTTTGAAGTTTGTTGGCCCCATTAAAATCACAGGGCAAGAGTAGCAGCCATGTTCAAGTCCAGCCCTCCGAAATCCAGGGGCTCCCTCAGGTGTGGGCTGTGGCTGTAGATTCTATCTGACATTATCTTGCTGCTGCAGCCCGGTAGCGGGGCCCTTTGGGCTGCGAATCCTGCTCGGGGGGCCAAGGTGAAGGTCAGACTCAGCGCTTTATTGCAACCCTTCCATCTCCACTCTCAAAAAGAAAGAGGACATCCCTGCCCCCAGGGCACTCCGGAGTAACGTGTACAATCATCGGGCGTCTGCGCCAGAGCCTTCCACGTGGCAGGCACCACCCTGAGCCCTCCAGGTTCTTCCATTTGATTATCATGACAGTCTCACCGGGTGGGCGCTGTCACTGTCCCTGCTCTTATCGCAGGGAGCTCAATGACACAGGACCAACATCAAGTCCCACAACAGACAGTTCTGTCTCCATTTCTGCCCTTCCCAGCACAGCTGCTCATGCACTGTCCCTTCCCAGAGGATAAGGCTTCTCCCCCATTCAGCTTGCAGGGCATGCTCAGAAGAACCTTCTTGGGCTCCCCTTTCTCAGAAGGCTCTGGGGTATACACCACCACCTTTGTTAAAGATAACTAAGATGGGGGCGCCTGGGTGGCTCAGTCGTTAAGCGTCTGCCTTCGGCTCAGGTCATGATCCCAGGGTCCTGGGATCGAGCCCCGCACTGGGGTACCTTCTCAGCGGGAAGCCTGCTTCTCCTTCTCCCACTCCTCCTGCTTGTGTTCCCTCTCTTGCTGTGTCTCAGTCTATCAAATAAATAAATAAAATCTTAAAAAAAAAAACAATAACTAAGATGGAATCGAGACTCCGAAAAGTGAGAGCTACGTTGTCGTGATCTTGCTTTTTTCTGTGGAAGCAGGGTCAGGTGGATCTTAGAAGGAAGGGGCAGATCTTGGAGTCCTGGGGTGCGTGATTACACAGATGGCTATGGGCGGGGACGGCCGTTGGGCCCAAGCAGTTCACCTGAAGGGGTTAGAAATCCCTCTCTCAGGGGCCTTCGAGGGGCAGGAGCCTGGGGAAGTTGCCACTGGTCAGGGCAGGGCTCTTGCCATGGGAAGGCCCCTGACAGGGCCCAGCCTGTTCATAGGAAAGGAAGTAGCTGCCTGCAGAATGGGGGGAGAATGAGCCAGAAAAGCCCTGCTACTTCTGAACTTGGTCTGGGGTTGGAAAGTCTCCCCTATGGAGTCACTACTTTGAGTTAAGGCAGGGTTTCCCCAAATGGGCTCACATCCCAAAGATGCTGATGGGAGGAGCTAACAGCGTGTGAACAGACAAACCTTTGAGGCAGGTGGGCAACAACCAAGAAGTTTATTTATAGAGTCTCAGGATCTCCTAGATGGGGTTCAGGATGCACCACCTGGCACACCTCTTTGTCCACATAAGCATTATATTCTAGGTGTGTCTTGGGGACCAACCTTTCTCTGGATACACCTTGGGAAATACTGGGCAAGCTCCTTGTTCACAGATTTACCTGGGAGAGGAAACACTGACCTGTTAGCCATTGTCTTCTGTTATACTAGCAAGGATTCGTGCCATCATGGCTCCCGCTGAATGCGCTCTGTTGGATGGAAACTCACACCGCACCCCTCACTCATCTCTGGGCCCCTGAAGGCAGGGACCGATTGCACCTGCTGGGGCTGGGGTCTGCAGGTGGAGGAGGCCGAAGGCACAGGTGATTACATGTTACAAAAGCAATCAGAAATGTTGGCTGCTCTGAATTCACAGAGGCTCTGGCCTCAAGGGTGGGGAGGGCGGGCTGCTGGGTGCCATTGTCCCCTTCCCCCAACCACCAGGGAAGAAGCACAGGATGCAAGGGATGGAGGAGGACTGTGGGGACAGAGAAGAGGGTGACGGAAAGGCCCTGACACCAACTCCAACCGCCCCCCCTTGCCCCCCCACTGTTGGTCCTGTCAGCGTCCAAACCCAGCTCTGGGCTCAGTAACTCTGACCCTGACCTCAAGGGCCTTCTCTCCTTCGTCGCTGGGCTGCCTGGATCACATGATTAATCAAGGATCACATCCTCTCTCTGCAAAAACAGTTCTCTTCCAAAAAAAACTTGCAGGGCCCCAGACATGTCCCACTTCTGAAATGCCCCCGCACCCCGAGGGACCGCACGGAGGTCACCTGTTCCAGGAGTTCCGGTCCCATTTCAGAGGCTTTGTTGACAGGCATTTCTTCAGTTTTTCCAGTGGGGCTGGCTGTGTGTGAGGCACTCTGAGTTGGGGGACTGTCCTCAGGGAGCTTACAAGCCAATTCTGTGCAGTGAGTTTTCTGGTTGGACTACAAAGACCATCTTTAAGAAGCCAAGGACAGGGCGCCTGGGTGGCTCAGTTGGTTGGGTGCCTGCCTTCGGCTCAGGTCATGATCCTGGAGTCCCTGGATCGAGTCCCGCATCGGGCTCCCTGCTCGGCGAGGAGCCTGCTTCTCCCTCTAACCCTCCCCCCTCTCATGTACTCTCTCTCTCTCTCTCATTCTCGCTCTCTCAAATAAATAAATAAATCTTAAAAAAAAAAAAAAAAAGCCAAGGACACTCAACCCTGGGCATTGGGATGGGGAGGGAGGGAATGGGGCCTCACTGTGTGAAGAATGAAGCAAAAAGGGGGTCGGGGTAGGTTCTGGGGGCCTCTTAAAAATACAAAATTATGAACACAAAATTAAGTCTGAGTGTGTGAATATTTATTTTTAAATCAGAAAACGGCAGCAAGTTAAAAACTATAAAAAGCTGACAAGTACCACAAACATCACACAATTCACAAAAATAACATTTTCCCTAATGAGCTGCTTGGCAAACTGCAGGTAGCAAACACGAGAAGGTACTGCCTAATCTCTGATCTTCTCTTCCACAGCAACTTCGTAACATAATTTTTCAGTCAGAATTTAAAGATGAACTCAGTCTTTGAAAGATAATTGAGAAGCTAACTCAGTCTTTACTATGGTTGTTATTTCAGGATGATCGGTATTTTATAAATTTCTCTCACCTCCAAAACTAGTTGGGTAAGGTCATGTACATTTTTAGGATTATTGTCAACTTTGGGGAAAACGCTACTAAGCACTCTTTCGTATACGCACTGGTGCCACTCACTGACCAGGCTGTTGTTAACCAGGATGGGCTAGGTGTGGCCACATGTTACGAGCTGCAGGTGAGCTCGGCTTCTTTCGTATGATGATACCCTATGACTTGATTCAGTGGCCATAGAAGGATTCCTGGGAGCTACTCCTAAACCAGGACGACTGGCAATAACTGAACGGTATATAGAAGTAACTGCAAACCATGTAAATATATCCCACTAAACCCAGACTAAATGTATCCCTAGCCCAACCTCCTCTTTTTTTTTTTTTTTTAAGATTTTATTTATTTATTTGACAGACAGAGACACAACGAGAGAAGGAACACAAGCAGGGGGGCAGTGGGAGAGGGAGAAGCAGGCTTCCCGCTGAGCAGGGAGCCCAATGTAGGACTCGATTCCAGGACCCTGAGATCATGACCTGAGCTGGAGGCAGATGCTTAACAACTGAGCCACCCAGGCACCCCCCAACATGAGGGAAGACATGGTAGAGGGCAAGTCAGAATGGAAATAGACCACTTCTTAGCTGATGGCTGCCAACCAAAACAGCTCAGCTTGCAAATATTACAAAAATATATAACCATGTGAACACATTGCGAGAGGACCTTCCTGAACTCTGTGGTGAATTCGGCTCTCACCGGGAGGACAAAGGGCCAAAGAAGAGGCAGGGGCTGGGGAGGACAGGGAGGCATGTTGTCAGGCTTTTCAAGATAGAAAAGCAGGTGCATAGTGTAGGAACCTTCCCTGAGGTAAATCATGGCAGGGCCTGTCTTCTCATAGCCTGAGGCAGATTGTCTAGAGGGCTGGTCACCCCGGAGCTAGCGTGGTTTTGAAGGATGTTTCTTTCCCTCCTTACAAAACAAGTTGGTATGATCTTTGGCCACCAGAAAAGGTCTCTGATCTCCCCTTGCCACCTGGCTGCCTTAAATTCCTTTACCAAGAGCCCAAACCCTTTGTTTCACTTTTAGAGGAATAGCTAGAAAAGCAAATTCCTTGCCTCCCCCCAAAAGAGTATGCAGGGATTTTATTCTTCACACTCAGCAATGCAGCTGGAAGCTTTTTGGAGAGCTAAGGGAGGTAAGAGATTGCAAGAGCCCTAGACACTTAGAGGAGGTAGGGCTCTGAGGAGGGGAAGGGGGGCAGGGGGTGGGAGTGGGCCCCAAAGGTAAAGTCCACCCTCTATACA
>NW_023270854.1:23419101-23539107 GCF_011800145.1 Mirounga leonina
GCAGGGGGTGGGAGTGGGCCCCAAAGGTAAAGTCCACCCTCTATACAATTTTCCAGCACCCCACCGGGCGGGTCCTGCAACCTTTGGCAAATAGTTACACAGAGGGGGGTGATCTTCGCTTCAGTATTTACGACAAAGCACTGTGAGTGCATTTGGTTTTCAAAACTGTAGTACAACACCAGTTGATGTGTGAAGCTATAGTTTCTTCATTTTCACAGCTGTATAGTGTTCCAGGGCGTTTACAGAGGGAGTCTGTGAAGGGGCAGTCGGCATCCTTCTGTTAGATTCACTTCTAGCTATTGTTATATAATAAAGAATTTGGCTGGTCTTTATCCCCGGTTCCTGCGAGGAAGCCTCTAAATCCTCTGGAATGTCCTGAGTGTCAGGAGGGCCTTTGTTCCTCATTGTGGGCCTGTGGATAGTTTCAGGATGGGTCTGGCTATGTGATTAGAGGGCTGGGACACAAGACATGCACGTGGGGAGGAAGCCATGTGAAGACGAAGGTACAGATGGGAGTGTAGCTTCTACGAGCCAAGAAATGCCAAAGATTGCCTGCAAAGCACCGGAAGCTAGGGTCAGGCATGGACTGGACCCTCCCTCCCAGCGCCTGGAGGAACTGACCGAACTGACCCTGGCAACACCCTGATCTCGGACGTGTGGCGCCCAGAACTGTGAGACAACAGGTTTCTGTTCCATAAGGCTCTCAGGGCATGGTGCTTTGTTACAGCAGCTCTAGCAAATGAATACAAAGCACAACTAGGGCTTAATTTTCTCCCCACAATGATGATTTTGTCTTTTTTAAATAGCAAAAATCAAATTCCTCACAGATCCTTCTGGGTGTCTCTTCTGTGTGGGCTCCCTGACTCTCAGGTGCTGGGGGTACACGGTGCATGGAAGCATCTGGGGGGTTTCTTAGCGGGAGGACCTGGTTCTGGTCTCACTGCAGCCTGCACTCCCCTGCTGGTCAAAGATGCCTCACAGGCTGCATATCTGGGCTGGGAACGTGAGTTCAAGTCCTGGGCCGGCAGCTTACGTGCTGGTGACTTACAGCGATTTTCTTAATCTCACCGAGGAGAACACTCCCTAAGGGGGCTGTTGGGATGAAACAGAAAACATGTGCGAAGCACCCTGCTCTGCATAGTGCCACCCTGTCCTTCCTTTCTCAGCTCTATTTTGTTTTTGTTTTTGTTTTTTTTAAAGATTTTATTCATTTATTTGAGAGAGAGAGAATGAGAGAGAGCACATGAGAAGGGTTAGGGTCAGAGGGAGAAGCAGACTCCCTGCCGAGCAGGGAGCCCGATGTGGGACTCGATCCAGGGACTCCCAGATCATGACCTGAGCCGAAGGCAGTCGCTTAACCAACTGAGCCACCCAGGCGCCCTCTATTTTGTTTTTTTAGAGCGAGAGAGTAGGGGTTGGGGAGGGCCAGAGGGACAGCGAGAGAGAATCTTAAGCGGGGCTCCATCCCACGACCCTGAGCCAAAATCAAGAGTTGGCCACTTAATTGAAGGAGCCACCCAGGCACCCTCAGCTCTATTTTGAAAGAGGTTTCAATGGTGCCCCTTTGTTTGTTATGCCCAAACTCCTCACGGGGTCTAACTGTTCTGCCCCCATTCTCACACTCGCAGCCTTCTACTCCCTGCTCCCCGGGGGGTCAGGCTCTGCTCTGCGTGAGATGTCCACCACCTTTCCCTTGCTGTTGCCGTCCCCTGCAATGCCTCCTCACTTCCTACCTAGATCCCGACGACCAGTAAGACTACCTTCATGCCCACGTCCTCAAGATGTACTCTTTCCAAACGACCTCTAACTTAGAAGGAAAATGAGGCCAGAAAGGGGGAGAGGGAAAGGAGAGTTTTCACCAAAAGACCCATCTGTGTCACTCACTTCGTACCGGGTATTCCATGCCACCCTGTCTGCTTTGCTAAGATGTTTGTCTCTGTTCTGCCTTTCCGGTTCGATCATCCGCTGCAGCCTAATACAGAGTGCTGTTTTTCAAGCACGTCCAGTTCGGATCGGTTTCTTGGAGCAACCAGCTGAAGTGAAGGCCTAATTGTCCTTCTACCATACCCAGCAGACTGTCCACTTCCAGCATCTGCTGGTGACGGTGGTGGTACGTCAGTGATTAACCCCTGGATGCCCCTTTCACATTCTTTCCCGTCTCTCAGTGAGGGTGGGGTGGGTGCAGAGTGAGGGAGCAGAGCCGGAGGTTGGCAACGACGCCAGATCTTCCTGGGTGAACTATATGAACTATATGACACCTACATGGTGTCACTGAAGCCCTCTCTATGCAAATAACAGAAGTCCGGTGTCATGCCTGATTTCCCACCTTCAGAATAAATAATGTGGGGTAATATTCTGGGTGTGCAGGGGGCCGCTGTTAAAATGCAGAAGGATACCTGTCACTTATTCAGTGAGTATTAAGTGTTCACAGCTGGGGAGATACATGCAGATGGGAGCCCGCTTTGAAGAGCTGACAACAGGGCTCTGGTGGATAGTGAGGACACCATGGGGACAGGGGCTGTAAAAGGCACCGATGGCCCTGGGTGGCCTGAGGACTCTGCCTGCGTGGGGACGTGGCTGTGGAGAAGGGAAGTCGAGAAATGCCCATCTAAGGTCAATGGTTGAGCCCACCTGAGGCAGCTCTCAGGGAACCTCAGTCCCGCAAGAATGGGACGCCCTTGGGGGAAGTCATTCAGACTGGCTGAGTTTGCTGGAGAGCAGAAGGTGTGCCCTATGTGCATACAGGCCAATGACTTTCTTTTGATTTTAATCGTTTTGGACAGAGATGGTCCCCAAATATTAAGGGCACCATTTTCAAGAGCTTCAAAGCACTCTTTTTCTCTCATTCTCTTGTTTTCTTCCAAGCAGCAGGACCTTTTTGATGTTTCCCCATCCAGAGTCTCTTGCAGCTAAATACCTAGCACCTCTTGTTGAATCAGAGGTGGGAGGTCCCGGACTTGCTCGTGGGCCTCCCCCACATCCCTGAGGCAGCCCCCGGGGAAGAACCCCCAGGCTCCAAGGAACACAGTTTGACAGTGTCTGTGTGGGAAAGAGCACTGGACGTCAAATCAAAGTCTTAGAATGAAGCCAGATTTACCACTTACTAGTTACGGAAGCCTGGGCAATCTTAGCCACCCTCAGTCTTAGTTTTCCTCATCTGCAAAATGGGAGATATAGCCCTATCTATACCACAGGATTACCATGGGAATCAAATGCGCAGCAAATGCGTGGGTAGTCTACGCACACTGGAAAGGGCCCGCCCACCCAAGTTTCTATAGTCATTCACATCATACGTACAACTGGCTTCTAAAAATAGACTATGATTGAACACCCTTCTGCAGGGTCAGGATTTTGTTTATTTATTTATTTTTTAAAGATTTTATTTATTTATTTGACAGAGACACAGCGAGAGAGGGAATACAAGCAGGGGGAGTGGGAGAGGGAGAAGCAGGCTTCCTTCCGAGCAGGGAGCCTGATGCGGGGCTCAATCCCAGGACCCTGGGATCATGACCTGAGCCGAAGGCAGACGTTTAACGACTGAGCCACCCAGGCGCCCCAGGGTCAGGATTTTGAACAGCCTGATTCTGAGTCCTCACACGCTACAGCTCTCGGACATCAAAGGGAGGCAGAAACCCCTTTCCAGAGCCCCACTTCTGTGATTTTCCATTAATTCGGATGTCTGCCTTTATATTTTGTCTGTTTTCTTACTTGTCAGACTATCAGCTGTCACTTCTCTCTGTTCTCAGATGCCTGTCTAGTCCCTAGTTTGCTGCCTCTAATCTGCTGGGGATTTGACAACCCGATAATGAAGTGTATTGGAATCGTGTGGAAAGTGAGGTTACGCTGGCTCAGGTGGAATGGAGACACGCCGCGTATGGGCTAGGCACCATCTGTTCAGCAGGTTAGAATCTCTTTACCTTCCATCTTGCCTCAGGCTCAGATGAATGAGGCTGCAAAACAGCAGGACTGCTGTCCTTGCTCATGAGTCCAAAATTCATCCTGCACTCGGGGGGTGCCGGCCAGCCCTACTCGGTGCTCCCCCACCACGGACACCAGAGGAGACCACTGGCTCAAAGCTGAGTTCATAGAAACAGGTGTCCTGGCCCCAAGTTGTCCTACCCCAGGTTCTAGCTGGCTGTGGTCCTTTGCTCTCTTTCCTCTCATGTGCCTGGCTCTGCTCCATCCAGGAAGAAGCTCATTGTCTACTGAGGACTTCCTCCCTGCTGAGCACTGTGCTAAGCACTTTGCCTTCTTTATTTTATCCAGTTCTTAGAACAACGCTGTGAAATGGGTTCTGTTATTTCCTTCTTACAGGTAAGAAAATGGAGCTTAGAGGATAAATCACTTGCTCAAGGTCCCACAGTTTTTAAGGAACAGGATCAGGGCTTATAGCCTGACTGCCACTCTGTGGAGTTCTTCCTCCTGGGCATGACAGAGAGTGAATTCAAGGCCCTGCTGAACCCCCAATGTCCAGATTCTCTCCTACAAAAGCTGCAGGGGCCTGCACCACAGAGCTCACACGCACCGTGTAGTCCCTGGGGAACAAGGAACTTCCTCCAGAGGGTAGAGGGGAGGCCACCCAGGACTGGGGGAGGCTCTGCGCTGAGGCTCTGGGTGAGGAGACCAAGTATGCGCTACAGGCAGAGAACCGAGAGGTGGTATGATTTCTGGCGCAGCAGGAAGGTTGCTTGAGAAATACTGCCTCCATCTGCTGGCTGATGCCTGGAAATCCCTTTCCCTTCCACAGCGAAGAGTAAAACTCAACATATAAATGCTACCAGGCTATATGGCTTTGTGCTACATTTCTACTCAAGTGTAAGTGACTGACGCGGCTTTCTTTTTGAGATCCATGGAGGAGTCTGAGAGAAGAAAGAAGCACCTACTGGTGCTCCTGTGGGGACGAGGGAGGACAGGAAAGAGGATGGGGGACAGCAAACTGTGGACAGAAGCTCTAATGAGAGGAAAGGATGCAGAGAGGGGAGACCGGGAGATGGTTTGGTAGTGTCAGCAAACACGGCCTTATTTAGCTATCCAACAAGCAGAGTCGGACAGCTTTGGTTTGCTTCCATCAGGAGTTACATTTAAGAAGAAAATCCACTGGGGCGCCTGGGTGGCTCAGTCGTTAAGCGTCTGCCTTCGGCTCAGGTCATGGTCCCAGGGTCCTGGGATCGAGCCCCGCATCGGGCTCCCTGCTCGGCGGGGAGCCTGCTTCTCCCTCTCCCACTCCCCCTGCTTGTGTTCCCTCTCTCGCTGTGTCTCTCTCTGTCAAAATAAATGAATAAAATCTTTAAAAAAAAAAAAAAAGAAGAAGAAAATCCACTGTTCAAAATGAAGCAGAATGTTGCAAAGAACATAATGTGGACGGGTTTCGGTGCTATTTAGGAGGCGGCTCGGTGTTCTGGCTAACGGGGGGTTAAGTAGAAAAGACTTTTTGTTTCAACCCCTGTGGCTGGAAAGATCTCTAAAATGTCCCCATTCAATTTCCTGCCTTGGTACACAGCACCCAGAGAACAGAATTCAATTTCTGATGATTGGATGACTTCACTAGCTTTCGGGTCTTCCTGAGTTTTAGTACATTATGGTGCCAGGCTGCAGACAGAAGTGTAGAGAATGCGGCATCCCATCTACGCAACGTTCAGACTAGGAACCAATGTGAAGTGAAAAACCAAAGAGCAAGGGAATTCCTGGTGAGACTTGTTTTTGTTTTCTCTCATCCGTTTGCTTCTCAAAGTCAAATCGAGACCTTAGTATCACCTCCGGCAAGTCACTTTTGGGGAGGCCCCTCTGGGGAGCGAGATGAGCTGTTTTCTAAGTTCTTACACGGCCCTGATGTTCTGTGTCTCTGGGAACCGAGCTGCTCTAGTTAGTGGACAGGCCCCCCGAATTGGGATTTTGCTCCCTGCAGCAAGCCCCATTCCAGGAGATGGAAAGTCATCCAGCACCAACATGCCGCTCCCACCACAGGACTCACCTCGAAGGCAGCAGATACACGTCACTGAAACACCAGAACCCTCCGGGGGAGCTGGATGCATCAAGTGTCATTACCACTCAAGGAGATGGCAGTCGTTAAACCACGCTGCTTCTCCCAAACACAGTCTGAGGGTGACCCGACCGGCCTTCCTGGGGATTGCTGAGGGTACAGGGCCAAGACCAGAAGTTCAGGGATGAACACTGCTCTAATCGCACACATCTGGAACCTTGGGGTCTCTGTCTCAAGATGGACCACAGAAGAAGACACTGGGATGGGAGTCCTTGAGTGGCTCAGTAAGTATCCCGCGGCTGGTTTTACGTGGTCATGGTGCCTCCTCCCACATGCGTGGCGCAGTCCTATCTCTGAGTGTGTTCTTGTCTTTGAACTCTGATTTTCCCCAGAGTCGTCTGTGGGGGGTGTGGGCCCATATTCTCTTTCATTTCACAGCAAGGAAGCTGAGCCTCCCAGGGCAGGCTGACTTGCACAAGGTTGCATAGGTATTGTGTGGGAGGCAGGGCTGGGACCCAGGCCTCCGACACCAGCCCGCTGGTCTTTGAAATTGCCTTAACTTCGAATCCTGCTTCAGTTTCCCTGGGAGAGAGGAAAACCAGGTGACCATTGTTTTCATTTCCAGATGGGGAAACCAAGGCACAGAGCAGTGATATTCGCTCCTGGTCCCTTGGGGAGTTGGGAGTGGCAAGGAGGCTAGAAATCACATCGTCTGAACCTCAGGCCAGCGTTTTGTTCCCAAACAAGCAATATCTTTAGCCTGTGGTGAATGCCCTGAGCAAGGAGGCCCAGCAACAGGAAGGCATGCCGGGGCGGAGACAAGAGAAGGAGAGCGGGGAACGGCAGGCGAGCAAAGCTGGGGCCCGTGCGTCCTCTTGGGTGCCAAGCCTCACACACTCACTGCTGCTGGCCCTTTGGCCCCAATCTGCACAGGTCTTCCTTGACCCTCCTTTCTAATCCCTGCAACAGCCCCCATCCTTTCCAACTTCATCCCAGTGCCTTCCTGCCAATGGCTTCTCAAGAGTCCGTGTGTGGGTGTGGGTGGGGGGGAGGGGTTCCCCCAGACCTGCCTTCATCTGAGGACAGCGGGAGCCCCTCTAATGGGCTGGTCCAGTCCACACCATCACATCAGTGATGCCCAGGGTAGAAGGTCTTGCCTCTTCCCCATCCACTCGAGGGAATGAAGGGAGTAAAGCTCTTCTTAGTTGCGGGTGCCTGGGTGGCTCAGTTGGTTAAGCGACTGCCTTCGGCTCAGGTCATGATCCTGGAGTCCCAGGATCGAGTCCCGCATCGGGCTCCCTGCTCGGCAGGGAGTCTGCTTCTCCCTCTGACCTTCCTCCTTCTCACGCTGTCTCTCATTCTCTCTCTCTCAAATAAACAAATAAAATCTTAAAAAAAAAAAAAAAGCTCTTCTTAGTTGCAATAACAGAAGCCACTCAACGGAGTTCAAGCAAAAAAAATGGGCTCCTCCTCCAGGAGTATTTGATGCAGATAAGGGGTGAGAGTAGAGTCAAGCCTCCTAAGGACTGGAAACACCGACCAGAGAGCTCTCCAGCAGTCGGACAGGCTTGCTCCACGGCCTCTCCACCCCTGACTCCCCATCTTTACGTGGCCCCCTTTGTCTGCAATTGTAGACCTCACAGGCTCAGCAGCCATCCGTACCGCTGTCTGCTCCGCTCAGATGAGCGGGGCCAGCACGCCTGACCCACTTCCTGTTGGACAGGGTGGGAACGTGGATGTGGAGTCTGTCGCTCAAGGGGGACGTCCAGAGAGAGAGGAGAGAATCCTGCCACTGCTCTGTGGCTGTGCTTGCTTCATTTCCATGCAGCCCTGCATCCAGCTGTGGGGCCGCTTGGCCTGCACGTCCGGGAGGGAGGGAACTCTCCATCTGGGGCCGAAGGAGTTTGGTGGGCAAACTCTGGGACTGTGAAAAATATCTAGTCTATGTAAGCTTCCCACTTAAATATAAACTCCCTGAAGTCAGGGACCTCGTCTGAGTTTCAGTCTTGTGTCCTCAGAAGCTAGATCCTAGTTGGCATTCAAATATTTGTTGATTGAATATACATTTTTCTTTTAAAACAGCTTTATTGAGGTGTAAGTGACACACAACTGCACATATTTAAAGTGTACAATTTTGATACGTTTTGACATACATATGCAACTGTGAAATCATCACCAAAGTAATGAACGCATGTGTCACCCCTAGAAGTTTCCATGCCTCTTTGCCCCTCTCCATCCCTAGGCAACCACTTACCTGTTTGCTATTACTGCTAAAAGGTTACATTTTCTAGAAATCTATAGACATGGAATCTTACAGTAACTCATTATTCTTTCATTCATTCATTCACTTTGGTCTGGCTTCTTTCACTTGGCATAATTGTTTTGAGATCCATCTCATATTGTTGCAAATGGTTCATTCCCTGTTATTGCAAGTATAGTAATTCCATTGTATGGATATACCACAGTTGGTTCATCTGAATGTTGATAGACATTTGGGTAGCTTCCAATTTTTCCTCGATGAAAAAGAAAGCTGCTATGAACATTTATACACACACAAGTCTTTGCATGGACATATACTTTCATGTCTTTTGGGTAAATATATCGAAGTGGAAAGTCTGGATCATATGGTAGATGTAAATTTAACTTTTAAAGACACTGCCAAATCATTTTCCAAAATGGTTATAACATTGATTTTCAAATATTAAGCCAAATTTGCATTCCTGAGATAAAACAATATGCGTTTTTCTTCGTATATATTCTTAAATTCAATGCACTAAAATTTCGTTTAGACATTTTGCATATATCTTAATGGGAGATATGTTTTCTTTTCTTGTAATGTTTTTCAGGCTTTGTTATCACTGCAATGCTTAGAATAAGTTGGGAAGTAGTCCCTTCTTTCCAATTTCTTGAAAGAATTTGTAAAATTGGTACTATTTCTTCCTTAAATATTTGGTAGAATTCCCCTATGAATCTATTTGGGCCTGAAGTTTTGTTTGTGGAACGGTTTTTAACTACACATTCATATTTTAAGTAGAGATAGGGATATTCAGGCTATCCACTTCTTAAAAAATTTTTTTGAGATATAGTTCATATACCATAAAATTTACCATCTTAAAATGTACCACGCAGTGGTTTTTAGTGTATTGGCAAATTTGTAAGACTATCATTACTAATTCCAGAACGTTTTCATCACCCCAACACAAAACCTCATACTCGTTGGAAATCACACTCTACTCTTCTCCAACCCCCAGCCCCTGGCACCACTAATTTACTTTCTGTCTCTATGAATTTGTCTATCTTGTACAGCTTACAGAAACAGAACCATATAACAGGTGGCCTTTTGTGACTGGCTACTTTCACTTGGCATAATGGTTCCAAGATTCATCCATGGTATAGCACGTGTATCAGCACTTCATTCTGCTTCATGACCCAAAGAGCCAAAACCATCCTGAAGAAGAAGAATGTTGGAGGACCCACCTCCTGATTCCAAAACTTCCTACAAGACTTCAGTCATCAGGATAGTGTTGTACTGACATAAGGAGAGACATGAATGAAGCTGGACCTCTCTCTCACACCATCTACAGCAATGACTTCAACACAGATCAAAGACCCAAAGGGTAAGACCTGAAACTACAAAACTTTCAGAAATCACAGGTGTACATCTTCATAACCCTGGATTAGACCCTAACTGCAAAAACAACAAAAGAAAACATAAACAGGGTATCATCAAAATAAAAAACATGTGCTTCAAAGGTCAACTCCCAAAAAGCGAAAGATAACCCACGGAATGACAGAGATTTTCTCTGCAAATTATTTAGCTGATAAGAGACTTATATCTACAATACATAAAGAACTTGTACAATTCCTCCAGTTAAAAAAAAAAAAAAATCCCAAATAACCCAATTAAAAATGGGCAAGGGATCTGAACAGACAGTTCCCCAAAGAAGATCTATAAATGGCCAATAAGCACATGAAAAAAGGCTCAACATCACTAGCCACCAGGGAAATGGAAATCAAAACCACCGGGATGGCCAGAATAAAAACAAACAAAACAGAAACTGAGAAGTGTTACTGAGGATTTGGAGAAACTGAACCCTTGTTGCTAGTGAGAATGTAAAATGGTGCCGCCAGTTTGAAAACATTCTGGTAGTTCTTCCAACGGTACTACAGGACTCAATAATCCCATTCCTGGGTTTATATCCAAGAGAAATGGAAACCTATGGACCCACAAAAGCTGGTCCATGAACATTCACAGCAGCATCATTCATGATAGCTGAAAAGTGGAAAGAACCCCAACGTCCATCAGCCGAGGAACAGATACACAAAATGCAGCGTATCCAACACTGGCATGTCATTTGGCAATAAACAGAAATGAAGAAGTGAGACCCGCTACCACATGAATGAAGCGTGAAAATATACTAAGCCAGTCACAGAGGACCACATACCACATGATCCTATTTATATAAAATGCCTGGAATTGGCAACCCAATAAAGAAAGCAGACTTCTTGGTTGCCTAGGATTGGAGAAGGGGGGGATAGAGACCTTGGGGGGTGATGACTCAGGGGGTTGAGGGTTTTTCTGGGGGTAATGAAGATGTTTTAAAATTGACTCTGGGGGCACTTGGGTGGCTCGGTTGGTTGAGTGTCCGACTCTCGGTTTCAGCTCAGGTCATGATCTCAGGGTTGTGGGACTGAGCCCCGTTTAGGGCTCTGTGCTCAGCGTGGAGGCTGCTTGAGGTTCTCTCTCTCTCCTCCTCTGTCCCTCCCCCACACTCATGCATGCTCTCTTACTCTCAAATAAATAAAATCTTAAAAAAATAAAATTGATTATGGTGATAGATGCACAACTCTGTGAATATACTAAAAGTCAGTGAAATGTACATTTCAAATGGGTGAGTTGTATAGTATGTTGATTATGTCTCAATAAAGTTAGTTTACAGGCCAATATAAATCACTGTTCTACTGCAAGGAGTGCCCTCGCAGGTAGTCTTTTCCCAAATAGCTGCGTGCTGGGGCAGTGAGACAGGCCGTGGCCCCAGTAAGTTTCCAGTGGGGAAAGATGGAAGGAAAGAGTGGTGCAGGAGTGCTGGGGAGGACAGCAGGTGGACATGGGAAGGTGGGAGACTGTGTGGGGCCCCACAGAGAGAAGGAAGGGTCCAGGACACAGGGACTGCAATTTCCTGTCCAGGCCCCACCTTTGCTCACTATGGGCCCCAGGGAAGATCACAAAACTGCTCTGTTCCCCAACTTTCTTCATGAAGAAAGCAGAAGCAAGTGTCCCCATTTCATGACTCTTCCCTCTTCTCATCACAGAAAGTACCTAGGGGTGCTTGAATTCTGGAGCCGAGTCCAGTTGCATTAGCTGCTGTCCAGGTCCCTGGAGGCAGGTCTGACCCAGGCTCTGCTTCTTATTAGCAGCAGGTGTTAGATGAGCCCCAGGGGTCCCCTAGTTCTCAGCTATCAAGTGAGGACAATAATTAACCTGACCTGCCTCCCTCAGAGGGTTGGTATGAGGATCCAGAGTTACCACTGGTGGGAAAGAACTCCCAGAGTACTTTACTGAGAATTCCAGGAAAAATTTCAGGGTAGATATGATGATATTGATCCCCCAGCCACAGGAGCCATCAGCTCTTCATGCTCTCGAATTAGCATTTGCAAATTGGTCGGGGTCAGGGTTGAGGGCAGCTGGTGACCACAGAACAGAGCTAAGACAAAAGGCCTACAGAGGACCACTAGGGAAATGGGAAACGGGAAATGGGAAAAATTCATCCCCAAGAAGATGAGTCCCGCATTTCACAGCTGCTTAATTGAGCTCACTGCCAGGAGGACACGGGGTTCTGCAGATGGTCATCGTTCTGCACAGAAGATAGTGCAATACAATCTTCATGACCATACCCTAGGGTCTCCCACCCTCTGGAAACCTGCTGTCCAGGTCATCTGGTGACACAGGAGAGGCCCGCATGGTGCAGCAGGCAGAACAAGGAATGGCTCCTCCTTTCCTGCTGCCTCAGACAACAAGGGGACCTTGTCAGGTGTGTGATGGACAGTAGAGGCAAACAGGACATCACGGAAGAGAGGGGAAGGAAGCAAGAATGAGCGTCAGGGCAGCTGTGGGACAGAGTCTTGCCTCTTCCCAAAACAGCTGTGTCAGGATGGGCCTCGTGGTTGCTGCTCTGCTCGCATGGATGGGCACTGGGTGGCGGACATCTAAAGGAGTACCTCTGGGGAGGCCAGGCCCTCCTCTCTAGCCTTTGCAGGGGAAGGGTGGCAGGGTAGGAGTGACAGGTGCTCATTGCTGGGATCCATTCTGAAGGGCCATCACCGATGTCTATTCCCATTGGTTGGTCCCCAAGCTTACCGAGAGTTAAACATTTTGAGCATCAACCCTAGTGTATAACCTCGGCACTAGAATCAGTCTTCGGTTAAATTGCGAAAGTGCCAACATTTAGCGGCCTGGTCTCCTTTTGGGTTAAACACCCTCCTCCAAGCGCAGTGCTTCGTCATCAATCCATTTTGACAACTGATTCCCATAAAGGTTTTCTGACTTGTTCACACTCTTCTTCACTCCTTCAATTTGTATCTTAGGTGAGAAACTAAAGCATGGTCACCTGCCTCAATAATATTTATTATTAGCGTTAGAATTTCCAGTGTCTGAGAACACAGAAACCCTCTCCAATCATGATTAATAATCACAGTGAAGAAGAGCTAATATTTACTGAGTGCTTCCAGAGGCCTGACCTAGTGCGTTACGCACTGCACACAAAGCCCGGGGAAGCAGGATCTAGTACAATGAGGGGACGGGGCCAGCCCGCAGCAGGTTAGGTGACTCGCTCTGGGTCACCTGGTACCAATGAGGAGGGTCGTCCTGCTTCCCAGGGGCGTGGTGCATCCTAAGAGCCTGTCCCATGGTCTGCATCTGGGACTGCCATCTGGGAGAGGAGGTAAGACACATGGGACATGTCAGGGTCAGCGTGTGCATACTCCTGGGCCAGATGCTGGTGGGCTTCGCCCTTCTCTCTCACGGACGGAGTGATCTGGGCTTACCACCCTTTTGTAATAAATATGTTCTTGGTAAATGGACTCTTGCGACAAATTTCCCCAAACTCCCACCTGAAAAGGTTACTGTGATAAAACCACGCATGTTCCTACTGTACATTTTTGGGAACTATAGAAAAATAAATAGAAGGAGGGAAAATCCCCTTCTTTTTATTTGTCGTGTCTAACCCTTATTAACATTTTGGAGTTTTTAACCTCTAGCCAATTTTATTTTATTTATTTATTTATTTAAAGATTTTATTTATTTGACACAGAGAGATCACAAGCAGGGGCAGAGGGAGAGGGAGAAGCAGGCTTCCCAGCTGAGCAGGGAGCCTGATATGGGGCTCGATCCCAGGATCCTGGGATCATGACCTGAGCCGAAGGCAGACGCTTAACCGACTGAACCACCCAGGTGCCCCAAGCTCTAGCCAATTTTAATGTGTTTTCTTTCTTTCTCTGTGTTTCCAACTGTTATGATCACCATCTATACAATCCTGTATCTTGCTTTGTAAACCTAATCATTATGACATAAACATTTTCTATGCTATTGTAAACTCTTTTAAAAACACCACTGAAAATAGTTGTATCCCATGCTATATAGTGGATAGCCAGTTTACTTAACCGTGCCCTAACCTCCAATACGATTTTAAGTTTAGATGTTCACGTATGAGATTCTCTCTAAGTAAAAAGGTGGTGTTTGCCAACATCTGAGTTCTATGTATCTAGGAATCAAAGTGTCACAGCTGGTCATGCAGTTTGAATTTGGCTTTTTTACTTTAGGATGAGTTTAAAATTGTATTGAGGTGGAAGGAGAGGATTCTGTAGACAATGTCCCTGAATTCCAACAAGGCACTTAGCTAAATCTCTTAGGACATCTTTGTGGACAGTGAAGAAACACAGATCAGATAACTATACAACAATGTAAACTCACAACTGGTTGGACGACTAAATCCAAAGAATGTTAGCTTAGGGTTAAGTGTCACCTGGAGAGAAGTGTCTAGAGGCCATGAGTCGAAGCGTTTCACCTAATCCCTTTACACATTTTAAAATCAGTGATACAGGGGCACCTGGGTGGCTCAGTCATTAGGTGCCTGCCTTCAGCTCAGGTCATGATCCCAGGGTCCTGGGATCGAGCCCCGCGTCGGGCTCCCTGCTCCGTGGGAAGCCTGCTTCTCCCTCTCCCACTCCCCCTGCTTGTGTTCCCTCTCTCGCTGTCTCTCTCTGTCAAATAAATAAAATCTTAAAATAAATAAATAAATAAATAAATAATATAAAATCAGTGATACAGGTGAAGTCCTAGAAGACAGGTTTATCAGTTACGATGTTGTAAGGGATAAAATTCTGCGATAAAACAAAGATCCAAAAAGCTCTCATCAGGTTGGAATATTTGCCTGAAGCCAACAAGACGAAAATCAACTGTATAAATGTAAAACAGAGAATACCGGGCTTAGCTGAACTTAGTTGGCAACAAGCTCAGTATGGGACAATAGTTGACATGGCTGCCAAAAAAAAAAAAAAGCCACGGGCAGCAGGAACAGTAAATCACTTAGGGAGCAGAGATGTCACACTCTCACCGACTCTGCTGGTTAAATCACACAGTATCTGCTCTGAAAGATACATTTTAAGAAAGGGTATGACAAGTAGGGGGAGGTCAATGAAAAGACAGCGAGGGTAGGGGGAGCTCTGGCAACATTATCATGTAAACAGCCAACGAGGCAGGGTAGCTCAGTGGCTACAGCAATGTCTCCTAAGCCACTGCTAGGCTTTGACACCTAACTCCGCCATTTACAGCTGGCAACCTTGGACAAGTTACTCTCTGTGCCTCAGTGTCTTCATCTGTACAATGGGGACAATAGCAGCACCACTATTATTATTATTACTATTATTATTATTACTATTATTATTATTATTATTAGGCTGTTATAAGGACTAACCAGGTTAACACCTGTCAAGCACTCAGAACAGTACCTGGATATGATTGTATGAAGACAAAGGGCTTCTAGGCTGCAGAGATTTAGAGGGGCATGATGGAGGACTTCAAATATTTGAAAGCTGCCCTGAAGAAGAGAAATGCTTTATTTTGAGACGCTCTTGAGGACCGTACTCGATTCAGTGGAAAGGTAGAGGCTTAGCTTCTTCATTAGTCAATAAGCATGGATGTGCACGTATTCTGGGTCAGATACTGTGCTAGGTGTTAGGAATACAGAGATGAATGAGATACATACTCTTTCCTAAGGGCCCCAATGTCTATCGGGGAAGAGGCATGTGAACAATCACCACCAGAGTATGCGAAGGAATACTGGAGGAAGGTGTGATTAACTCTCCCACGGGGAGCTGGGCAAAGCTTTGCCGAGGTGGGGCTTTTGAGCTGAGTCTGCAAGGACAGTAGGAGTTCATGTGGGAGCAGAGGGAACACTGTATGGGATCAGAACTGTCACTGAGTATGGGATTATCCAGTGAATGGGGACAAGTTGGTGATGTTACAGCACAAGGTGGGTGGGGTGGCAGAAGCTAGAGATGAGGCTCAAAGAAGCGTAATACTGATGTAGAAGGTCGCCAAGGAAGTCAGGGTAATCCTAGCAATATGCTCTCCCCTCTGCCCAGTGTCCTATTTCTATACCACTGTCTTTTCGATAGGCAACCACAGCAAAGGCTGATTCAAGAAACTACACTTCAGGTGAAAACTGAAAAGGATTTGACTCAATTTTCCAGTCATTCTTCTTCAGTATATACACAGGAATATCTGCCTATAGAATAAGACAGTATTGTGTTCCTGAGACACTTACACCCCGGGAGTACCCAAGTGGAGGGACTGGGGTGAGGCCTGGAGTGAGGCCTGGAGGAGCTGGGATCCTCCCCACCAGAACTGAAGATACTGTGTGAAAGGGAGTTCCTCCACCTGCACATCCACTCAGGTGTAAAGGCAAGGAGGAGCAGTGCAGTATTCAACACTTAGCCCCCAGGCTCTCCACTTGATTCCACTGAATAATATTCATTAAGCATGCTACTAGGATGTAGAGATAAGTAAGTCACCAACACTTCCTGCAAGGTGCTTCCAATCTAGCATAAAGGATGATCTGCCACACAGAGCATTGCACCCTTAAATGCGAGGGCTGGCTGCTTCCGGTAAGGATGGAGCAGCTGCACTGGGTTTGCCCTCCTATCTCAAGCAGTGATAAAACTGGACAGACATACACAGCTGATGTTTTCAGTCATTGGACAATGGGCTGAGACAAGAGAAGGAAACACATAAGGTGAATTTCATATTCGCCCTGGCACTCTGCCTGGGTAGATTTCCCAACCACGGCACAGGGAGGTGGGGCAAAGTGGAACATGGTTGTCCTACTGATCTGGGGAAGTAGGAACTGGAGTTTGGGGCTGCTGAAGCAAATAGAGCTGGCAGGGCAAGATACTGGAGAGGAAGTTTCTTCAGTAGGGTGGGGGCCCAGAATTGTGTTGTGGGGCTGGGGCTTGCACAGATCTCTGGCTGAGTGCTGTGTTGCACATACACAGGGTGAGACTCTGGCGTGGGCTGGCAGAGCAGCTACTTCGGAACTGAGAGCAGAGCAAGAATATTAGAGGTTGTAGAGACCTACCACTGGGTCCACAGGAATTCCAGTCTAGCCAGAGGGGAAGCACCAGGCATTCCAACGAGACAATAAGGGCAGGTCCTGGGAATAAGGACCATGATCTAGAGTAAGGGTTACTTTAGTCCTGCCCTATCAAAGCCTAAAACCAAGCCTTAACAAAATTAAGGAGAACCATCCATAAATTAACGGACTGCCAAAACAAAAACCAAAATTGGGTTTTGAACTCATTAAAGGAAGACAATATAATTCAGGCCCCCTTTCAGAGTATCAACTGCAATGTCCACAAACAAGCAAAAATTACCAGAAATGTAGAGAAAAAAGAAAATGTGACCCAAATTCAGAAGAAAAAAAGGAGTCAATATAAAACAATCTGGAGATGTCCCAGATTTGGAATTGGTGAAGACTTTAAAGCAGCTATTTTAAATATTTCATGGGTTGAAAGAGGAAAAAAATGATCTCAATGGATGAAGATGGGGAATCTCAGCACATAAAGGGAAACTATAAAAAAGGAACCAAATGGAAATTCTGGAATGGAAAAGCATATTATCTAAAATGGAAAACTCACCAAATGAGCTTAATTACAAATAAGAGATAGCAGAAGAAAGGATTAGTGAAGTTGAAGACAGAACCACAGAACTTATCCATTCTTCAAAAAAGGACTGTACTATCTTTTGGAGCAATACCAAGTCGAGTAACATACATGTAATCAGAACCCAGAGAAGAGAGAAAAAGTGGAGTGGGGAAAAAAAAACAAACTGTTGAAATTTCCCAAATAAACCTACAGATCCAAGAAGCTCAATGAATTGCCCCAAAAATAAGCACCAAGAAAACCACACCTGGGCATATCCCAGTCAAGCTGCTGGAAGTTAAAGATCAAGAAAAAATCTTGATAGCAGAGGAAAAAAACCCACATTCCATACAGGGGAAATGATGTGAATGAAGACCTTCTCTTCAGAAATAATAGGGCAGGAAATAGGCGATGGCATTTTTAAGTACTGAACGACAAAAATATCGTAGATTCGGAATTTCATATCCAGAGAAAACAAACTTTAAACATGAGAGCAAAATAAAGACACTTTCTAGATAAAGAAAGAACTTGTCAGCAGCAAGCCTGTAGGACATGAAACTCTAGACCCTCTCCAGCATCTCTGGCAGGACGCGGACTTCCTGTGGGTGAGCACCAGGTGAGCAAGGAGGCTGGTGTTGAAAATAAGGAGGAAGCTCCTGATCGCTTTACGCTTTTAATCAACAGTTCACCGCCCCCCCCCCCCCCCCCCCCCGTGAAGAGGTAGACCAGCAGGCACACGAGAAAGGGCGAGCTTTGATATGGCGAGGAAGGCAGAAAGCACAGCTGGGATGCATTGGGGCAGCGAGGCCAGTGGTAGAATAATGAAATGCTGTAAACTGGTTGGGAAATAGGCATTGCTCCAAGCCCCTGATTCCCTCACTCCTCACCTTGGCCTCATTCCCAGCGACTCTTAGATCTCTCTATGATCTGGCCATAAAGGGTCAATTCCTGGCAAGCAGGGCACCTCCAGGACCCCGCCTTAGGCCTCTGACTGGCTTCCTTTCTGATTGGCGGTGCGTGGGCCATGCCAGTTGTTAAAGATTTTTCATATCGCCCCTGGAGCTAAGTGGGGTTGCTTCCCAGGGAGGGAGGCCCAGGTGTGATGTTCTGGGAGGGTGCAGAAGAGGACCCCAGGACGCCCAGGGACAGAGTGAAGACCCTGCTCCTGGGGTGGGGCTGCAGTGGGAAGGGGGAGGGAGGCTCTGAAAGTCAACAAAATTAGCTTTCCAAGTGGGCCTGAGTATTCAGGGACACTTGACTCTCTAGGACAACCTCTGTTCTAATCCCCTAGGTCATGTTTTTCCCTTTTAAAAAGGGATATTTCATAGCCTTTTAAATAAATCTTTTCAGCTCCACTGATTTGGAATAACACGCTTAGCAGCTTAAGAACTTCTAGCTGGCCCTTCAGCAGGTTGTCCTTCCATGAGCCCATTTTCTCATGAAACCCTGGCCCCCGGGTCTGGCTGGGCCTCTCCCAGTGCCAGCACCGTGGACCCTGGTCCTATTCCGGGATCCTGGGCAAGCCCTTCCTCACTCCCTGCACCTAGGGACCTGCACCTCATTCCCTGCATCTGCAATATGGCGATCGTTCAAAATACAAGCCGACAGAACACCAAATGGCCATTCTCTTGATCGGCAGCAAAGACCCTATTTTAGGCACAGAAATGAGCATTCCTCCTCTGAGGTTCTGTTTCAAGGGAATCTGGGCTTTAGGGGAGGCTTTCTGTGTGTCTGCCCAGGTAGACAGGGGGAGGTTATATTGGCCTAGACAGACAAGAAGCCATCAAGGGAAGGCAGTGGCCAGGAGAGGAGGAGGGGAGGTTGATGAACATGATTAAACCAGCATAAACACTGCTGACCGAAGCTCCATGCAGAGCCTTCGGAAGCTGGCTGTGTGTGTTCAACATCACGCACCTTTCTGCCTCCTCTGGGACCTGGAACCACAAGCCCTAACGAACTATGGTAATCTGCCGAGCCCTCAATCAACACTCCGTCTCACTGATCTGTGAAGCCAGTGTCTGT
Organism: Mirounga leonina; assembly: GCF_011800145.1. Taxonomy (NCBI): domain Eukaryota; kingdom Metazoa; phylum Chordata; class Mammalia; order Carnivora; family Phocidae; genus Mirounga; species Mirounga leonina. The sequence goes on from NW_023270854.1 coordinate 23,438,300, forward strand.
CCTGGAATTACCTCAGGTCAAGTAGTTTACACCAGAATGAAAAGTACATGTTTTCTAAAATTGTGTTCCTATCACCTGACTATTATGAAAATCACACCTAAACAGAACCAGTGCTCCTTCTGGTGGAGGTCCCTGGTTTGTGTGGCTTTCTACCAAACCTGGTGAACAGGCCAGGCAGCTTCCCATGTGATGTGATGGAGACCCTAAAAAGTCATCCTGCCGAAAACAACCTTCCCCATTCTCTGGCACGACATCCCCGCCATGAACAACCCCAGTTAGTTAAAGTAGCCACTTCAAACACAACCCCGCTATCTGGGCGTCCTTAGCCTTCTTCACGGTGCTGAAGGCTGAGAACCACGGCTGCAAGCACCAGCAAACATGTCAGGAGCATCAGCATTCTGTCCATAGACAAGCTGTTCCGTGTCTTCAGATCAGTGGTTCTAGAAAGTTGACCAGTATCAGATTCACCTGGGGGCTTGTTAAGACCCAGCTTGCTGGGCCCCACCCTGAGTTTCTGATCGGGCAGGCCTGAGATGGAACCAGAGACTCTGCATCTCTAACAAGGCCCCGGGGTGAAGTTGACGCTCTGCTCCAGCACTTTGAGAATCAATCACTGCCCATACTATTAATTTCTAAGGCATCTTCATGAGATAGGTAGGTAAAGTGTGAATGCATCCTGATAGGGAATGCGGTATGAAGACAGAGGGCTCTGAAACAGAAAGGGGTCAAGGGACCAAAGCCAGGCCAGCCGAACAAACTTAGACTTTCTCAAGGGATCCACCAAAACACAAGAGCCATTGGCTGTCCAAATTCTGCTGGGCCTCTGGCTCTTGCTCTCTTTCCTGGTGTCTTCTGCCTGCTACCCCAGAGAAAAGGCAAGCCTGCTGGCAGCCCCAGCGAGAAGAGGGGGCTCCTCCCCTCAGCCACGGCGGGCCCCTCCACGAGGAGAGTGTGTTCACGCAGCTAATCTGGCTGTCAGCGTACCTTGGGCTCTCGGGGGCTCCTGACACCACTTAGAATTTACGCAGGACTCAGCCAAGTCTTAAACAACATTTTTCCCCCCTCTTCGGAGATCCTCTAGTTCCTAATAGGACAAATTCAAAGGAAAACAAGCTCTGACCCCTCAGCAGCCTCTTCTTGACTCAAACAACAAGGAACTCCTTAGCAGGCTGGCCGAGGAGGTGGGCAGGAAGGGTTCATCCCAGGAGCGGAGGCTGGGAAGCCACCCTTCAGGTGGGGCCTCATGACTCACCTCTGGCCCTGTCAGGAGCTGGTTCTGTATTTCAGGGGAGGGCAAATCGATACCTGAATGTCTGAGCGATATTATTATGGCATCTACTGGGCAAATAGTTCTTTTTTTTTTTTTTTTAATTTTTTTTTTAAAGATTTTATTTATTTATTTGAGACAGAGAGAATGAGAGACAGAGAGCATGAGAGGGAGGAGGGTCAGAGGGAGAAGCAGACTCCCTGCCAAGCAGGGAGCCCGATGCGGGACTCGATCCCGGGACTCCAGGATCATGACCTGAGCCGAAGGCAGTCGCTTAACCAACTGAGCCACCCAGGCGCCCCGAGGGCAAATAGTTCTGTTAGTGATTTTGCCCTTCGTACATCTTTGAAAGCACTTTGATCAAACATCCTCCACGTGACTAACAAGAATCCTGTGAAATCAGCAGAATGGGAACAATGACAGTGTTTGACAGAAGACAACCGAGAAGAGAGGCACAGGAAAGCCAGTGGGCGTGGAGTTGAACCGTGTGTGGTGGCCACTCATCGTGAGATCTTGAGTGGGTCTCCTCCCCTTCCTAGGCCCTGGTTTTGTCATCTGTGAAGTGAAGGGGATGGACAAGGTGATGCTGAGGTGAACTCAGTGGACACTACCCTCTGGCAGGCCCTGCTGTAGATGAGGAGATGTGGAAGTGAAGGAGGCTCACTATCTACCCAGGAGGAAGTCACAATGAGGACAGTGAGACCCGGGTGGGTGGTGCTCAGCCAAGGGGCCAAGTCCAGCCACCAGTCAGGGCACAAAGTCTGTCCCTGGCACTGGGCTCAATCAGCATGAAAAAAAAGGAGTGCCATTTTATAACCCACACATAGGTGCTGGCCATGGCCCAGGTGAGCACGATCTTCTTCAAGGTGAGTACAGGATCCACAAAACTTCAGGAGGGGTCAGGTTTAGAGCAGCTCCCATGTAGACATCACTCTCCACACACAAAGGGGAGAGCAGATGCACACATCTGACCCCAACCAACCCACCAGCTGGAAGAATTATGTGCTCTCTTTCTGAGAGTCAAACCCTCTAACCACATGAGATCAATGAACCCAACTAGCTTCCTATCTGTAATGTGCTGGTAAATGACTATTCGCCCATCTGTTCAAGACAGTCACAACAAGATCAACTGGGCCATGTTTCAGGCACAGTGATCAGACTCCCTGGGGAAGATAAGATGAACACGACATGCCCTCAAGAACCAAGGGCCTCTCAGCTTAAGGGAGCACAGAAGATGCAGACAAAAATACCCGTAAGACAGAGCAGAGAATGGTAGATGCTAGAAGATTCAGGTTATGGGCTGGGGAAGAACCAACAGGGGAATTCAGAAGAAGGAAAGACTAATTCCAACTGGGGAACAGCAAGCCTTCCAGAAGGCGATGGTGCCTAGAAAGACCTTGCATTAGGACGCGAGAAGGCCTCACGCGAACACTGACTGGGCTCACAACTGGCCCCAGTGATTTTATTTTTAACTTCCCACAGCTTATTTTATTGAAGAGACTCTAAGAAGAGTAAGTCAGAACACCTAAATTCTTCTGCATCAGGAACATGAGTCCCAACCAGAGAGGTGTCTTCCCAGCCCGAGGGATAGGAGAGCAGCCACCTACAGTCAGTGGCCAGGGAACCCGGGCTGGGGCCCAAGGTGCTCAGCAGACACTCATTACATAAGTGGATGGGCTCCCTACTACTTTCCAAGGGGGCTTTACATTCATGCTCCATTTTGATTTGTAACCACAAGCCAGTGGGCAGACGGCATCTACCACCATCCCTGTCAAAGATGGGGAAACCAAGGCTCTCAGAGGGCAAGTGACTGCCCACGTCCCTGGCCAGCACTGTCAGAAGGGAGCCTGGACCCCTGCCTCCTCACTTCCTCACACCACACACCTTCTAAGAATTGTTAGGGCAGCCAATCTTCACCCCAACAAATCACCCTTCCTGACTTTAGAGAAGGTCTCCTGCGTGCTGTTCAGAGCACTTTCCCTAGAGCACGTCACTTAATCAGAGCCTTTCATCAAGGGGGGGTCCTATTTTTACTCCCGAATGGACTGGATTATTCCAATTCAGAAAGTGGTCTTGTGCATCCCAGAAGTAAGTGTCATGGATTCTCTGGTCCTTTCACCAAATAAGAATTGATTTGGGTTAAAACCTTCAGTTTGATTGTTTGGAGTCATTGCTTCTTAGAAGAAAGTGAAGGTACAAACGGCAAAGGGTATTAGGAAGACAGAAAGGCATTATTATTATTATTATTATTATTATTATTTTTTTTTTATTTATTTTTTTTTTTTTTACCATGGATACTCTTGCCTACAAAGTCAACCATCCATCTTGACAGATGGCCTGGCCGCAGGAGGGGGGTGAAGGCGGTACTAAGGAGCTAGAGCCAGTTGGGCTGAGTTGGGGTCTGACATCTGGGCTGGAGCCCAAGCTCCAGGCAGTGAGGGTGGGACAGGGAGCCCTGCTGTCCCCTCCCCTGGGTGCGCTTTCACTGGGGCTACACCAGACGGGTCAGCGCCTTTCTATGAGTCTGTGACCTTCTGGCTGCGGGCAAATAAGGTGGCAAGGGACAGCAGAGGACTGGGGCCTCAGAGAGAAAGCTGAAGCATGCCCAAGGTCAGAGCCACCCTCCCCTTTCATGACCCACCTCGGCCACTTTGGCTGACCTACTTCCTAGGGAATGTTTTCACTCTAATAAAAACTCATGGCTCAAAGGTTTTGGCAGAAGGCTGGAAGTCACACCCACCCCACAGCTCTGTTGAGGGATGCCTGGTGACGTGTGCTCGGGCTGAGGTGCTCAGAGGCTCCCCTAAAGTGGCAGGAACAAGGGGTGGGGGGGGGGGGGAAGAGAACTTCAAAGGATTCCCAGGTCCTGAAGGGAGCAGTGCATTAGTTAAGAAGAGGTCTGGGGCCTTGAGAACAAGTGTCAGTATCTCCATCAGCGTGGCTGGGTCAGCTCTGATCTCTGCAGCTGGTAGGGCATTTAGCCCTGACACGTGGGGTCTCAGGACTGTCCAGACACCTGTAGTGTTAGTGTGACACCGAGAGGCCAGAGCATAATGGAACCTGGGAGAGCCGAGCCATTAGCTAAACAGTGTAAACTGAGGATTAGTTTATCAGATTCACTGTTCGTGCCCTCCGTCCACAGACAGAGAGAACGGGACACAGAGTGGGAGGAGGAGGCAAGCTCAACTAGAGCATAAGGCTGGTGTGCTGGGGAGCCTCACTGGGAGTCCTGAGCAGACAGCAGGGAGAGGTGGTATTATGTGGATGGTAGAGATAAGAGGATGCTCGAGGCAAATTCACCAACCATAGTTTTAAAAGCCATAGAGTTGGGCACCTGGGTGGCTCAGTTGGTTGAGCGACTGCCTTAGGCTCAGGTCATGATCCTGGAGTCCCGGGATCGAGTCCCGCATCGGGCTCCCTGCTCAGCAGGGAGTCCGCTTCTCCCCCTGACCCTTCCCCCTTCTCATGCTCTCTCTATCTCATTCTCTCTCTCAAATAAATAAATAAAATCTTTAAGAAAAAAAAAAAAAGCCATAGAGTTTAGAGCTGGAAGAAATCTTCAAGATCACCTACTCCAACCCCATCTTGTGCAGCTAGGAATTCTTGGTTGTGGCCTTGGGGTGGAGCCAAGCCTAAGAATCAGGCCACCGCTCCTACCCCCTGCCTGGCCAACAACTGCTTTTCAGGCCAGTGATCTTTCTAGCACGCACCTTCCAGCCTCCCCCAGGTACGGACCCTAATCCCCTGACTCCAGTGGAGCTAGGAATACCCTCTTGAATGACTGTGAGCATTCTTGAGGGTTCTGTGGACCACCCATACCAGCCATTCCAGCCAGACATACCTTGTGTGAATAATGCTGGTCAACAATCCTTGCCAACCCGAAATCCCCGATCTTGAGCACGAGGTCCTCTGTGCTGATGAAGATGTTGGCGGGCTTCAGGTCCCTGTGCAGCACATTGGCGGAGTGGATGTACTTGAGCCCGCGGAGCAGCTGGTACATGAACAGCTTTGCGTGTTCCTCCGTCAGCGTGCCCTGCTCCAGCAGACGCGCCAGGTCGGTCTCCATGTGCTCCTGGACGATGTAGGCCACACTGAACTTGAACAGCTCGCCCTGCAGGTCAGTGCCCTTGGGTCCCAGCACCTCGTACACCTTCACGATGTTGTCATGGTCCAGGCGCCGGATGATCTTGATCTCCCGGAGCGCGTGCTTCATGCTGCGGGCGTCGCTCAGGATGATCTTCTTCACGGCCACCTTCCGGCAGGCCCTGCTGTCCACGGCCGACAGCACCAGCCCATTGACACCGAAGCCCAGGGGTTGGAAGTCAACAAAGCGCCCACCAAGGTCATACCCATAGACGCTGGCGACGCAGTCACCCTTCTCAGCCATTGTCGGCTCAGTGGTCAGGGTCTGCCCGGGTGATGGAGGGGCAGTCAACGGCGGCCACGTCCTGGGTAGCGGCTTCCCCAGCACACCTCATTCTGTCGAGTCCCAGAGCTGAGGGCTGCTTTTTCTCGTGGTGAGGTCACTGCCACCAGCTTTCTGGAGAAAGGAGTGGCGTATGTCCACGCTTGCTGAACTGTGGAAGACAAAGGCTCAGACTGTTTTCTTAACCTGCGTCAGGAGGGCTGTCCGCCAACGCCTCTGGACCCTGAACTCTCCTCGAAGCTTAGAATGGCTCATGCTTTTTTCAAAGGTAGCGTCTTGGAGAGAAATACCAGTCTCATTATCTATGTGAGTGTAAAGTGTTCTACCATATGGACCTCAAGGTAAAAGATGCAGAAACTCTCCTCTTTGAATCTTTTGTTAAAAGACGTTCCTTCCGGCTGAAATGCAGAGCTGTTGCTGAGCTGTGCTCCTTGACTTATGATGGTCCAGAGCTTGGTTCTGTCACAGCATCCAGCAGCTTGGTAGCTATTCTCTGTGTCCTGAGCAGGATGAAGTGATCCCAGCAATGGATTCTGGAGGCTTCCAGGGGCTTCTTTCTACTTCTGCCAGCTCCGCTTTCTACCAGCTCCCCTTAGATTCTGCAACCCAAACCAGGCTGGTGAGCATTGGTGAAGAAAGCCAGAGAAACCCAACCACCTTTCTTGGGCTCTACACCAAGTTACACCTCAAGTCCCAACGCTGAGGGGCACTCAGCTGCCAAGCCAGGATCCTCCAGAGGCTTCAGATGGGGCAACATCCTCTGTCACCCCCTCCTCCACACCACCTTGCACAAGACTGTGCGCTGCTGGACTCCGACAGGCTGCAGGAATGCGGCATCTTTCAGACCATGTCCCCTTTTCTGTCAAAGGAATAACGTTGGGTAAATTTCCACACTCCAGCTTCCAACACCTTCCCACTTGCGTGTCCTTTGTTAACCAGCCCAAGTGTTATTTGATCTGTCCAGCCAGCTGAAACACTGCTTGCTCAGGGGATTCCAGGCTCTGCACTGCCCAGCCGCCCCTCCTGCTGTGTGCAGCACTCCCCTGGAAGAGAGAGAAGATGGATTGATTTGATAAGATCGTCAAACGGTATGCCTTTTATGTAAATGCCTGCTCCCCAAAGGTTCACACACCCAAATTGTGGGTGGGGATGATCCACTCTGACTTTTGAGAAATTAACTCTAAACACATACATCAGTACTAGCTGGGAAGGTTGAGAGTAAAAAGTAGCTGCAGACAGAAAATAAAGGATCGATAATTCTGTGTTTCTACTCGGACCCCTTTGCTTCCCTCTTTTGCAAATGTCTTTGGATATTTTGAGAGAATTTGCCAAATGCTGATATTTAATTACATGTGTATCTCTTGCTTTCCACAGAGGCAGCATAAGCACACATACTAAATAAGGAAATTTTATTGCCACCCTATAAATTTTATTGCCACCATGACCTGAGCCGAAGGCACTTAACCTCTGTGCCACCCAGCAAAGCAGGGCACAGAGTTCTTAGCAAGACACCAGGACTGGCGTGGTGAACTGTATTCTCTTTGATGATGGGGACGTAGCTCTTCAAAGCAATGGCTCAAATCCTAGCCTGACTGCCCCCTGGTGGCTGCTGACTCAAATTACAGGCATAGGACCTAAGAGGGGCGAAAAAAAACATTGCAAAACAAACAATGTAAAATCAGACCTCTGGAGTGAAGGCAGTGCCATAGCTTTTAAGGGAGTGGCAGGTTTTATAAGTTTATTAAGTCCGTGGACACTCAGAGAACAAACACTGTACCCTGCCCAAAGGAGTGAATCTAGCAGGGCTATTTCTTAATTCTCATCATCCTGTTGGGTCTTCTGTAGGGATGCTTTCATATCTGAATTTTGCACAACTCTGCAAATGATAAATGAGGCAAAACAACAGTTAACTCAATGTCTGAAATTAAGGGGGCAAATCAGGGGACAGAGAGGATCTGAAATAGTGAATGCTCAGATCCCCTCTAAAAACTTATGAAAGAGATTTGCCAAGGGTCTGGAATATAGTAAATGCTCAGCAGATGTCAGCTATTGATGACTTTGTTAAAAATTCCCTTGCACTTGAATAAGATGTACCTACTATTCTAATGTTTTGTCAAGATCTTCAGCAATTCTACTCTTCATGTTTTTATTGGTCCCAGCAGCAAAATAACCTTGGTCTTACTGAATTTCAGAATAGGAAGCAATCATAGCAAACAAGTCTAGTGGTCCTTAACTGGGGATGGTGCTGCCCTCCCTGGCTAATTTTTTTGTTTTTAAAGATTTTATTTATTTGACACAGAGAGACACAGCGAGAGAGGGAACACAAGCAGGGGGAGTGGGAGAGGGAGAAGCAGGCTTCCCGCGGAGCAGGGAGCCCGATGCGGGGCTCGATCCCAGGACCCCGGGACCCTGACTTGAGCCGAAGGCAGACACTTAACCACTGTGCCACCCAAGCACCCTCCCTGGCTAATCTGACTAGGAGTCACTACTGGCCTTGAAGAGGCAGGGCTAGATTGGCTAACCATCCTGCCAAGCAGTTCTATCAGTGAATAACTGACACCCACCCCCAAATGCCAGTACTTTTGCTGAGAGAGAATGATTCTGGTCCAAGTCCCCACTTTGCAGATGAGGGCACCGAGGTTCAGAGGACACCAGCTCAGTGCTTCCTACATAGACAGGGTCAATAAACATTTGATGAATTGGGAAATGAATACCATTCACTCTGAGGATTCCTTGCCAATTAGAAAACAGCGCTGGGACCACCCTCTGCACCACACTCTGTGGCCATGCTAGTGATATTCACCTGGATACCTAATTCAGGGGAACCGAAGAGCCACCCCGGTGCCCCGTTCCGTCCTCCTCTGACTCTCACTGCGCATCAGGTAACAGAAACCAAACTGGAGCTTCTTTCACTCTCTATCCATATGCCTGGTCCAGTTCCCAAGGGCACAGCAAACAGGCAATTATATATTTTGCTTTATGAGAAGAGATGCGTAAGCCTTCTTCCCTTGCCAGCTCCCACTGGGTTGTAAACAGACAGGACTGCGCACCTAAGCAGGGAGATGACATCACCGGCGAATGAGAGCAGGATTTGTTCCAGATCAACCGCAATGCAGATAATCTGTGAATAATTAAGAGGTGCTTTATTTATTTTTAAAACTCCTTCCTCTTCCTCTCACATGGGGGAGGGGCTGTCTCCCCGTGCCCTTGCTTGCACGCGTGTGTGTGTAAGCACTCTCCCCGACGCGCTGTCGGCTCCCGCGGGCAGGTCCCATGTCACCTTGGGAAGACTTGATTCCAGCCACTTGGCCTTCCTCATGCGCCTCTAAATACACTCTTGCAATTCCTGCCTGCCTTCTTTGCTTGCGCCTTCCCGGTTCCTGAAATGTCCTCCTGCTTCCTCCCCACTCGTTGAAATCCTGCCCATCACTCAGAATCCAGATGGCATCTCACATCCACTCCAGAGTTCCCGTTCCCGGAGTGTCCCCGGTGACATTCTGGCTGCTCTACGCTCCTGCAGTGTCCGTGTGTATGCTGTCTGTGACCTTCACCGTATACGAATCTGGGTTGTTACTTAACCGTTTATACATGTCCATCTCCCGCCTAGACTTCAAGCTCCTCGGGTCCCGGCCCAAAGCAGCACTTAGACAATGACTGCAGTCCAAGGAACATTTGTTCATTGTGTCTACCGAGTGGTCATGCCCACATTTCCTGCACATCAGCCTCCCCTCCCTATGTCTGCTGCCTCAATACAACTTGTTCAAGAGGGCTCTTCTCGCGACAAGCCCCAACCACCCAGACACACGTCAGCCCTCTTGGTAGCACCTTCTGCTTCGATGCTGCTTCTCCTAGAATTCCAGCACCACCCAGGCAGCCCGCGAATGACCGTTTCTCTGTTCCCATGTGAGTCTCCTGTTACTCACCCCTTCTCAGCCCTCTTTACGTTCTCAGTTTCTAGAATTCCTCTATAATTTCCACGGTAAACCTTTTGCCTTTCTCCACAGGTGGACTGATTACAAAACACCTAGTACCTAAGATGTCTCGGATTAGTGGTTCCTTGTTTGCATGACACAGCAGGGGGCATGGGCCCAGGGGCCCTGGAGAGGCCCCCCCCCCCCCCCCCCCCCCCACCTCCAGATGTGCCCACCTGGGCAGAGGAGTGATTCTGGCAACTTCTTAGAGCAAAGCACAGCCATTCTCCATTTGAATTTGGTGGCTCAGGGCTGCTCTGAATCAGGTGTGACTTCAAACCAGGGAGTGGGCATTCACCTTGAAGGAAGGAAAGGTCATGGGTTCAGCTGTGCTCGAATGACAATGAGCAAGAACACATGTACCTCCTGCAAGGGCAGCCCGGGCTCCCGTGATTCGTGGTGAATGTCGTAATAAAATGCAGGAGTAGAAGTATCGACCCCCAGGACACCTAGCAATGGAGCTTCATCTCTCCACTGATCTCCCATGGACTCTCCTGCAAAACTTTGTTTGAGGCCAATTAATTATCCTCTCATGCATCCAGCCTTTTAACATGTGGAGGCAAACCAGAGACGAGATGGTGTGTGCCAACTGTCCCTTGCTGGGTTTCCTGGGGATCTGGTTTATAAAGCAGCTTTGGAAAGTCTAAATTTAGACTCCACTCTTCCTGTTCAGATCCTCCCAAACCTCATGCTGCTGTCAACTTTGGGCAGGAACGATGGCCCCCGATGAGGTGCTGATATTTCACAGACAGAGCTTTCTTTTTTCCCCTGAGCACCCAAAAACTTGCAGGAAATCCTTTTCAGGCAAGGCTGATGTTCACAGTTGAACAGGCTGCACACTGCAAAATTCTAGGTGGCACCATTCACATTATAGTCAAGTCTGTCTGACTCTACGGTTCATGACCCTAATCACTATAGTCCATGTGAACAAAGTCCTCTAGACCAGAGATCAGCAAATTTTTTCTGTAAAGGGCCAGAGGATAAATATCTAAGGCTTTGCGGGACATACCGTCTCTGTTACAACTACTCCAAGCCTGCCTTGCAGCAGAAAAGCAGCCACAGATAATTCCCGAACGAAGGTTTGCACGGCTGCATTGAAAACAATTTTATTTACAAAAATAGGTGGGAGACTGAATTTGGTGAGAGGGCTGTAGGCAGCCAACCCTTGTTCCAGACTGTGTAGGAACATTCTCTAGCTTGTTCCTGAGGTGGCACTGAAGTGTGCTGTAACTCAGATCTTTCCGGCTCCCCCTGCATGGTCTCCTCCCTCCTGGACTCAGTCCTCCTGTTGCCCCTCACGGTGGCCCTACCCCAGGCCTGCCTGCCCTCCCAGGGACCTACCCTGGGCAGTTAAGGTCATTTGCAGGGTTCCTGGCCTCAGGGCCCACAGGCTACCTTCTGTCTCTGTGATTCTCTGGTACTGTTGAAGCGCCTCACTCCTACACACCACTTGCCTTTTAACAGAGGCTTTCTGGAAAGGCGGAGAAGGCGACATGATGAAGATAGGCTGAGGGGTCACCATGGGCCAGGAGCTGTGCCTGAGGATTTCGGTTTGTGTCATGCTCCCATGAAGCCCCCAGAGGGAAGTGACTTGCCCAAAGTCACCCCACTAGCAGGCGATGTCTCCAGAGGCTACACATCTCAGCACCGTAACACGTGATCTGAGCCCAAGTGAATGATTCTCACCACGAACCACCTAAGGCCCCAGGTGGCTTCCCAGGCCCAAGGAAGGGCAAATCTGGGGACGGGAGCACCTGTGGTACTCCTCAAAGGCAGCCACCTTGTCAGGCTGTGTTCGGCCCCAGTGTGGAGACCGCGGTGCATAGCCCACTTTATGGAAACAGAAACTGAGAAACAGGACATTAAAATGAGAGTTAAGGGCGCCTGGGTGGCTCAGTTGGTTAAGCGACTGCCTTCGGCTCAGGTCACGATCCTGGAGTCCCGGGATCGAGTCCTGCATCGGGCTCCCTGCTCAGCGGGGAGCCTGCTTCTCCCTCTGACCCTCCCCCCCTCTCATGTGCTCTCTCTCTCTCTCTCAAATAAATAAAATCTTTAAAAAAAAAAATGAGAGTTAAGAAAAGAACAAAAACAAAAAACTGCAAGTTTAAACAACCACCAAGCTGCCTTCCAACCACTTCTTGACCTCTTCTCTAACGTAAGCCTCAGGTAAGCCCGAGCCCGGGCTGCAGAGACCGGCCATCCCAGACGTGAACGGAGCTGAGCGTTCTCCAAGCTACCTGACTCACAAGGTCCTGGTGCTGACTTCCTCCAGATGAACAGAAACCGGGACTGGGTCAGCCATCAAGCAGCTGAGCCCGGCCAGCGATAACCCACGATGCTTCTAAACCAGGGCTTCTCGGCCTCAACGTGATTGACATTGTGAGCCAGGTCATTCTCAGCTATGGGGCTGACGCACACTGATGTTCAGTAGCACCCCCCAGTCTCGACCCACTAGATGCCAGAGCACCCCCGAGTTGGGACAACCAGAAGGTCTTCAAACACTGAAAACGAACGGTCACCGGTGGAGGAGGCAGGCCCTCACCCCTGGCTGAGAACCACTGGTCTAAAGCAGCCATTCCTAGCATCAGGGCCGAAGAGTTCTTTGTTTTATGGAGCTATACAGTGCACTGTGGTCAAGTTTAGCAACCCTGTCTCTACTCACTAAATGCCAATAGCATTTCTGGTTCCGGTGACAGCCTCACACATTTGCAAAACCCCACAAGGCAAGGGACTATCCCACACCCATCCCTGCTGAGGGCCTGGAGTCAAAGTCGTGGTAACCCACTCCCCCTTTGGTAACAGGTGGCTATTCGATCCAGTTCCGGAGAGTAAGTCTGAAAGGAAATCCTGCTGCAGGGAAGGGTGCTCAGAAGTTCTCCTTCCCAAGAAGAAACACCACTGTGTCTTGGGATGCAGTTGTGGGAGAAAGCAACGTTAGTGCTATTGGATACAGGAGCGCCTACATGCTTGCAGGAAGATTCTGGTTATGACAAAATATAATCTGAACGGAAAGAGAAATTAAAAATAGGTCCCTGAAGCCCAGATCAGAAAGCGTTTTGAATCCCTCCAGGGAGAGTGGGGAGGTAAAGGTGGGGGTTCAAGCAGGATGCCACATGGACCCCAAAAGAGCACAGTGACTAGAAGGTGTAACTTCACCAAGGAAGCAAGGGCCGGTCCTGAGGCAGTTAGCACTGGGTTATCTCTGATTTTGAGCATAGATGGGTCTTACTCTCGGCGGCGGCGGCAGCGGTGATGCTCCCTGGAATGAGGAGAAACAACTCACCTGGGCCTCCTGGGTTTTGACATAAAGTCCCACTCCCCTCCCCCCAGGAGGTGAGGCAGCCGGAGGAGTTTATGAGAAGTGAGCTGCCCGGGAGGCCTTTCCTCTGTGGAAGCCCAGGTGCATGGGCAGACAGTTGCTGTAAACGTTGCGGCCCGTGATGCCAACGCAGGCCGCATTTCCGATCCCGTGCCTCTCCTGTGCCCAATACCACCGCCCGCCGAGGGCCTGGGATGCCCCTTTGCACACCAGCCGGCAGGAGAGCCGCCCAGCCAAGCCAAACACATCACTATAAATGTCTCAGGCAGGGGAGCAGGCCCCGGTGAGCATCCTCCCCTGGGATGTGCAAAGGTCTGAATGTTCCTTCGAGGCGGTGATGCCACCCACCCTGGCTTGCTGCCCTTATTTGGTTCCCTCGAGAACACACGGGTGGGGACGCCGAGTGAGAAACTGGAGGGGAACCTGTTTCATCTTCACGTCTTTGAGAGGGAGCAAGAGGAGAGCTACTGAGGGCTGGAAGAGAAAAGTTTGCAGAGGGAACGTCAGACCTTGCGCTTGTCACCTCCTCCCCCAAATGCAAAGTGCAGGAGCATACAACAGTTCGGTCTTTGCTCTGCCTTTTCTCTTGAAAATTACATAACCAGCCAGGGAGAACAAAGACTTTGCAGGCCTCCCAACGATACTGACAGAGCACAGAGAGAAATTCTGGCAGCCTCCCTGGAGCGCCACGCCCACGGCAGCGCAAAGCTGGGGAGGGGGGCGGTGTGGGGCCCCGCGTGCGAAGTGTGGGTGCTGGTCACCACGGGGGCGGCACTGGCTGCGGAGGCTGGGGGTCTGACTTTAGGACGGGTCCCAAGTGTGTGTGTGCGCACGCCACCGTTTAATCCGTCTGGTTTTAGACGACTCCTACACTTGGCCTTTGTAGATTCAAGGGGAAACTTCTTAGCTGTTTTTTTGTTTGTTTGTTTTAAGGAAAGAAACCTGGGATAGCTGAAGACTTCTCTCAAAATCTAAATCAGGGCAGTTACGACTTCAGTGGCTAAATAAGGTGAGGCCCTATTTGGGGCTTGCTTTGTTTGGACTGTTCTAAAGGGCAGACATCCCAGCCGGGGGCTAAGCTTCTCAAAAGTGGTGTCTGCATCTTTAATTCCTTCCGCATTTGCTCTAGCACCCACTGCACGGTGCCCCCAGGCCACTGTGCCTTCCCTGAATTTGGAGATAACTCTCTGTGAGGCAAGATTTAATAAGCCATCGTGGGAAAGCACAAAGCTGCCGGTCCTTGAGGAACTCCTTGTTCAGACCTCACCTTTCCTACCAAACTTTTGGGCCCAGACACGGGACTACCTACTCCCTCCTGCAAGGTGGGCCCGTGGCAGGATGCTGAAAGATCCCTGGTTTGTAGCTAAAGGATTCAGCATTAAGTTACATTGCTTTTAGACCAGGAATGGCAAATTTGTATCATCTGTATTACTATCAACCCATTTTGCACCTATGGCAGATGTTGGCAATCAGTGACCACCTTCTCTTTCCTGATGAGCCAGGGAAACCAGCACCCCCCCAAGAGCCTCTGCCAATTGCCGGGAGCTGGCTCTCGGAGCAGAGCCTATGTGCATCCACAGCATGCATGGCTCTCTCTGATCTCATGCTGCCAATGCTCGACCTTGATCCCTCTCTTCTGGCTAATTCTGACTCATCCTCTGGGTCTAAGTTTAAATGCCCCTTCATCCAGGAAGCCTTCCCTGATGCTCTTTTCCCTCCCTAGCCTAGCTTATCCGTCAGGCTGTGTCCCCTTGTTCCCTCCTGCCGACACTTTTCTCCCGTTCTGTTTCTGCTTTAATCGCTTGTCTTCTGTGTTTGACAGGGAGCTTGGTGAGGGCAGGGACTCTACCCACTGCATCACTATAGCCCCAGTGCCTAACTCCTAACCTACTCTAACAAATCATAACATCTGGGCAGCACACATGCATCCTGAGAAGTCCCATGCTCCAGACCATCATTCACAAATGCAAATTTGTAATACTCACTCCTCCCTCCCCATGAGGGACGCCAAGCAGACATGAGAATTTCACAAGTCTTGTCTGATTCGAATCCTGCATTCCAGTCCCTTTAAATCTGACAGTCCTTGACTTCCTTTCCCAAGCCCCACTTCTCTCCCAGTCCCGACCCACTATCCAGAGAGTGTGCGCACACGCCACCTCCTACTATTCCCATGGAGGCTAATCATTTACAGGGCTTGTGCTTGGAGGTACAAAGAAATCATTTGTAAAAGAGCAGAAAAAAAGTTCCTTCTCCAGCGATTGCATCTCCCTGTTCACAAGTGACAGGAGCGGTATTTTGACAGCTCAGGTGACCACAACAATCCCCAGAACACACTGGGCTGTCACAGCCAAGGAGGAAAGTCACGGGACCCGAGTTCTAGTCCTGCGGCTGCCTGTGAGCGATCCAGGAGGAGTTTCAAGTCTGTGAAGTGGGAACAACACACATGGGAAGAAATACTAGCCAACCAGCTACTGTACATGTGTTTTAAGTCCTGGTGGTGGTTTTTGGTTTTTTTGGCAGAGGCAGGTAGCGGGGAACTTTAGGCTGAATTATTCCTATCTTCTCTTATGACCCAGCACACACTGCAACACCCAGCCTAGAATGGAGTGAGTGTCTGGCAATGAATCTACAATGAATCACAGAAATGGACTGAATATATGCGTGTCCCCCCCGCCCCGCCAATCCAGATGTTGAAATCCTCATTCCCAATGTGATGGTATTAGGAGGTGGGGCCTTCAGGAGGTGATTTCGTCATAAGGATGGAGCCCTCATGACTGGTATTAGGGTCCTTATGAAAGAGACCCCAGAGAGCTCTCTTGTCCCTCCCACCATGGGAGGACACAGTGAGATGTCCGAGGTCCTTATCAGAATCTCACATGCTGGCACCCTGATCTTGAACTTCCAGCCTCCAGAACCATGAGAAATAAATTTCTGTGATTTATAAACCACCCAGTCTATGGTAGAATAGCCCGAACTGACTAAGACACTCACCAAGTGCCTCACCAAGTTCATTAGGCAACGTCGTTCGCTCTAGTCTAACTTACTGAACTCTGTTGCCAAGTGTCCAACGCCCTCTCTTCTGCTCTCCTTGTGAATACCTCCTGCCCTTAAAGGTGATTAGACCCTCAGAGTCCGACCCACACGCCACAGAGATCCCACCGTAGCAACAGGACCTACTGGAGAAGAAACATGGGCTGTGGGGTGCTTGCTTCAGGAGGGACCCCAGGGAGTGTCACTGGTCTCTGAGGAACAGTGAATCCCCTGCAAGCCTGTAAGGGATTCCACACACAGATAAACCCCTCATGTCTTGATGCTCAGGATCCCATGGGAGGCCATCAAACCCCACTGGACATGGAAAGGGGAGGACGGGTAGTGATCAGCCTTCTCCCTGGAGAAGAAGACCGAAGGCCCCACAGCCTGGAGGGGAGAGCAGGAAGGATGGAGAAGAAAGCAACAGAGGCAGCAGAGGAGGAGGAAGCCCAGAAGTGTGTGGGGGGCGGCCCATGAATCTGCCCCTCCCCAGCCCGGGCTCTTAAAACAAGGCAAAGAACAGGAGCCCTGATGGTGACCCCGGGCTTCCCACCAGCTGGAATGTGCATCCTTAGCTGCTTTTCATGTCATCTGAATAAAGGTGGCCTTCCTCACCTTAGGGTGTGGATCCGTGCCCGTCAGTCCCTACTGATTGCAGTGGGAACCAACGCTCCGTCCCCTGCCAGATAAGAAAACTGAGGCCCAGGAAAGGGAAATGACTCTTCCAAGACCAGTCAGAGAGCCTTGTAAAGTGCTCCAGAAGCAGGTTTTGGGAGCAGGTTCTTCCAGGCCCGTCTTGGGCCTCAGGATGACCTTGTGATGGATTGCCCGGCCTCCCTCCACCGAATGAGGACGGGGATCCTGCCCTAGCTGGCAGAGACCTATGCACGGCAAGGAACAGCTCGCAAGCAAGTAGCAGCTCTTCCCCCTCAAATTAAGTAATTATGGTATATCAGGGAAACAAAGTCCCATGTGGACCATGTGGCAGCCGCAGTCAACTCTCCAAACTAGAATCCTCTCCCTTCCATGAGAGCAGAGCTGGCAGCCAGGCCGCCCCGGAGGGTGGAAGGAGGAGGGGACTGTGAATTGGTCCGTGTGCCCGCTGAGGATGTGCCGGGCCGGTGCCCAGCACGGCGTGGGGCCTCCATAGCAGCGAGCCAGTGTGTGACGCGTAAGGAAAGTTCCGATTTCATTTTAGTCCGAGGACAGCTGGGCCCCCAAGGCCAGGAGCCAGAGACACCTCTGTCCCTTCAGGTATAACCAAGGCAGTGAATAGTCACGGGGATGTGGACGGTCCAATGCTCATATACATGAGCATATACATGAGTGAGAAACCGAGCGCTCGGAACCCTGATGCTTTAAGGCAAGGTGTGGGCCCCAGTTGGGGGAACAGGGTTGAAGAGGAGAAACTAGGGAGACAAAAAGAGAAGGAGGTCAGGGAGGAGGAATGAGGACAGAGCAATGGGAGGAGTAAAGGGAAGAAAGAGGGACCCCACGTCCACTCCCAGAGGCAGCCGCCTGCCTTCCTTCTCTGTTGCTCGGCTGCTGTTAGCACTTGGCACACGCAGACCAACCTCATGACCTGGGAGCCTTAGACACACACATCGATAAAGTCCTCAGCGCAGAAAATGCAGGAACCTTGACAACAGTGGCAGCATGACCCACACAACACCGCGCATTAGCAGGACAAATGTCATCCTGGTCGGCAGCCAAGAACTCCACAACTCTCCCAGGCACAGGGAGTCCTGGGGCGCGAACTGGATTTTACCTGCACGGTGCAGTCGGCTGGAAACCCGACCAGGGCCGGCACTGCGGCCAACGCAGTGGGAGTGTGCAGTCAGCAATGAGCTGGTCAGTGACGTGCTCACGCATTCCTTTGCTGCTCCCTTCCCCTGCACACTTCAGATAAACGAACTTCAGGATTCACTGGGTTTTAAAAGGAAACAGCACAAACCAGGTTCTGTCTTCTTGTTGTGATCCAGAGCTCTCGTGTGCCGGGAATGAGAGGGCCGTCAACGGGTCTGGGCCGGGGGCTGCCTGGAGAAGGTCTCAGCCACCACCAGGCTCATACGTAGACCCAGCCTCCAAGCC
The DNA here is from genome assembly GCF_011800145.1 of Mirounga leonina. Lineage (NCBI taxonomy): Eukaryota > Metazoa > Chordata > Mammalia > Carnivora > Phocidae > Mirounga > Mirounga leonina. The sequence goes on from NW_023270854.1 coordinate 23,456,404, forward strand.
ACCTGCTAGGAGGAAGGCCACTTGATAGGTATCGCCTTCATCCCAATGTCCAGGGGCGAGGGCAAATTGGGGCTCAATGGAGAGGGAAGGCAGTTGACTGGAGATGCGTCATGGGCAAAGCTGCCCTCCAGAACATGAGGGGGAAGGTAAAGGCTGGACAGTACAAAGAGGTGGCCGAATCCAGGCAAGGTGGGCTGGAGAAGCGGCCTCCTTCAGCACTGGTCCCTCTCGCTTGGAGTAAGCTCAGTGAGGTGACTGCTCACCCCGGCTGGTAGGAGGGGACAGAACCCCTACCATCCAGGGAGAACCTTCAGGATGGGAAGAAGGTTGCTTTTAAAGCAAAGCTTTATTTTACCAATGACAGAATCATTTTCTTTTTCCAAGCAGCAATGTAAATTGGTTTTAGTTCTGAATCTGTTTCAACCACCTAAATTGCAAATTAGAATCCCAAGTGTAGGCAGACACAGAGTCTTGGGACAACGCAAGAGGCCTGGCCTCAGAAGTCTGAAGAGAAATACAACGCAGGTTTCAGCAGGATTGAGCCAGTTCTGCTCATCCGGAATGGAGGAGGAGGGTCGCGGGCCAACGCCTAGCCCCCTACACCCGCCCTCTGTTTAGTTTTATAGGGCAAGTATATTTCTTTGAACAAACCAAAAAGCAGAAAAAAACACTGACTTCAACAGTGAGCTCTTTGACTCGTGGATCGATGTGCTCAGTCTCTCTCCGACAGAACCGCAGGAAGGAACTGAGCACCAGCTTCAACACTATGCTCACCCAGGCTCCGAGGACCGCAGATGGGCTCTGATCTCTCCTGGGCTGCTGGAGACTGGAAAAATCTTGGTGGCCGTTCATCCCCTGTGCCTGTGTTCAGGATGCTCTCTCAGCCTGGACATGCTGTCTTTCCAGCCACTGCCAAGGCTTCGGAAGGAGGCCACCTCCCGGGGAAGTACAGCAAGGGCCCTGACCGGGTGAAGGTGATAAGGGAGGGAAATAAGACCCTGTCTGAGAAATATTACAATCCACCGCCTTTCCTTGTCCATACTGCCTGAGTTTAGGTTCTGGATGTCCCTATGTGTCCGAATTCTGTGCCCTGCCACCTTCCGCTGTTGCCCCCGCTGTGGTGGCAGGGTGCGAGGGCCTTTCACTAGTGCTTCCTGGGGGCGGAGGGCCCCGTGGCACCCCTCACAGAGTCCACTTAGAGTGAACAAAGGAAGGAAGTCCCAGCAGCTCCTAGTTGCTCCCCCTGCAACTCCCTGTGCCCCGCCTCCATCCATCCTCTTCCTGCTTCCAATATTTCTAAAATACGTCTGATCATTTTAGTCTCCCGGTTCCAAATATTTTTTAACAGCTCTCCACTGCCCAGAGACTAAACCCAAGCACCTCGCACAGCCTCACATCAGACCCCATCTGTCTTCCCACTTCTGTCCAGCTGCTCTCCATAAACCACACCCCACACTGCAGACTGGGGCGATCATCCCTGAGTCACCCCATCCCAGGCACACGTGGCCCATCTGCTGATGACGCTATCGTCATTGTGTTCCCGGAACAACCCTACACGTGCCCAAATGTCACCCTGCCCCCCTCGGAGTGAACTTCTCCTACTCTGAGCTCCTGGAGCACAAGGCATATGCTTCCAGCAGCTGTCTCTTGGGGTTCTACCTCTCTGTGAGTCTTCCTTCCCACTGGACTGGGAGTCCCAAGGGCAAGAGCCCAGTGCCTGGGTCCCGCATATGCCCTCTGCCCTGTACAGGTCGTGGCCTGCGGTAGGTGCTAAGGAAACAGTTGATGAACCAGCGAGGAGACGGGGCGGGGGCGGGGAATGGGGCTAGGAACTCGACAGTGGAAAATGTAAGAGGCTTGGCAGAAGTGATCCATAAAGGTGCGTGCCCCTGGAGAGTGTGACCTGCTGGTGGAAACACGGCCAGCTCCCCGGGACACAAGCAGGGTGTTTACGTGGAATGACGCGAGCTCTGCAGGCCAGGCTGGGCCGCCAGACTACGGCAGGGCAGCACTCAGGACTGTGGCAAGGGTGCAGAGGTGAGGCCGGGGGCAGCTGAGCAGAGGTGCGGAGACAGTGAGTAGACTTCCTAGGGGTGTTGGAGAGAGTCTGGCACAACTGAGAGAAAGTGGGATCAGAGAAGGGATTTTGCTGGTAGAATCCTGGTGAGTGCACATTCCCTTGGGCATCATCGACACGGTGGGAACAGCCTAGCTTCAGCAAAAATAAACCCCGAGAGGGACTGCACACCATTCCCTCCGGCGTTCATCTCTTTTGTTTCTTTTCCCAGATTTCAGATCATCACTGACAAACCAAATACGGGTTGCTTACTGAGACTGGGTATAGGCTACCTTCTCAGGCTCACTCGCCTACCTCCCCTCTTTAAGAACAGCCACAGCGAAAAGATTGTGCAGCTGAGATGTCTCCTTATAAACTGTTTTGCCCGATTCTTCTGGAAGCCTCAGCTGCTGTAGACAGCTCTTTTATTGTTTGGTCGCCCCACGGATAGCAATAAAATCAAGATGAAAACTCATTTGCAAAGCAACTTTCCACTGTCCAAAGCATTTGCATGCAGTATTATTTAATATTTAATACTTCCATGTAATATTTATTGAGCCTCGCCATGTACCAGGCAGTGGGGCCCCAGGGGCCCCGTGCAACTCACAGTCCAGGCGCAGGGGCCCAGACTGACACAAATATGGCACAAATCGCGCCTGTGCATGGTCAGAACTGTGACAAATGCATGACGGGCAAGTGCAGGATGCTAGGAGCCAGGAGGGCGAGGAGACAATTACTTTGGGGAAGTGATGTTTACATTGAGACTTGCAGCCCGAGTAGAGGCTCCCCAGGAAGTGCAGTGGGGAGATACCGAGAACTTCGGGTGGTGTGGGAGCCATGAAGAGCCTTGAGAAGTGTGATGTTGGAGGAAAAGAACCGGTCGGGGAGGAGGGATCTGCTGGCCCACAGGAGGCAGCGCGGGGAGGGGGGCGGGGGGAGATGAGGCCGGAGTGGAAGAGGAGGCTGGACTGATGAGGAGGAAACAGCTTCCGGTCTGAAGGAGCCTCACGCCCGGGAGGGAGGTCCCCTGCAGGTGCCCGGACATCCCATGATTCCACCTTGTCTGTGCTCGGCTGCTCCGAGCTGCTGGGCTCAGGCCTCGCTGGGGCGGCCCACCTGCTCCACTCCACGCTCCCAGGGGGACAGCCAGCCAGCTCCAGGTGTGCTCCCAGGTGCAGAGGACGCAGGTGCAGAGCAGAGCAAGACACTCTTGCCATCAGCAAACAGCCACGGGTAAACGATCCTTGCATTTTTTATGAAGAGCCTCATGAGATTTGTCGGCAACTCCTAGGACAAGGCAGAGTCTCCCACGGAGGGAGGCTTCAGGGACTGCCTTGCCCGTGGTTGGGGGAATGAGATCTCTGGGAGAAGGAGCCGGTAAGGTGCCATGGAGCCAAAAACCTCTGGCTTATGAAAAGAACTCTGGGGCGCCTGGGTGGCTCAGTTGGTTAAGCGACTGCCTTCGGCTCAGGTCATGATCCTGGAGTCCCGGGATCGAGTCCCGCATCGGGCTCCCTGCTCGGCAGGGAGTCTGCTTCTCCCTCTGACCCTCCTCCCTCTCATGCTCTCTGTCTCTCATTCTGTCTCAAATAAATAAATAAAATCTTTAAAAAAAAGAAAAAAAAAGAAAAAAGAACTCTGGTTCACGTCTGATCTCTGCGACCTACAGATGATGTGACCTTGAGCCTCAGTTTCCTCCTCTGTTAACCAGAATATTCTGCCTCCCATGTTTATCCCACAGGGTGTTTTGAGAGAATAATTAAAACCAATAGCCCTGAAGGCAGTGTGGAAGGTAAAAATTGCGCAGGAGGGATTGCTGAAATAATCACAGATGTTTGCCCTTCCCTGAATAACAGCAACACTAACAACCATACTAACGAGTAACAATGCTACATAATAACAACAGGTAACAATGTGCTTTATGTCATTTACTCCACAGTGATATTCCTAGGAACACAGGAGTGTGGCGCATCTTACAAGCCCGGAACAGAACACAGACTCGTAGTGGAGGAACGTGGCCAAGCGTACCCAGCTGGAAGTGGCAGAGCCAGGCTTCAAACCCCAGCAGTGAACCTCCAGACTCCACGCCCTGACATTAGGCTATGGGGCCGAGTGAACTGAATGCCCAGGACACTTGCTATGAGCTGTCCCGGCTATCGGACTACAGGGCTGGTGTGCCAAGTGACACCACTCAACTGCCATTAGCTTGCCCTGTGCCCCTTGACAAGGGATTGCCTTGGTCCTGTTGCCTTTTGGGACCAGAGAGAGCAATCAGATTAATGGGTTTGTCGTAGGAAAACCCACAAATCTCTATATAGTGTTTAATCATCACATGGGAGCAAGATCCTGCATAGATTCTCCCATTCTATCCCTCCTCCCACCCCAACATAGCAAAGTCTCTTTGCCAAGCCAAAGCTTGCAGCACTCTGCTACATTCTGGGGCCATTTTGGATTGGCATCCATCCCTTGTCTTTAATCCCGTAGCTTTTCAACGTTCAGCAGAAAGCGCTCTCACCTTCCAGCTTTGCGGTTTTTTGCCATATCCCACCTTCCGCCATTCATCCCTCCCACTCTTTCCTGGCCACCCCCTTCATGCCCTTCTCTCCCACTGCCCCCATCTTCCCCTAGATGGCTCTCCTCTGCTAATCCACACCACATCCCTTATCCTCCCCTGCAACTCAGAACAATATCCCCTCAGAAGGGCCACTTGGGAGTTTAGAAAAGAGGACGGGAGATGCAAGTGGGTGACAAGATGGGGGAACAGCCTATCTTAGGCAAAGGGTGAAGAAACATCTATCTGGGCAGTTCCAAGGTCACTTTTTGTTCCTTTTCTTTCTCTGCAATGTCCTCTCTACTTTTGTACACTCATACTCTTCCCCGTTAGCACCTAGAAAATAAGGGCTTGAGTCCAACCAGGTTCCCTCTCCCAGGAGATCTGTCTTTTTAAGCCTTGCCTCTAGCCATGGAATATGAACTTGGGCCCTGGTTTGGAAAGGTTGGGCATCACCCTGGCTATTTGGGGGAACAGTTCCTGACACCCTAAAAATAACATCATGGAGGTCATTTCTTTGGCTGCTGAGAAAAAGGACAAGAGATGGTCAAGGGGCCCTATTGAGCAGTGGGATAAAGGATAATGTAACTAAAGGAGCCCCCACCCCCACCCCCCAAAGCGCTGCTGTCTGTTCTCCATGCTCAAACAACTCCTGAGTCTTTTGCTTGCTTGACTGAACAAGTTTGGGGCCCTCTGGATACCAATGACAGGTGTGACTTTGTTCCCAGCCATCTAGCTGATCCTAGCTGCAGAGTGGTTCCAGACGGGTGGTTACCTTCCCTTCTCCCACCTCATCAATCCCCTACCAGAACAGCTGACAATGGCTCTCCTCTTCTCCCTCAACCTCCCCAGGTGGGATTTACAGTGGGAAGGTTACCAAGGAAACCAAATGTGGACGTTGTTTTACACTATCATATTCTGCTCCTCCCTCCACTCCAGTGCAAAGTTACCTAAGCAAGGTCTCCCATCCAGTGTAGAAATCCCAAAGCTTCTGGCACTCAGGTCCCGCTGGAGGCAGCTGCAGAGAAGGAGGCGACTCCGATGTTGTCCTAAGGTGAGGACCAAGCAGGCATTCACCTCCCCTCCCACTTAGATGGCATTACAATGATAATATAAGGGGATCTTTAAATCGACATAAACCCATAACAATGAAGGGAATAGGAAGGGAACTGGAAGACATTTCTGAAAGGTTGGGAATTTGGAAGTCTCAGCCCAGAATGCACAGTGAGGGTGGGGGGCAGGAGCAGGGAGGAGCAGATGAGGAGGAGGCTCCCCAGAGCCCTGGAGAAGCCAGGTGGGAGGGACCCAAACTGGTATTACTTGAAAGTTTGCATATGAAATGGGAGCGTGTCTGCCTCCCTCCCCTTCCCATCCTCTTCTTTAAACGCTTTGTGTTTAAGCCTTCAAATCCCTTCTTAAGCCCCAAATTCTGAGGGGGCATTGTGGAGGTGCAGTGGAGAATAAAGGATGGGATGAGTTCGTGAGGACAGGTTTTTGGTTTGGTTTGGTTTTGGTTTGCTTGTTTTTACAAATTCATAATGTAAATGCTATTTACTAGTTTTCAACTTTTAGAATCAATCTACAAGTAAGCATGCCACAAACAAGACAGATGTCCTCAACGTGGACAGTAAAAGAAAAGATTCAGTAGAAAGGATGTCAGCGAGGTGGAAGGAGAGAAGGAAGGAAGGAGAATAGAATATTCTCATCCTAAGTTGAGATATCCTGCTGAAAGCCAATGGAAAGAGAAAGGATAGGTAATGAATATAAGTACTTGACGGATAAAAAATAGGAGCTCTTTTAAAAATGATGATTACTATCAAAATCAAATAAAGATGCTGACCACGATGCTTCTAATGAGGAAGGTATTAAGCATTCAAGAAAAAAATTAATGTGTAACATAATATCAGATTGTTTAATGGGCAGGCAAGCAGATTTGCCTGCTCTGCTTACATGACTCCTTTCTCTCTCTTGTTCTTTTTTTCTTTCTTTCTTTTTTTTTTTTTAAAGATTTTATTTATTTATTTGACGCAGAGAGAGAGACAGCTGGAGAGGGAACACAAGCAGGCGGAGTGGGAGAGGGAGAAGCAGGCTTCCTGCGGAGCAGGGAACCAGATGCGGGGCTCGATCCCAGGACCCTGGGACCATGACCTGAGCTGAAGGCAGATGCTTAACGACTGAGCCACCCAGGCGCCCCCTCTTGTTCTTTTTTTCTTAAACAGCAGCAGCAAAATGAGCCACAACAGCAACAACAAACCATGGCAAAAGTGCATAAAGTATATTATTTAGAGATACGGAACTAACCAACATTGACAACCAAAAAGAGAAAGGTTTGAAAGTTTGGGGTCAGGAATGAGACAGAAGATGACAATCTTCTGAACTTCTAAATCTCTTTTGAACTTAAAAAAAAAAAAAAAAAAAAAAACCCTGGCTTGCATTGATTAAAAGTAGAAAGACCAAGGAGTCACCTACTTATTTGCAGCCCCATAGTCACCAGGGCAAAGGATGCTCCAGAGACGCTGGGAGGGACCCAGTCTCAAGTCTCACTGTTGGGAAGGAAAGAGGGTACCTCTGTGACAGCGGCCAGGGAACCAGCTTTGGAGAGTCTGTGCCCCTCGTCAGTGACTGGGTTTTTCCCTTGCCGCCCACCCCAGCGTCATCCTCACCTTCTTTAGGTGCCCTTGACATTTTAACCCATTGATTCTCAAACTCAGTTGCACATTAGAACCCGTTTAAAATCCCCATGCCTTGGGCGCCTGGGTGGTTCAGTCGTTAAGCGTCTGCCTTCGGCTCAGGTCATGATCCCAGGGTCCTGGGATCAAGCCCCGCATCAGGCTCCCTGCTCGGCGGGAAGCCTGCTTCTCCCTCTCCCACTCCCCCTGCTTGTGTTCCTGCTCTTGCTCTCTCTCTCTGTCAAATAAATAATATCTTAAAATCCCGATGCCTCAAGAGAATAAGATAAGCCACAGACTGGGAGAAAATATTTGCAAAGGACATACTGATAAATGACCTGATTAAAAAATGGGCCAAAGACATTAACAGACACCTCACCAAAGAAGAGATACAGATGGCAAATAAGCATATGAGAAGGTGTTCCACATCATAGGTCGTGAGGGAAATGAAAACTAAAACAAACCATTATACACTTATTAGAACGGCCAAAATCTGGAACACTGACACCAAATGCTGGCAAGGATGTGGAGCAACAGAAAGGCTCCTACATTGCTGGTGGCGAAGCATAACGGTATAGCCACTAGGGAAGATGGTTTGGTAGTTTCTTACAAAACTCAACATATTCTTATCATATATTCCAGCAATCTTGTTTCCTGGTATTTACCCAAAGGAGTTGAAAACTTATAGCCACACAAAAACCTGTGCATGGATGTTTACAGCAGCTGCCAAAACCTGGAAGGAACCAAGACATCCTTCAGTAAGTAAATGGATAAACAAACTGCTAAGCCACCCAATGGAATATTATTCAGCACTGAAAAAGGAATGAGCCGACACCCCCTTTCCCAAGGCAAAGGGTAGACTGAGGCTGACTGATTACCAACAACCTCTGGTACAGTATTAGTCAAGAGAGGCCACTGGAGTTTTGAGCACTGTACGTTGAACCCACTATGACATTCTATGCCATGTTAGATCACATACCCAGCATCATTTGACTCCTGAAAAAGAAAAAAAAAGGTAATCAAATGAGGGGCATCTGTTCTGTCCAGGGATACCAGCCTTAAAAAGGAATTCCACACAGTGCTTCACTGTATTTATATTATAGGGTGAAGTTGCTCCTGAAAACAACTTCCTGATAATCATGACTACTTGAGTTTAGGCAATTTCTTGAAGCTTTTCTTCACTAAACGTGTTCGATGTTTTTTTATAAAATAAAGGAAGGAAGGTGAAATGCGTATACCAGCAAAGTTTTTCTAAACCAAGTCTGGAGTCATTCTTAGTAATTTAATTTAGAATGATCAATTGAGCAATCACCCGAAACTTATTCCCTAAAGTCCCCTGGGGTAGGGGCGCCTGGGTGGCTCAGTCGTTAAGCGTCTGCCTTTGGCTCAGGTCATGATCCCAGGGTCCTGGGATCGAGCCCCACATCGGGCTCTCTGCAAGCCTGCTTCTCCCTCTCCCACTCCCCCTGCTTGTGTTCCCTCTCTCTCTGTGTCTCTCTCTGTCAAATAAATAAATAAAATCTTAAAAAAAAAAAAAAAAGTCCCCTGGGGTAGAATTCTTCTGGTGCGTAGGCTAGCCTTTCCAGTCTTCTTCCCCAATATACAATAATGTGTTTCAGCTGACAGCCAAACAGCGGGAAAAGTAATTAGCAAATTCATTAATTAGGATACTGCTTATATTTCTTCTATAATGGTTATCATTTACTTATTATTTTAATCCTCTGCCTTTTACTAAAGTCATTAATGGTCGTGAGTATATACTATTATGTCTGGAGGGTCACAAATATATTTTGTTTTACATGTAAAAGTGTTATTTATATAGAATATCAAGTCTGAAGGGTTCTCAGAGGAAGTGTTGCAGAATATGTTAAAAACAAATCTTACAGGAGACCAAATACACACAATGGAGAACTGCTAGTAATTACTGAACACTTACAAGACAGACACTAGACTATGCTATTTAATTTACTCCATTTTTAGTAAAATCCTAACCATTTAATTATAAAAACAATCAATGAGAACACGGAACTTGATTATTATGTAATACTTGTCCAGTTTATTTCTAAATTTTAATTGTGTATTATTGAGAAAATCCGGAGTTGCAGAGATGTTAGGACAAATGTGTAACAGCTTTTTTTTTAATAGTTCACACTGACAATCTCAAGTTATTTTTAAGTTAAAGATGTCAGAATAAACTCTGAGATGAGTTCAAAATAAGATTAACACATTGAGAGTTTTAATATGTTAAAATCTGAGAAACAACCCATTTAGCATGGGTTTTTTTGGGGTTATAATTCTAAAAAAAGAAATTAAAAATATACTTTAAAATAAGTTCAAATCAAATACCTATGGAACAGCAAAGCACCTTTCTAACACAGGTTAAAAACTACAAATCGATATGAACTTCCTTTTTCACAGATGAGGAAACCAAGGTCCAAAAAAGGTGGAGAGAGGGTCACAAATATATTTTGACTTATATTTGTGACTTATATTTGAAGGTGGAGAGACTTATCCAAATTCCACACAGGGATGTGGTAACAGAGTGAGATTACAACCAATTTCTCCTGATTGTATGTCCCCACCACTTTTTACGTTCCATGTTTCAGAGAGGGAATGCTTTAAGGGGATTTTTTTATGGAAAGTGGCTCCTCCCGGGTCTTCCGTGAACTCATGACTAGTGAAAAGACAAAGCATGGAGTCTGATTTTGTGTGTCACAAAATGGGACTTCCCACTCAACCAACATTTTTTTTTCAGGCGGCAGCTCATTATCATTCTCCTGAAATTAACAAATAATAATTTGGGGCAATAGCAAAGTTAAAAAACAACACTGATTTGTGAATTTGCAAGTAATTTTTGTTTGCTACAGGACATTAGCTTTTTTCTTATTTTTTAGATACATTCATAGATGTTTGCTCCATCAGTCTGGACACTGTCCCCTCTTCTCCTCTGGATGCTCAGCCACTAACACATTGGTTATGTAGAGACAGAGAGAGACTGTGTGTGTGTGTGTGTGTGTGTTAAAGCCAATGGAAGGGCTGAAAGTAGCCACAATTCCTGCTCCTATGGCAGAGTCATTCATATGACTTTTCTGTAAGCAAAAACAATGTCCTGAGAACCAGAATTAATTGAGATTGGGGTATAAACTCAAGTTTCCTTAGTATGACACCCCAGGTGGCAGAGCATGGCCCCTAAATGGCCACACTACTGGTGTGGACCCCAAGGGGGTAAAAAGCCCACAGTTTATCTCTGACTGTCAGTTTCCTTCAGGACATCTCATTGCCACAGACACTTTGATATTCCTAGTGTGGTGCTTTGGGGCACTTGCCTTTTTGCTCTGACACAGGGCGTAGAGATCATGTACGTACATGGATGAACATAAATAACACTGGGCTGCGCCCACCATTCCCAAGATGAATCATCTTCCTCTAATATTCATTTCCAGAACAAAAGGTTTGTGACACACGTGAACTCCTTCTATTAGGGGGACAAAAGAATGTGAGGTGGCTATAAATGCCAGACACTGACACTGTTCAGACCACTGTTGGTTGATATTAGAGATATCGAATAATGATATTAGATGCAGATAATTATTATTAGAGGTAATTATTATTAACCTAGTGAGCTGTATATAAATAGCATAGATTTCCCAAACTAGACACCCCATTCTGCTGTTGGGAGGTTCCTAATGGGATATCCTACCAGGGGAGCTTATCAAGGGAAGGAACTCTCAACCCTCCTGATGCCCAAATGAGAAGGACTAATTAGATTATGGTTCATCACCCAATGGGGGAGAAGGACACTTAAAGATACTGGAAAATGTGCATGATGTAGCAGTGAGTAATCAAAGGTTGCTAACGATGCCAGGTACGATCCCCTTTTTATCTTAAAATTGTATAGAAAAGATACTGGAAGGGGGCGCCTGGGTGGCTCAGTTGGTTAAGCGACTGCCTTCGGCTCAGGTCATGATCCTGGAGTCCCTGGATCGAGTCCCGCATTGGGCTCCCTGCTCAGCAGGGAGTCTGCTTCTCCCTCTGACCCTCCCCCCTCTCATGTGCTCTCTCCTCTCATCCTCTCTCTCAAATAAATAAATAAAATCTTTAAAAATAAAAAAAAAAGAAAAGATACTGGAAGGGTAGTCTTTAACATTTTAACAGTTATCTGCAAGTGGTAGATTAGAGACATTTTTTTTCCTTTATAATTCTGTTTTCTGTAACCATGATTTTACAACCAGAAAAAAAATTAATAAAGGAGCGGTGGGGGGCGCCTGGGTGGCTCAGTCGTTAATCGTCTGCCTTCGTCTCAGGTCATGATCCCAGGGTCCTGGGATCGAGCCCCGCGTCGAGCTCCCTGCTCTGCGGGAAGCCTGCTTCTCCCTCTCCCGCTCCCCCTGCTTGTGTTCCCTCTCTTGCTCTCTCTCTGTCAAATAAATAAATAAAATCTTTAAAGGAGCGGTGGTCTGACTTTTAAGATTGCATTTTTCTCCCCATTTCCCCCCAACCTCCCTTACTAGAACACCAAACTCTTGGAACCCACTCAAACCAACAACTCTGGAATTGAGTCCTGTCGGGGTACCAACTCCACACGGAAAAAGCAGATGACGAATCCTATCTCAGGCTTTCGCTGGTTCGGCTCACGCGTAAAAAATGTCTGCTTTCCGGGTTCACTTCCATTTCCCGGTGTCAAGCTTGGCACCAGCCCTGAGGGAATGACTTTCGTCTCTTCGGGGCTACTTCTGTCCGCGGGCCAAGGTTGAGCTGTGTTTTCCTCCATTCCCCGGCTTTCTGAATGGGCAAGGTCACTTCGGGTCTGGGCACCAGGGCACTCCCGTCCTCCCCCACCCATCACCACCTCCATGACCCTGCCAGGGCATGCCCATGGCAGCCCGAGTGGGCTTCCTCCTCTGCAGAGGTCCATGGATAAGCAGTCTTGGCTTTGGCTGCAGGCTCTGTGGGTTACCAGCGACTTGTTTAGCATCTCGGAGCCTCAGCTGCTCATCCGAAGGAGGAGGATCTGGAAGATCTTCAGGGTGGAAAGACTGGAGATTGTGCACCTAAGGAGTCTGGCACCTGACAGGCAGTCGCTTAGCAGCAGCTGCTCTGACCATTACATAGTGCTGTGGATCCTCGGTTCTTCTTTCCAGGACTTCATCTCTCTCTAAAAAGGCTCCCGCATTTCTTTTCACGTCCACGTCACCATGCTAGGGCATCTTCATGAACTCAACAGCACTCAAGTAATGTTTCCACGCTCCTGGCTCCTCTCGCGGAGCTCACCTCCAACCTTCTGTGACTTTGGAAAGGTGGGCTTCCAGGAAGGAACAGGAAGCCAGAAGTAAACACAGGAAGCAGGGTGCCTGTGGTCATTTGTACGAAAAGCGCTAACGCATCAGCTGTCCCACTGCAAGGGGAACGGGATGCTGCCTTACTCGGGGCAGAAGGATAAATTCACATTTGAAAGGCAAGCTAACAGCCTTGTATAAAGATACGTCATGCAAGTTTGAAGGATTGTGATTTATCATAATATTTTCCTAAGACTTCAAGGCCTCCAGTGTTCACTCGAGGACTATAAACCATGCCACCAGTGATCTAAAATGAGGGAGAGATTTTTTTTTCCACTCTAGAAATAGCTGCCAAACAGACAGATTCCACCCAGCGCTCAGTTGCCCGTTGCCAACAGCATCACATCTCATCATCACCCAGGAATAAAGGGATGGAAATGAAGTCAGAACTGTCAGAGAAGGGAAGGACCCCGAATTAACAGAGTAGCTACACTAGGTCAGGCACGTTACCTAACACGATGTCCTCGAAGATGCACAGGACTCTTCTGTGGTGGGCTCAATTGTGTCTCCCTCCTCCCCATTCATATGTTCAAGTCCTAACCCTCCAGTACCTCAGAATGTGACTGTATTTGGAGACAGGGTCTTTAAAGAGGAGATTAAGTCCTTCTGGGTGGGTCCTAACCCAGTATGATTTGTGTCCTTATAAAAACAGGAGGCTAGGACACAGACATGCACGAGCACAGAGGAAAGATCGCATGAGAATGCAGCAAGTGGCCGTTAGAAGCCCAGGGAGAGGCTTCAGGAGAAACCAACCCTGCTGACGTCTTGACCTTGAACTTGCAGCCTCCAGAACGGTGAGAAAATATTTTGTAATGGCAGCCCAAGCAAACTGATACATCCTGATGCAGGCATTATTCCTATTTTACATATGGGAAAACAGGTGTGCAGAATTAGCCTGGCTGGGGCCACACAGCTGGTAAGTGACAGAGTCAGTCCTCAAACTAAAAAACTGGACTCCAAAGCCCAGTCTCTGTCTTCTCCTCTAGCTAGTGAAGAGTGGGGACTCTGGAGCCAGTGTTCCTGGGTTTGAATCCCAGCTCCGTCATTTCCTGGCTCTGTGGCTTTGAGCGAGTTATTTAACTTCACTGTGGCTCAGTTTCAACATCTATAAAATGGAGCCACAGAAATCCTTACTTTGTATGCTTGTAGAAGGGATTAAGGAATTTTAAAATGAGCTATAAACATACGTGAAATAATAGGAAATACATACACTGGACTCTGCACCCAGTTCCTGCTAATATTTGATCTTTGATCCTAATTCCTGATGTAGAACTCCTAAAACCCTTGTAATTTCCTGGGTGATAGGAGCATCTTTAATTCTAATGAGGCAACTCTTGGTGGGCTACTGAATGGGAGCTGGTCACCAGCAAAAGCAAACCATGATTAGAGGCTTGGAATTTTCAACCCCTGCCCCAACCCCCCACCCCTGTTCTCCAGAGAGGGGAGGGGAGCTAGAAGTGGAGTTAATGATGGATCATGCCTATGTGATCCCACAAGTATGGGGTTTGGAGCACTTCCAGGTTGGTGAACAAGAACACGTCCATGTGTCAGGAGGCTGGTGCACGGCAAACTCCACAGGCACAGAAGCTCCTGTGTTCGGGACCCTTCTAGACCTCACTCTAGGTATCTTTTCATCTGGCTACTCATTCATACCCTTTAATATCCTTTGTACTAGCAGAAATCTAGTACTGGTTTCCTGAATTCTGTGAGCTGCTCTAGAGAATTAACGGGACTCAAGTAGGGAGACATGGGGACCTTTGATTGATAGCCAGTGGATCAGAAGCACTGGTGAAAAGCTGGCCTGGGGCGCCTGGGTGGCTCAGTCATTGAGCGTCTGCCTTCGGCTCAGGTCATGATCCCAGGGTCCTGGGATCGAGCCCCGCATTGGGCTCCCTGTTCCGCGGGAAGCCTGCTTCTCCCTGTCCCACTCCTCCTGCTTGTGTTCCCTCTCTCGTCAAATAAATAAATAAAATCTTAAAAAAAAAAAAAAAAAGAGGGGCACCTGGGTGGCTCAGTTGTTAAGCATCTGCCTTGGGCTCAGGTCATGATCCCAGGGTCCTGGGATCGAGCCCCGCATCGGGCTCCCTGTTCCGCGGGAAGCCTGCTTCTCCCTGTCCCACTCCTCCTGCTTGTGTTCCCTCTCTCGTCAAATAAATAAATAAAATCTTTAAAACAAAAACAAAAACCTGTTTTTCCTTTTAAATTCCCTGTCCTGGGGCGCCTGGGTGGCTCAGTCGTTAAGCGTCTGCCTTCAGCTCAGGTCATGATCCCAGGGTCCTGGGATCGAGCCCCGCATCCGGCTCCCTGCTCGGCAGGAAGCCTGCTTCTCCCTCTCCCACTCCCCCTGCTTGTGTTCCCGCTCTTGCTATGTCTCTCTCTGTCAAATAAATAAATAAATAATCTTTAAAAAAAAAAAGAAAAGAAAAGAAAGGCTGGCCTGGACTGGGTGCTGGAATAGGGGTGGTCTTGTGCGACCGAGCCCTTAACCTGTGCAACCTGACCCTAGCTCCGGGCGGATGGTGTCAGAAGTGAACTGAATTGTAGGACACCCTGCTGGTGTTACAGAATTGGTCAGTGTGGGAGAAACCCCTTCCCCCAATCTGGCTTTGGAAGTGCTGAGTGACAATAAGGGAAAAACACTGCATTTTTTTCCTAGACGGTGTAAATTACTTAGCATTGACACATGGCAAGTGCCCAATAAATGTTAGCTAATATTACTACTACTATCATTACCATTATTTTTACTATCATCATAATTAGTACTGAAGGATCCTTAATAATCTCATCCAAACGTCTCATTTTACAAAATCAGGAATGTGAGGCCCAGACATGGGGAATGTCTTAGAAGGTCACAAAACCAGGTAATCGAGGTCTTCACCAATGGTCTGCCCACTGTTTGGCGGAGGCTCACTGAAACAAATGTTTGGCTGTGAGGTTTAGTTTCTAGTGGTTTTTAGGTGAGAGCAGGGCATGCAGTGGAGTAAAGGTAGTCAGGAGGCTGAGGTGGGCGTGGGGACCGTGACCCTCGGCCCCGGATTCTCACCTGCACACAGAGGCACTCACGCATGGCACCCAGCGCCCCCCTGCCGCCACCCCGCCGAGCATCGCTGCGAGTATATGGACACGCGAAAGCACCTCAGTGACACAGGACCCCAAGGCATGGGATTCAAAACAAAAAAGAGCAACTCCTGAAAATCCCTGTGGGCCCAAGGGCAGCTCAGACACCTTAGGTCAAGACCCGAAAAATTAAGGAGGTTAAGACACATCAAAAGATTCTCCTAGAAAAGCGATTGAGGGGGCGCCTGGGTGGCTCAGTTGGTTGGGCGACTGCCTTCGGCTCAGGTCATGATCCTGGAGTCCCGGGATCGAGTCCCGCATCGGGCTCCCTGTTCGGCAGGGGGTCTGCTTCTCCCTCTGACCCTCCCCCTTCTCATGTGCTCTCTCTCATTCTCTCTCTCAAATAAATAAAATCTTTAAAAAAAAAAAAAAAGCGATTGAGGGATGTGGATATTAATAGACCCTTAGGAGTTTGCTGAAAAGAGGGCAAAGCAGACAGGCTATGCGGAATGTGGTACGTGGCTGTGCTGTTATGAGCCGTTACGGGGGCTCAGGCCGGAGGGGCAGCCCCTGCCAAAGAGAAGCCAGCAGTCACACCTGCTCACGGAGCTCCGGGACCAAAGGCGTCTGGGGCTGTTCTGCAAAAGCAGCCGGGCATTCAGGCATGTGGTCCCCTAACAGTAGCAGTAGGTCACTGAACGGTTTTAATCAAGAGACCATGAGATCACATTTGTATTTTGTAGAGATGACTACAGTGTAGAGAATGGACTGTCGGGGCATGGCTGCACTTAGGCAGCCCGGCTGGGGAGTTTTGAAGCGGTTCGGGGCCCTGATGCTGGTCCGCTGGAGTAGGATGTGCCACTGAGCAGGGGAACAAACCACAGAGATGAGAGCTATTTAGGATGTCACGTCACCAGGCTCAGGGAAGACCTGGAATGTGGGAGGGAGGGAAGGCAAGGGGATCCCAGACGGACCCAAGTTTCTGGCTTGGACTACCAGACAGACAGGGATACAGATACTGAGACAGGGATCCCTGGATGACGGACGGGCTCTGGGCTCAGCCTGAGAAGGACACTGAAGCTACGCGACACCCGTGAGCAGATGCGGACAGGAGGCACTGATGTTTGCTGAGTACTCGCCCTGTGCCAAGGGCTCTAGGAGGCCCTGGCAAAAAAGAAAAAAGAAAAAAACAAGGAACAAGGAATAAGGAACAAAACAGACTTCCTGCCCTCAAGTGGCTCGTGCTCAGCCTCGGCCGCACACTGGAATCACCTGGGAGCCTGGCAACCATGGATGCCCGGATCCCATCTGCAGGAGTCGCGGTTAATTGGGTGTTTTGGGGCTCCCTTGGTGATTCTAGGGTGCAGTCAGGGCTGAGAACCCTGGAGCTTGTGAGACCCAGGATGGCCCATGTCCCATCCCATAGAAAGGGGAAGCAGCAAGACTCATGACCTTAGGCCTTAAGGATTTAGGACAGAAAAAGTAAAGCAATGTGATATCACAGGAACACTATTAACTGAATATTAAATCAAAATATATGCATCCTTAGTAATTCCTGGTTCCTACTTGTTCCTCGGCTCCCTTATTAAAAGCTGAGCATGAAAAATGGATGACAGATGATCCCTTCTCTAAGAGTTGATGCTCTACTCCAAGACAGAAGTCAAATATAACACCAGGCAAGATGTAATCCAGGCTAATAATCAAGGAACAAAACAAATGCCGAGAAATATCAGAGAAGCAAGAGGTATCTTGTATTTTACTCCTCTTTCCAAGTCACGACAATGGACCGCTCAGAGCTCTCCCTCTTGGAATTGAACTCATCTTGCCCTTGAACTCAGTCTGAGAGCACACGTTCCTCAATGTTCCTGGAAAGAAGAAAAAACCTGACAGCCAAGCTGAAAAAAAGTTGTCCATGCCAGCACATTTGAGTAAGTGTGCCAGGTGCACCACACCCCGTTCAGGAGCAGTGCCCAACACTGCTCAGAACATTCCCGCTCATCTCCACGGCAGGCTGGTGGCAAGGGAGGCGCCGGGATTCGTTAAGCCCATTTGGAAAAGAGAGAAATGATGCATCTGGGGGATATAAAAAGGCGGATCCATCTGGGAGTGGCAGGCATCTGACAAAAACAAATCCTGAACTTCAGCCTTGAAAACAACTGTCTCCCCCCACCCCTGCCCCCAACGCAAACTGTCTGTTTACTGCCCAGTGGTCTCTGAGTTCTTCCTAATGCCCTCATGTCATTATAAGCACTGCAACGCCCCACTGTGAATGTGGTGGATTGCGCTCCCCCTTAGGATAGAGAAGTGGCTAACAGACAATTCTAGTCTCGCGATTCTCCAGAAGTGACCATAAATAAAACCAAGTCCACCTGGCATTTCATCACTGGCCGTATCAACTGTCCTGAGGAGACTCGTGAGGAGTATCCGATGAAGTCCCTGACCTCAAGGACTTTAGCGTAAGAGTTAGAGTTTAGATTTTATCCCTTAGTCAGTGTGAAGCCACTTAGGGTTTCTGAGGGATAGGATCAAGGGGTTTCAGTGAGATTAATCTGGCAGCATCACGCCCAAGTACCTTGGCCATTAAACAAAGGAAGGCCATTGACAAGAGTCAAACCCTCAGAAGCCCATGTATTATCAAGTATACTAGAACCTTCTAGGCACTAGAACCTTCTCTGAGCCAGTGTGTGTTATGCTATTTAAGTCTCTAGGGTACTTGCTCACTGCTAGAAGAAGGAAGACCTCTACAGACCCTTCTGACTGGGCTCAGTCAAGGCTGCCTGAGAAGCTGTCCCAGCCCAGGTAGGCCCCTGTTTCCAATCAATAATTCCAGACACATGGAGGTCACTTTTCCCTAAAGATTTCCAGTGAAAGAGATCCCCCAGTGCCTGCGAGGATTTTCTAGACTCGAAAAGGATTTCCTTGTGTCCTTCCTACCCCCCCTGCATGCCACAACCTGCCTCTTCCCTCACCACAGAATAGAGAAGAGCTGAGCTGATTCTTCTCTACCACACGGACGCCTGGGACAGATGAGTAGTGTGAGTTCGACACAGGGACCCAGGAGTAGAACTGTGACCTGTTAATGCTTTCCTAAAATTATTCCATCAGTTCAATAGGTAATAATAATAATAATAATAATAATAAATCTCTGACACCCTGGGTATTGTACTAGGCCCAGTGGTACATATAAAAAACCAAACCAGACCCAGTCTCTGTGCTCAGGGAATGATTAAAGTCCAGAAGATGCTTAATATTATTCACAAACATCCACAGTGAGAGACAGAAGACGACAGGATGTGAAAGAATCCCAGAGAAGCGGGCGAGGGAAATACACAGGCACAGGGGACACCGAAGTGACTCGTTCCAAAGGGAAAAACTAGGGATGGTAGATTCTGACAAACCAGAGAAAAACCATGCAGATCTAATTATGTAGAAATCCAACAACAAGAAGAAAAATTTACTTCTCCCGAATGAATAGAAGAACACAGGCGTACGTGCTCTGCAGCCTGCCACGGCAGCCCACGGCTGGCTCTTGAGATTCCCTACGGTAACTGGGCACGGAAGCCCCCAGTCTTTACTACTCTGGGTTACATGACAACTGACGGGAAAACACACGGCCTGTGCCAAGAGGAGAAGCAGTCCCGGTTAGGCTCAAGGGCATCTAACCCAGGGCCATGTGAAACCTCACTTTCTCCCCTCAGCAGCATGAAATACTTGGTGGGTTTGACATGGTGGGGTCCTGGCTGGAAAGGTGACAAGCCCCTCCAAGCCACACCAGGCCCCACTGCCCCAGAGATGACCAGCAGCCCCCTGAGGATCCTGTCTTCACAAGGCCACCCACAGATGTCCACAGCAGAGAACACCTAACACTTACGTGGCCCTTTCAAAGTTCACTTTGGGCTTTTACAGACATCTCTGAGTCTCACAACATCCCTGAGGAGGTAGGCGCTCTGAAGCCTGTCTTCTGATACCGGTTCTGTTGTATTGTTTCCTACTGTGTCGAGGATCTATCTGCAAGCACATTCCATTCAAGCAATTTCTCCAGCTTTGCCTTCAGTGCATCCTCATTGCCTCCCTCCCCAAGAAGGACACTGTGAGAGCCAATGGTTTTTTGCTCTGAGAGGACTTAACTGCCCATCAGAAGGCAGGGTCTGATGCTCAAATAAAATAGGCAGACACTGATGCAAAATGAGCTCATGGGACAGAGAAAGCGCTGGGCTGGCTGAAGCAGGAAGCCACAAAGCACCAGAGGGGTTTGAATGGTGTCTGGCACTTAGCAGAAACTCCATCTTTTTTTTTTTTTTTTTTTTTGTATGGTTGATCCTTAGAATGCATGCACTTTTTTCTCTAAAGTCTCCACGAACACTGAATGTGATTACAGAACCACTGCTCCCAGGGGAAATACATGGTTAAGTTACTTTGAGCCGCTGGTCAAAACAACGGAGCAGCCTCACATACATTTGGATGGATTTCCTCTTCCTTTTTCTGGATGTACCACACCAGTGATTCATGAACACCGAACTCACAGTCAACAGCCCGATGAGGCGGTGCCTGAAGGAGGCCTGTCTAACACACGGGTTTTCTCTGTCGGGCACATCACAGCCTGCTTGTGCTTCGGAACACCAGACAGCACTTCGGCTCCACGCTTCGGGCCATTCTAAACAGTGAAATCGTCAACAAAAAGCACAAAAATGCACAAAAGTGGCATTAAGTAGACCACAGAAAGAATGCTGTTCACAGTAGGAGAGCTGCACCACAGGGAGGCAGAGTGTGGCCTTGCTGGGTCTCAGCTGGGAACACGCACATCGGGCGATGTAAATTTTTTGCCATTCTGTTCTGCATATGTCCAGAAACAGCCGTGAAAGCCCCATGAGTATTGACTTTGGGGTACAAATAAATACTAGTGGGTGGGGGAATTAGCAAATACGGGATCCGTGAATAATGAGGATCAACTGTCCTTTGTTCCGGAAGGGATCTAAAGAGAAGCGCTCGGTCCATGTCTGTGGAATGGAATTGAAGCTGCAAAGACAAACGAGGCTCTCAGTGGAGGAAACAAACATGGGGGCCGATGGAGTGGGAGAGAGAAGCTGGTTCTGCATAACGGAGTGACAGGAAGGAGCATGGCCAGCAAGGCAGGTACGGTCGGATGGGGGAGGGCTGTGAATATTACCCACAATCACTGAGAACCTGGCAGGTGCAGGACCAGAGAAGGGCAGAATTTCAGGACCTTAGAGGATGAGTCAGGAAGGGCCGCTATGGACAGAGGGGCCAGGTCAGGTCAGCACGTACATCCAGGGCACTTCTGGATCTCCAGGGATGGAGATGACTGTCTCATCTAGAGGGAGCGAGAGGAGGAAGGGACTCTATGGTGTAAGACCTCCAAGTCTCAGTATCCATACAAAAGGAACACAGCCAGGAGCCAGGACACTGGAGCCTGGAGCCAGGAGCCAGGCAGGTCTTTCCCAACCCTGACCCTTGGTCCCTTCTGTGCACTCCCATGGCTTCCCATCGTGCATCACTGTTGACCTGTCTTTGCGAACATTCATTAAAGCCCTTGATGTGCCTGGACACTTGCACGTGCCTGATAAAGTACTTAGTCCTCACAACAGAGGTGGGTGTTATTACTCAGTCCATCTACAGAGAGGAAACAGACAAGGTTAGGTGGAGCTTAAAACTCTGAGCTTTTTTGTTTGATGTAATCCCTTTTATTTTGGCTTTTGTTGTCCTCACCTGAGGAGACTGATCCAAAAAATACTGCTTAGACTGATGTCAAAGAACTGACTGCATCTCGCATCTCTTTTCCTCTAGGAGTTTTATGGTTTCAGCTCTTACATTTAGGTCTTTAATCCATTTTGAGTTTATTTTTCTGTATGGTGTAAGAAAGTGGCCCAGTTTCATTCTTTTGCATGTGACTGTCCTGTTTCCCCAGCACCATTTGTTGAAGAGACTATCTTTTCCTCATTGCATATTCCTGCCTCCCTTGTTGTAGACTAACTGACCATACAGGTGTGAGTTTATTTCTGGACTCTCTAGTCTGTTCCCTCTAGTCTGTTCCATTGATCTATGTGTCTATTTTTGTGCCAGAACCATACGGTTTTTATTACTATAGCTTTGTAGTATATCATGTAGATATTTGGGATTGTGATGCCTCCAGCTTTGTTCTTCTTTCTCAAGATTGCTTTGGCTATTTCGGGTCTTTTGTGATTCCATAAAGACTTTAGGATTCCTTGTTCCCGTTCTGTGGAAAATGTCATTGCTATTTTGATGGGGATTGTATTGAATCTGTAGATTACACAGCAAAGGAAACCATCGGCAAAACCAAAAGGCAAAGTACCTAATGGGGAGGAGATATTTGCAAATCGTACATTCAGGTAGGGGTTAATATCCAAAATACATAAAGAACTTACACAACTTAACATAAAAAAACCAAACAACCTAATTAAAAAATGGTCAGAAGACTGGAATAGACATTTCTCCAAAGAAAACCTACAGATGGCCAACAGACACATGGAAAGATGCTCAGCATCACTCATCAGGGAAATGTAAATCCAAACCACAATGAGACATCACCTCACACTTGTAAAATTGGCCATTATCAAAAAGGCAAAAAATAAGAGGTGTTGGCAATGATGTGGAGAAAAGGGAAACCTTGTACCACTGTTGGTGGGAATGTAAATTGGTGTAGCCACTGTGAAAAACAGTATGGAGGTTCCTTAAAAATGAAATAGAACTACCCTATACTCCAGCAATTCCACTTTTGGGTATTATCTGAAGACAATGAAAAACACCAATTGGAAGAGAATGCACCCCTATGTTCACTGTGGCATGATTTACAACAGCCAAGAAATGGAAGCAACCTAAGTGTCAGACAGATGAATAGATAAAGATGATGTGGTACACACACACACACACACACACACACCATGGAATATTATTCAGCCATAAGAAAGAATGAGATCTTGCCATTCGTGACAACATGGATGGACCCAGAAGGTATCATGCGAAGTGAAATGAATCAGGCAGAGAAAGGCAAATACTGTATCACTCCACTTATATATGGAATCGAAAAAAAAAAAAGAAAAACAAAGCAAAACAGCAGCAACAGGCTCAGAGATACAGGAAACAAACTGTTGGTTACCAGAAAGAAGAGGGTTTGTGGGGGATGAAATAGGTGAAGGGGATTAGACACACAAACTTCCAGTAAAAAAATTAATAAGTAAGGAGGATGCAATGTACACACAGGGAATATAGCCAATAACATTGTAATAACTTCGTGCGGTGACAGATGGTAACTAGACTTACCATGGGGATCATTTTGTAACGTATAAAAATATCAAATCACTATGATGTATGCCTGAAACTAATAGGATATTGTATGTCGATTATACTTCAATTTAAAAAACAAACAAACAAAGTCTCTGAGCTGATGGTCTGACGCCAGAGCCCTCAGCTGTAACCAGGGACCCAGCAGTTCTTGCTCACGGCTGAATCCCAGCAGGTTGGTTTGGAGCTGGGGCATCCGAGTGACTCCAGAAATATCAGCTGAATCATGTTCACCTCTAGCCTTCCAGGTGAGTGGCGTGTGGTGCACACAGAACCCTGTAGCCCCAGCTCAGGCCTCCCTTCTCCAGAGGCTTCAATAGGGGCCAACTTCAAGGGTGTTTGCCCTGTGCGGTCCCCTGGTATCCCACCCACACTCAGGACCTTGCACTTGATTTAACACTCTGTTGTGTTGAAATTTTTAATACTTTCAAGCAAGGGGCCTGCATCTTTGCTGTGCACTGGGCCCCTCAAATTTCACAGCCGGTCCTGCTCCTGACTCCCCGATCTCCTCTCCCACAGAGGGCTTTGCTGTGGGTCAAACCCGAGGACCAGAGACAAGTCTGTGCAAGCAGCCACCGCTTTGTTGAAAACTTTCCATCCCAAATTAACACGTACATTTCTATTCTGGCTATGGAGCCAACTAATGCGTGTAACTTAATCACACTGTTGTTTGCTCAATCTGGCTGTAAACCGTGTAAACTTCATCCTCCCAGGGGCTTTCGCTACCAGTTGGGGAATTAACAACACACGTCAAGCTCGTTACATGACTCTCTCAGGATTCTGCTCTGATTTCTGCTCGCAGAGTCCCTAACCCTAAGCACACTGTGTGTCGGCCCTGAGCGATGCCCTCCCTTGAATTACTGAATGTGAGTACCTATTCTTAAAAAAGTCCCCACAGATCAGAAAGAACAAGGCAGAACAATGAAAACTCTAATCATGCATTGCTTCTATCCATCCAAACTACCCTTAAGTTCTGAAATCTCTTCTCATAAAGTGCTTCCAAAAAAGATAAGGAAAATGGATCTTTTCCTCCTCCCCAGTCTAATCTGGATATAAAATGAAATTAAAATCAACAAACAGCTAACTGTGCCTAAGCCTTAGTTTATTAACCAAACAAATGGGTTGAACAATTTATCTACATTTAATAACACGGGCAAACAGAAGAGCAGTTGGCTGCTAGCCATGACAATCACGAGATACGAATACCTAGCACTGCTGACAGGCAGAGCAGGGTCCAAAGGAAGGACATGGGTGGGAGGAGAGGTTGGAGGGTCACAGGAGACCCTGGTTCTGTTACTGATTAGCTCTTGGAGTTGGGTTTATATCACTTCACTCTCTGGGCCTTGGTTTCTTCCTCTGAAAAACACTGACATAAAAATAATTTGGTGACAGTAAGGGGCACCTGGGTGGCTCAGTCGGTGGGGCAGCTGACTCTTAATTTCGGCTCAGGTCATGGTATCGGGGTCCTGGGATCAAGCCCCGTGTCACGCTCCACACTTGGTGTGAAGTCTGCTTGGGGATTCTCTCCCTCTGCCCCTCCCCCACTCTCTCTCTCTCTCTAAATAAATAAATCTTTTAAAAAAAAAATTTGGTGATAGTGAGGTTAAGTAAGACCATGGATCCAGAAAGCCCTCTGTGAAAACTTTAAGCCTTACTCTATTTTTCTTAAAGATTTTATTTATTTATTTGAGAGAGAGAGGGAGAGTGAGCATGAGAAAGAGTGCACCAGAGGGAGGAGAGGCAGGAGGAGAGGGAGAAGCAGACTCCCCACTGAGCAGGGAGGTGGATGAGGGGCTTGATCCCAGGACCCTGAAGATCATCACCTGAGCTGAAGGCAGACGCTTAACCGCTTAACCGACTGAGCCACTCAGGCGCCCCTCTTTAAGTCTTATTCTAATAACAGAAGATGCTACTGAGCCCAGATGTTGCATGTGCTTAAAGGGCCTTTAGAAGGTCTAACAGATCCCAAGGAAACTGCCCTGAAAGGATTTTAAGAAATCCCAGCCGGGGGAGGCAAGATCAAATTCGATGGAAAGAATTCGTACTCCCCATGGCCTGCCAGCCCTTGGCCTCCTAACGCGATCAGATGCTGGATTTGGAAACAGCCAACCCGATCGAATTCTTCACACTTCTAATTACTTCATGATTTGTATACACATTTTGGCAGTTGCTTCAAGGCTGTTTTATTAATTCACAGATTTTCACTATTTTTGCTTCTCCTTTTCTTGCCAATTAGCTGAGCTAGCTGCCACTTGGCATCTGGGGAGAGCTACAATGGGAACCAGCCCTCCCTGCTCCCCAGCCCCCCATACCCGGGAACCTCACCTCAGAGGGAGCGTCAGAAGTCACCACGGGGGACAGATGGGTGGGGGTGGCTTGGGGGGAGCCCCTTCCCCAATGACAACATCTCTGTTTCCTCTGCCCTGAGAAAACAGCCTGTAGCACCTCTCCCACCATCTCATGCTGACACCATGCGTGCTCCCAGGCCTGTGCTCCCACTCAGGCTCTAACACCTAAGGGAGAAGGCTGCCATCACTAGACTTGTTTCACTAACCTCATGAAGATTCTTCCATTAGTCCCCCCAGTAAATTGGGTGAGAGCACACTATGCACCCAGGTCTCTGGTGTGGCCAGTAAATACCATCCAAACTCACGGCCAAGAGAGACCCTGCCCTTGTATCAGTCCTGGGCAGGCAGAACGGGGCAACGGATCTGGTTCAAGTCCTGGCACTCATGGGCCTCACCTCACCCCCTTGCCAGGTTACCATGAGGAAGGGTGTAGAACACCATTAAGTGCTAAATGCAGGTCATTACAAGCAGCTGACGGAGGTGTGAATGTACCCTAGTGGTGGGTGTTTTGGCTCCATTTTAAAATCAGGAGGATTTCAAGGCTGAGATTTCTTTATTTGTTTATTTAAGATTGTATTTATTTATTTGACAGACAGAGACACAGCGAGAGAGGGAACACAAGCAGGGGGAGTGGGAGAGGGAGAAGCAGGCTTCCCGCCGAGCAAGGAGCCCGATGAGCGGCTGGATCCCAGGACCCTGGGATCAGGACCTGAACCGAAGGCAGACGATTAACGACTGAGCCACCCAGGCGCCCCCCAAGTCTGAGATTTGACATGGTGTAGGAAATATGGCTGAAGCCTCTCCTTCCTCTAGAGCCCCGGCTAACTGAAGCTGGTGGTGGGAAGCAGGAAGGAATGTTCCAGAAGGGAGTGCCTGTGGCTTCACTGGGCCATTGTTATCCATTGTACCCTCCTCGAATTATTTTTGTCAGCTTCCTGCTTTTAGAATGTACCCGCAGGGGGAGGTCCAACCAGGATCCAGCTGAGGAAACACAGCAGGAGCTGAAATGGAAGCCGCTTGGCCAAGACTAACTTGGCCAAGACTAGGGCGGGAGGCAAGAGTGCTGAGCTGGAATGGGAATGCTCTCCCCTCCCTCCCTTAATTACAGCACCTAAAGAAAACACCCATTTGTCCTGCAGATTGATCAGTGCTGGGGATAGCCAGGAGGCTGGTTTCCCTACATGATGAACAACATCACACGCTGACTAACACTAGCAAAGAGCCACCAGGGCACAGGGCTGGGGAATGTGACAAAGCCTCCCGGACATCATGGAGAACCGGGTACAAGAGCAACACTCCTGGCCGACGCTGTGGCTCTTTGCGAGGATTTCTAGCCACATTCCATGCCAGCACCTTGACCCTCCCTAAGCATCCCAGGATTCCAGGCACCCAAGGCTCGGTCTCCTGAGGTCCCAGAGGCCAGCCATCCCTGGGGCAGACCAGGCATTTTCCCCGGGCCAGCCTTGGTTCCTCCTGCCCTGCACCTCTCCAGCACCTTCCCCTGTGCCCCGAGTCAACTCAGGGAAGCACGAAGCGGGCTGAGTTTTTAGGGCAGCCTGAGCTTCAGCTTCTCACACTGGTGTGCCGAAGTGAGTGCAAGTCGGCCGGGATGTGAGTTTGTTTCCAGATACTTTTCATCCTCCAGGCACCCCAGAGAGTGAGTTAGGATGGAGTCAGTGCCACAGGCTGAAGGAGAAGACAGGGCGCTCTGGCCCAGCTGTATGCTTGGACAAAACTTACAGCTGACTCAACACGCTTTAAGCACGCCATTGGGTGCTCTCAAGTGTCATTTTCTGAACACACTGAGTTCTCTTTAGACCCAGAGGCGGCCAAAACTTCCCAGGAGGCTGCACCAGAAGAGCATTCCAGACAAGGCCCTCCAGGAAGGACACATGCATATATTAAAAGGGATGTCTTTTTTTTTTTCTTTCTAAAGATTTTATTTATTGGACAGAGAGAGACACAGTGAGAGAGGGAATACAAGCAGGGGGAGTGGGAGGGAGAAGGAGGCCCCCCCGCGGAGCAGGGAGCCCGATGCGGGGCTCGATCCCAGGACCCTGGGATCATGACCTGAGCCGAAGGCAGACGCTTAACGACTGAGCCACCCAGGCGCCCCAAAAAGGAATGTGTCTTAAGACAATATTATCATCAATGACACCAATACCACCACCTCTACAAAACTCCTGCAACCCCAAAGAGCTTATTTATAAAAAGCAAGTAAACCAAGGTATAAAAACTTGGATTGAGGCAAAATATGGTGCTCCTTCTCTGCTCCACAAAAGGATTCACTACTGCTGTGTTTAGAAAGAAAACCAACGAAAACAACTGCTGCTTTTTAAAAAATTATAAATTCACTGTATAAAAATCAGATAATAAAGGTAAGAAAAACGAAAGAATGATCCTAATGCCCCATAAAATCCTGCCTAACATCCTTCTAACATTTGCTGTACACATAGAATAACATTTTTTTAAAGAAGGAAAATAGAATCATACAGTATATGCCATTTTATAAGCAATATACTATAACAAATTCTGTGAATGAAGAGACTGGTACATCATTTAAGGTCTATAGCATCATCAAATAGAGTACTAACATTTACTCACGTGTTATTTCCTTTAAATAGCGTACTCTCCTAGAACCTTCAGTACAATATTGGCAAATGATAACTTAATGAACAAATCTCTAGGAATGTAATTAGGAAATCGTAATTTCTGGTGCTCTTGTATTCTGCTTCCGTTTATACAACAGGCCCTAAAGAACCCATACATTCATACATTCATTCATTCTTTTACCATATGCTGATTACAGGCCTACTATGTTCCCATCATTGTGTAAGCACTGGGATGTTCCTGCTCCGGTGGAACCTGGACAGCAGTAAGAGAAGACAGACAACGCGTAACAAAACAGAGATTTAAAAAAAAAAAAAAAAAATCAGATTGCAATAAGGGCCGTGAAGGAAATAGAGAGAGACAGGTGATATAATAACATTATCTCAGGAGAGAGGATTATTTTAGCCAGAAGGCCTCTCTGAAAAGATCATTTGAGCTAGGGCCTGAAAGATTAGGAGTCATCCCTACGAACAGCTGGAGGAAGAGCAATCCAGGCAGAGAAAACAGTACGTGCAAAGGTCCTGAGGCAAGAGCGAGTTTGGTATATTCAGGAAAGAGACTAATGGGACTGAAGTAAGACAAGTGTGGGGCAAGGCTGAAGAGGCAGATCACATAGGGTCTTGTCACTGTGAGGAGTTTTAACTTCATCCTGGTGTACCAAGAAGCCACCAAGTATTCACATAGGGGAGTGATGTGATCTAATTTGCAAGTTCCCTCTGGGTGCGTCCTCAAATGTGAAGAATGTACTGGGGGGGGGGAGGGGACAGACAAGAGTGAAAACAGGGAGACTAGTAAGGAGGCCATGGAAGTGGTCCAGGTGAGTGATGATGGGGTCTTGGACTTGATTGTTGGGGTGGAGAGAGACACCAGATGCATTCTGGCAGTGGAATGAAGATCTGCTGACAGATTAACTGTAAGAGAAGAGAGCAGGGAGCACTGAAGAAAGATCCCTACTAGTTTTTGCTTAACTGACTGGGGGCTGATGCACCATTTTATACAGATGGGAAAGTCTGGGGGCAAACTGATGGGAGAGGAGTCTAAATGAATCTGCAGAGAAGTCTATACGGCTGCACAATGTTTGTAATTCTTCTGAGATCCATTCTCTCCCTGACTCCAAGGAACTTGGTGCTTCCAGCACTGAGACCTGGCTGGTGTGGGTTCTACCTCGGGATCAGCCCCTCCAGGGAACTTACCTCACTCCCTGGAGATTTCCCCCATCCGTGGCAAAATAAATAGAATAAATGCCCATTTCGTGACTCCTACAGCTCTCTTAAAGGCTGAGAAATGATGCCAAAAGAGCTATTTCAGCTCCTGGAAAGGAGGCATCCTATATATCATTTTGTTTCTTTAGCTGTCTCCTGAATTAACTAACAGTGTGTATACAGGAGATATTTATCGTACTCCAAGGGCTCAGTCTCTGAGCAAAAAAAAACCTTTGGGGGACAGAATCTGAAATGATACCATTTATCTGACCGTACGGGTCACTAATTCTTCCCCAAAGATCATGAATTGGCTTGGGAACACTGCCACTCACTCTCATTACGAATGATGCTCTTATTTTAAAGCCCTAAACTTGGCAGTTTGTGGTGGCTGCTACTCAACCATTCACAAAACGGTCTTTCCTGGCCTGGTAAATGATTGTTTCTGAAATGCTGCAGTTCCAAACCTCCTCTGCCTCAAACCTCACAGCTGCAAGTCAGAGACGCAGTGCCATCCATGAGCACGTGCTCTCACTCAAGTGTTTACGAAGCCATGGACCCTGCACGTAGCCCCAGGTCCCCCTTCAGGAATGAAGGACTTACTGCCTCAGCTAAGAGCTGTCTCTGCCAGAGCTGAGGTCCTGCTCCTTTCCCCGAGCACACTGCATCCGAGGGCAAACTGGCATGAGGGTAGGAAGGCTTCCGACTCGGGCGACTCCGAAGGACCACTCCAGCTGCATTAGTCCCAGTGCCAGAGGGGGCCATCACCGGGACTGCCTCCCAGCCCGGCTTGTCCTCAGGAGCCCTCCCTAGCAAATGCCCTTGACATTTCTCTCTCACAGTCTGCTTCCCAGGGAGAAGTGCAGGGCGCGGGGCAGGCCCCCAGGGGACATGTGCTTGGACCCTGTGCCCCTCCCGGGAGCTATGGTCTAGGGGAAGGGAGAAAGACCTGCTGGAGGCACCCTCGCTTCTTGCGTACGGCCAGGCCATCCTCCCCCAGGCCACTCCCAGGCTTCAGGGCCTCCCTCTCCTCCTACTCTTTGGCTCACTTTTATCTGTCCTTCATATTTGTGGCCGACATCGTGCCTCTCCTTGTAGTAAAGTCCAGAGACCACAGTGAACCATAGGGGCGGTAAATTGGTATTATGGACATGGCCTGTCTCCCCAGAGAGGCTATACACACCCCACGGCAGGGACTTCTATATCTTCCAGGCCTAGCACAGCGCAAGACACAAAGCAGTAAATGTTGTTTGATGTCACTGGCATGAGGACCGATGGCACGTGCTAAGTTTAAGTGCCAAATGAATGCTACAGACAGAAATTCTTGTGGATACTTGGCGAAGGACGAGATTAAAGAAACTCGAGGGAAATCATAAGAAAAACTTTCATAATAACCAACTTACCAGGGACAATGGAGATTTCATTTGCTCCTGGGAGCATCTCTACCCTGAATTATTAAGAGCTCAATTCTCCAGCTCGTTGTCCCTCTTTCCTACCATTTGGGGTCCTAGCTGTGCTGATGAACAGCTCTGGAGAGAAAGAAGAGTCAAATCTCAAATCTTTAGCAGCTCTGGCAAAGGGTCTGCTTGGGGGCGGGGGGGGGGGTGGTCAGCCAAAACGGATGGCTTCATGACAGACGGACACTGTGACTTTTCATTTCACTGAGTCGCTTGCCCCCAAACCTATAACGGCAGTTTCTGCCAGAAGGATAAAGTCCCATTTTCCTCCCTGCTATTCAACGCTTCCAGCTCAATAGGTATTTCTTTACTCTTACCCACCCCAGCATCATGTAGCTTTCACACACGTTTTAGAACTTATTTTTGACTTCTGGTTGGGTCTCCTTTCCTCATGGAGATGAGGACCTGAAGGTCAGGCAGCTTCTGTCTTTTGCCTGCATGTCTGGAAAACAGTAGGTGAGGAAGAGCATACGCTTCAGAGTCGGAGGGTCTGAATCTCAGCTTTATTGCTGACTACCCGGGAAACTTGGCACAAGCTACTTAAGCCTTTCCAAGCCTCGGTTCTTCCATCTGGCAAATGGGGATAATAGGACCTCCTTGACGTGATTAAATGACTGAATGCGTGCAAAGCACTGAACACAGCGCCCAGTAATGAAGCGAATGTTCGATCAAATTAAATACTGCTCTTCCTCTTGAATAGCTTCCAAGGGCCCTATTCCTAGCAAATCACATAACAAAAAGGCTACTTGGCTCAAAAGTAGTAAAAATAAGATGACAGAACTGTTAGGTTGATAGTTACCTAAATATATGGATAATCTCTCCAAAGATAAAGGGAAAGTAGATAGATGGTTTGGTGGGGGGCTGGGCTATGGGTGGATTTTTCTTCGTTCTATAAGTTATGTTAATGTCATTGTGTTCTTTGTCCTGTAATTTTTTAAAATGAGTAAGGGTATACGGTGATCTTCATATCTGACTGTGTAGCCCCATTTCCCTCCCTGGGTGAAAACAAAGTAAATGTTGATAAGCCAGTGTCATCTTAGTGCATGCAGGGCATCTCAGACTGTAAAGACGCACATTCCACAGGCAGATTCTACGCCAGAATTTCTAAATAGGGGACCTAAGAAATCTGCATCTTATTAAGCAAGTTCCTCAGGGTCTTATTTATATGCTCTCAAAAGTTGGAGAGATTCTAGAAAGAACTCTGGATTTGAAATCAGAAGATCCAAGTTCTAGGCTTAGCTCTGCGGCTGTCTTTAGCAAGTCCCGTCTCCTACTGGGTCCCATTTTGCTTTTCTGCTATAATGCTTCCACCTGGATGATCAGTAAGACCCCTTCTGAAAGGAGAAGGGGTCAGTCACATTCCCCACTGGGAACCCACACCAAGGGAGAAAAGCTGGCTGGAGAGCCTAGATTCCTGAAGATAACTAAATAATCTTTGGGACAAATAAATATTCAACAAGTGATCAGGCCTCAGCAAAAGTGCAATGCCTGACTACTTCTGCCAACCCAAATAAAGCAGTTCTGCAGGCTGCATTTCCTTGGGAGCATCAATACTCTGGTTCTGTTTCTCCTGCTCTGCTTCATGGCTGGCAACTTTGCAGCCCAGCACAGCATCCTCCTCATGCCAGACACCCTATGCCTGAGCTTATGCAGAGAGAAAGGACTGTGGAAGGAAAGAGAGAGAAACATCAATTTGGCTTACGCTCCCAGCTTTGGTTACAAATAATGCCCAAAAGGAGATTTCCATGAGCATGAGTGTGTTGGCTGCACCGAGGAAGAAAGAATTACTGAAAAGACGTGGGAGAGGGGCAGTCATCTATGACCACTGAGATGTGCTCACCTCCTTGGGTGAGTCAAGGATTCTAAGTCCAGTTTAATGTAAACCCCTGAGTTTTGATGAGACAGTTCATGTGTTGAGTAAATATCACATTGACTCACAGAAAAACAAACCTTGGCTGATCATTTCATTTTCTCTGATGAAGGCGTAACAGATACCGTATTTGCAGACTAACTGGTACATAATGTAGGATCTCATACACCTTGAGCTGGGAATCTCTGGCTGGATGTTAATTCAGGTTTATAGAAATTGGAGTCGACATAAAAGATCCTTCAAATAGATCTTTCTTTTTGCAGGGGGACATCCTAATTAAAATGATACATTTTGCACTTACATTCACCTTCTTGCATAAGAAATGTAATGACTTTAGCTTCCTTGGGGCATAGAAAGATGTGATATAGAAGGGTGGTTACCAAAACCAGGAGCCTCAGTCTTGGAGAGGTCAAATGTCCAGCACACTGACTTTCTTTTCTTTTCTTTTAGCGGGTGAGAGGCAGAGGGAGAGGGAGAGAGAGAATTTTAAGCAGGCTCCACACCCAGCATGGAGCCTGGCATGGGGCTCAATCTCACGACCCTGAGATCACGACCTGAGCTGAAATCAAGAGTCAGACGTTTAACTGATTGAGCCACCCAGGTGCCTCTGCAGGCTGACTTTCAGACACTATTTTGTAGGGCACAGTCTTTGTATTTTCTCTCCAGGTGTGGGATTTTTTTTTTTTTTTTTTAATTCTGATCCATCCCTTAAAACACCTGTTCCACATGGGCTCATTCCATTACGATGATGACACTCTTATAAACCAAGCAAATGCTTTCTCATCAGGCTTGTAAATGGTGTCTAATTACTTGTGGTCTCTAACACTTCTAAAGATAGAAATAGGTTTTAAAAGCACCTTGATACATTTTAGAGATAATTCAAAAACACAAAACAAGGAATATTTAGTAGGGATAAATAAAAGATGCAGCATTTACCCCCAGTTTTATTGTGAGATCTGAAATATAGGAATGGCCACTGGAAAAGGCCTGAGGGTCTTACAGGATCCCAGATTAACATCTGAATTATTATGGCAAAAATATTTTTAAAAGCCATCTTACTACAGAAATATATGAAGAAAAACATAACTTTTAGAGCCTGTGTATCTTCCTCCTCTTATTTTTCCCAACGTTACTCAAGCCCTTTTTCGGGGTATTCTGTACAGCTTTAAAAGTGAAATGGGGAAGAAATGGGGGGGGGGGAAGAACAGTAAGAGCAGGTGCAGGGTATGATAACTAGTTTGGTTTACTCACTTTAATAAGCACATGTTCATCAAAACCAAAGAAGCCCAGAGAATGATCAGGGTCCACCAGGAGGAGGGGCATCACGATGTATTGGGGGTTGGGGTGGGGGGGGGGGGAGAAGAGCTGAACATGTTAAGGCTGGAGATGCAGGTGGATTTGATCCAGAGGGTAAAAAGGGCTGTCAGGAATACATATACACATACCTTACATATATATATCAGAAAAGAAAGTTTCAGGCCAAAAGAAGAAAGTTTGCGAGTAAGTTGGTGCTCTCCTCCCAAGAAATGGCTGACTCCTAACAAAACTGAGCTCCCTGTCATGGGACACGATGGAGAAGGAGAAGCAATGATCTGTCAAGGATGGTATGAAGAAGACTGGCACTCGGTGCTACAATTTTAGGATAATATAAACACGAATAGTTACAGAGCTGGAAAACAAGCTGGACGGGGAGTGGGTAAATGGCTTACAGTTGCAAGTCAGAGTAAAGATTTAACAGGAATGTTCTAGAGAGGATTTTAAATCCTAAGATGGGCGGATGGATCAGAAGGTCTGTCACATTCCTTCCATTGGATTCTTGGTGTAACGTTGGACTGGTCCACAAGGTAGTTGTAATCAGTGACCTCCAAGCCTTCTCTGCTCCAGGACCAGACAGTTCTGCATGAAAGCTTCATCAGTTCTGCATCAGAGGCTGAAAAGTGGCTCCCTCGTGGGGAGCTACATATTCCATACTGGAATATGCAGGGGTCTAAACTCAAAGGCAGGTTTAATCCCTGGAAAGTCAAGTTTGACAAAAAGTAGCATCATGGGGTTTCCCATGGGCTTATCTTTCTCTTTAACTATTTAAAGTGCTTTTAAAACAAAACAAACAAGCATAGGGGGAAAAAAGAGAGAGAGAGACAAACCAAGAAACAGACTCTTCACTACAGAGAACAAACTGAGGGTTATTACTGGAGGGGAAGGGGGGGGTGGGGGAAACAGGAGATGGGGATCAAGGAGGGCACTTGTGATGAGCACCGGGTGATGTATGAAGTGCTGAATCACTATATTGTACACCCAAAATAAATATAACACTCCCTGCTAACTGGAACCTAAATAAACACTTAAAAAAAAAAGAAATTAAAACTGAGAAAATTTAAAAAGTTAAAAATAAAGTGCTTTTTGACCCTGCACTTTGGTTCCTGCAGTGTGCCACTTTAAAAAATGGAATCATTTCTCTCCTTGATTTAAAAGATCAAAACTGTTTTCTCTGTTAAAAAGACTATTTCAGTATTGCCTCTGAAATTACAGAACACTACACGTTATTTATGTTTAAACTGCTTTACCCAGGATGGGTTAATGCTAGTGTGCCTCGGTTTGAGAAAATGAGGGTCTGCAAAACCCAAGAGCAAAGAGAAAAACCCACGGGTAATTATTCACTTTATAAAAGTGTCCTTCATTTTGCACCACACAGCTCCAAAGCTGAAACCTCAGAGAGGAAGTTGATGACGACGACGATGGTACTAATTATCCCCATTTATTTATTTATTTATTTTTTAAAGATTTTATTTATTTATTTGAGACAGAGAGAATGAGAGACAGAGAGCATGAGAGGGAGGAGGGTCAGAGGGAGAAGCAGACTTCCTGCCGAGCAGGGAGCCCGATGCGGGACTCGATCCCGGGACTCCAGGATCATGACCTGAGCCGAAGGCAGTCGCTTAACCAACTGAGCCACCCAGGCGCCCCTATCCCCATTTATTAAACATGTCCTTTATGCCAGACTCTTATATATAAGCCCTCTCAAATATGTTCACTCACTTAAGCCTCAAGACACCCAGTGCAAGACCACGTTTGTGAGCCATCTGTGAACAGTGGGATGTGTGCAGAATTAATGATTACATCTTCAGGGTGCGACCCTTAAGAGGGGCATGCCCTGCTTTTCATCCTTTTTCCTATCTTCTGCCTGAACTGCACATATGGTGGGAACCATCCTGACCCACTCAGATGAAGGCAACATCTGAGGATAGGGGAGCGACAAGACAGAGAAAGCCGGGGTTCTTGGCACTGTGGAGCTGCCAGACCATCATGGAGTATCATGCTTGCAAGATTGAGAGAGAAGGAAATAAACTTCTATATTGTTTAAACGATTAATATTAGGGGGAGCAACCACCTCCCTGGACTCGGGCAAGAAGGGCATGTGCACTGGGTCCCACACTTCAGAAAGTTCTGGGTCTCACAACACACACACACACACACACACACACACACACACACACACCACTCAGGACCACCGACACAGCACGACTAGTACCTTGAACATCCACTGGCATGACTAACATCATTCAAGCCCCAGGGACACATTTCTCCATATCTCTTGCCTTAGTCCTCAAGACAAAAGGCCACTGTGTCCAAATGTTGTGAAAGACTGGGGGACTTGGCCATTGCCAGCACCAGGAACAGATGTAGTTTCCGAGCACAGGGAGAATCTGAGCAGTGCCAGCACTTGGTATTAACTCATCAAATCCTTCTTCTCAGCATCAATGCAACAGATTTCTGCATAATGAAGAAGGGCTGCTTCCCAGCAGGGCGGAATATCTACTTTGTTTTTTTTTTTTTTGCTTCTCTTCATCTTCCAATTCTTGGTTCTAGCAATACCACTGGATTAGTGTGGTATTTATGAGTTGCATACGTCAGTGTAGCAGGAGTCCAATATTAGACAATGTATATTACTCTTCAATTCACACACATCTACGTAGGTCTGAAGTCAACATATGCAAAATGTGACCCTGAGTCTTTACACTGGCAACCAGACAGACTTTAAAAGCTATAATTACAAAGTTTTACTTTTATCCTTTCGAAGATTTTATATTTTTGAATATTTTAAGTAATCTCTACCCCCAACCTGAGGCTAAAACCCACAACCCTGAGATCAAGAGTCACACACTCTACCAACTGAGCCAGCCACGCATCCCTATTTTTAGGAAAATATTCAATAAGCTCTTGAACTAAGGTTCAAGAAATTAAATAACAATTCAGCCTTATTTAAATTATTTTAAAACGTGACACTTATTTATAATTTGTATTTTTGCTTTTTAACAGATTTTTAAATATTTTAGTAAAAATGTTTTGAAACCTTTGGGATGGCTGGGTGGCTCAGTCGGTTAAGCATCTGCCTTTGACTCAGGTCATGACTCCAGGGTCCTGGGATCAAGCCCCGCATCGGGCTCCTTGCTCAGCGGGGAGCCTGCTTTGCCCTCTGCCTGCCACTTCTCCTGCCTGTGTTCCCTCTCTCTCTCTGATAGATAAATAAATAAAATCTTAAAAGTTTTGAAAACTTTCATTTAAAATAATTTTAATTTTTTGATTAAATTTATATTTTGATGAAAATACATTCAAATTTGACACACATTTTATATTTTAATCCTTAAGATTCTTTTTCTTAATATTTTATTTATTTATTTGAGAGAGAGAGAGAGAGCACGAGCGGGGGGGGGGGGGGGGGCAGAGGGAGAGGAGATGGAGACGCAGACTCCCTGCTGAGTGGAGAGCCTAATGCGGGGACTCAATCCCAGGACCTAGAGATCATGACATGAGCTGAAGGCAGAAGCTTAACTGACTGAGCCACCCAGGTGCCCTTAATCCTTTAGACTCTTATTGTCAATTGAAAACCAGGTATGATAAACAACATAATTAGTGATTTTTTTAAATGAAGGTAAGAAAATATATTCTATGAAACATACAATAATTTATGAATTAAATGTCTATTTTATTACTCCATTCAAACATTTTCCAGCAGGGCGCCTGGATGGCTCAGTTGGTTAAGCCACTGCCTTCGGCTCAGGTCATGATCCTGGAGTCCCGGGATCGAGTCCCGCATCGGGCTCCCTGCTCGGCAGGGAGTCTGCTTCTCCCTCTGCCCCTCCCCCTTCTCATGTGCTCTCTCTCATTCTTTCTCTCTGAAATAGATAAATAAAATCTTTAAAAAAAAAAAAAAAAAAACATTTTCCATCAGCAGAATACCCAAGCATGCAAAATAATAATTAAATTCCATTATTGTTAATATTTTGCCAACTTTCAATGATATAAAGACCATGGCTTTACATATATCTTCTTATTATGAAAGTGCATTTGTCAAAGTAGCAGAACATAGTATATGTAACAGTGAGTTATAACTTTCATTCTTTAGACATATGGTATGTCATCCATTTGCAGTCTTGCCTGAGGCCGGACAAATGTTAGAAAAGGGGTCTTTCTTAGAGCAACTAAACTTATGTCCTAAACAGTGCGGTGCCCTTGTTTACTTCTCAGATAAGTCAGAGCCCACAATAGTGTGAAATAAGATGCTAAATGGCAATCATTAAAAGAATTCATTGTCTATTTCTACATCCTGTGAATGGTAGAGCAGACTCAAGAATGTCTGCAGAGCCGTGTGTCACTAAGGGATTGTTCTGACACAATCAATGGTTGCAGATAGTGTGGGTTAGTTATCTATTGCTGTGTAACCAATCACCACAAATTTAGCAGCTTAAAGGAACACTCATTTATAATCTCACAGTTTCTGTGGGTCAAGAGTCCAGACACAGTTTAGCTGGATCCTGTGCTCAGAGTCTCAAGCTTATAATCAAACTGTCAGATGGGCTGCATTCTCATCGGCAGGCTTGACTGGGAAAGAATCCAAGCTCATTTGGGTTATTGGCAAAATTCATTTCCTTGCAGCTGAAGGACTTAGGGCCCAACTTCTAACTGGCTATTGGCTGGAAGCCACTCAGGTCCTAGAGGCCACCCACAGTTTCTTGCTACATGGCTCTTTTACAAGATGACTGTAAGTTTTTTCAAGGCCAACAGGTGACCCTCTCTCCAACCCGCAAAGGCAGAGACTTATATAACATAATTATGGGAGTGACATCCTATCACCTTTGCCATATTCTTTTGGTGAGAAGCAAGTTATACGTTCTGCCATGCTCAAGAGTAGGGGATTATAAAGGGATATTACAAAGGGGTTATATTCCTTGGGGGAGGTCACCTTAGGAAATGTCTGCTGAAGTGTGTATGCTTATGTTCTGGCAGAATGGTGAGATCTTGAAAAAAAATTCCCACCTAGGGGCACCTGGGTGGCTCAGTCGGTTAAGCCTCTCACTCTTGGTTTCGGCTCAGGTCATGATATCAGGGTCCTGATACTGAGCCCTGCATTGGGCTCCACACTCAGCGAGGAGTCTGCTTAAGATTCTCTCCCTCCCCCTCCCCCTCTGCTCTTCCCCCCACTCATGCACACACACTCTCTCTCCTTATCAAATAAATACATAAATAAAATCTTAAAAAAAAAAAAATTCCAGGGTACCTGGGTGGCTCAGTTGTTGAGCGTCTGCCTTCGGCTCAGGTCATGATCCCAGGGTCCTGGGATGGAACCCCACATCGGGCTCCCTGCTCGGCAGGAAGCCTGTTTCTCCCTCTCCCACTCCCTCTGCTCGTGTTCCTGCTCTTGTTACCTCTCTCTCTGTCAAATAAATAAATAAAATCTTTTAAAAAATTTCTTAAAAAAAAAAAAATTCCCACCTACCTAGGGAAGAAAGGTGATGGACACAATTTTCAGAAATTCATACAGGGTCCTATGTTTAGCCTAGCTAGACGATTCCACACCAGGAACTCTGCTAAAACTGTTGCTGTTTGCACTAGATCTTTCTAGGTGTCTAATCAAATCAAGATGGCAACCAGTCATTTTCTGCTCTCTGCCTAGTTAGAAAGTTCTAGGTGTACTACCCATGCTCTTAGAGAAGACATTTCTGGTCATGAATTCAGCAACAGTTTCCTGAACTTCCCGCTAGATCCGTGACTGCAAGATCCTATAAGATGTATACAGAAGATGAGCCCAACCCTGTTTTCTTATAGTTTGCAGCCCTGTTGGTAAGGAAAAACAAGAAGAATGTCCAAAAATGAAATTTCATTCTAATGCCCTCTCCTCCCTGAGCTCTCTAGTCAAAGCCTCCTCCTCCCCTTCCTCCTCATCCTCTCAGAATCCACATACAAACACAGCTTCTTGTACAGAGTTCTACACCCTCTACACCTTGACTATCCCCCTAAAATCTCTCTCCCATTACACTGGGAGATCTTTGAGGGCAGGGTGATTTACTCATATCTACATGTCCAGCACTTGGAACCATCTCTGACATAGAGCCATCTCTCCACATGGGTTTGGATGGATGGATGGATGATAACAGGTGAGTTGTGTGATGATCAACAGTATAGGGCTGCCGATGTGAAACCCTTGTTCAAGCCACACTGCTTCTCTGAAGTTATTTCTAATTTACCCATTAGTAAAAAAATGGAATTGTACAATAGTCAGCAAAAGAACTGGACATAATTGAGTATTTTTTCTGTGATTCCACTTAATAGGAAGTTCAAAACCAGGCAAAACAAGTTCTTAGTCAGAATGCGAGGGTAGAAGAACTGCCTGCGAGGGATGTGAAGAAACCTTTTGCTAGAAATAGTCTACAGCCTTGTCTGGTCACATAGTGTATACATATGTAAAAAATCCATCAAGCTGTCCATGTAAGATCTATGAGCTTTACTCTACGTAGCATACTTCAATCTTTAAAAATCTAAAGTAAAAACAGGATGAGGGGACTGTACCTGGGGCTCTGTGTATAGAGCACAGCGCCATTACTTCACTAGGAGTCCTATCAGGGGAAAGTGGTGTCAACGGTGTGATCACCTCAAAGGGATCCAGCATGAGTCCTCCTTGGTTGTTTAACCCTGGGTTCCCATGACTTGCTGACGTGGACAGGTGCTGCTGGAGGAATGCTACCATTTCCTCTGGGTCACTTTATCCTTCTCTGCAGACCTTGAAGATCAGGTACTGCTTCATTAAATGATTCCGAAAGCCTTCCTTGAGGCCAGGGAACATTGTCCCAGCTGTCAGAGAGATGTGCACCTGTCCCTGGGGCGACATCTGCAAGGGGACACTCTGGTCTAAGCCTGCAAAAGTAGCTCTGTGACACCTTCCAGCAAAAAGTCCGCTCGCTCATTTGGTGGAGGTATGTGAGGCCGCGTCCAGGGCTGCTCCCAAGGGGACTTCTCTGCTGCGGATTTTCTGCAGCCACAAACAGGTAACTCTGCTGATTGTTCTCTTGCTATCTCCACATTCATTAAAAAAAAAAAAAAACAGGAAGTCGCACACTACTGGGCTCAGGACGGGAAGATGATGCTGAGGAGAAGCACATTAGATACCAGGTGACAAAGATGGCAGAGTAAATGGCTTCTCCCAAGCACATGTGTTGGCGAGACTGTATCTCCAGGTTAGTACACGGGAGATTGGTAAGAAACTACTCCCTCCTGAAACCTACTTCCAGCAATGTGGACCTGTCTCCCTTCTCTGAACTCAAACTACACTTGAGCCTACCCAAAAAGCTGCTGTCTGCACTTCAGGTTTCTGTCATCCCTACAACCAGACTGTGAGTTCCTTCATAGCCAAAGCCATGCTTTGTGCGTGTCCTGCTTCCCCAGAGTCCCTGGCCCAGGTCTGGGCACAGTCTGTGGTCACCGAAGACTTGGTGGCTTAGGTACGTGTCAAAATCCAATAATTAAACAATTCAAACATGTAACCAATGCCCCCCAAGCACTGTCCTTGGCCTAGAGAAGGAAAAAGGACATACAAGGCCTCAAGACGGTCACGGCTAAGGGGGGAGGGGCGAGGAGGGGATGCACTTGATCAGCTATACCTTTTTGCCATGACAGAAGCCTAGGAGAGAGGTGAGTGGAGTGCCATTCGGCCCCCTGCACACCACATGTTCTATCTCATCACTTTACAAATCAAGTGTACCTGCCAGGAAGTGCTTGTCTCCCAGCTCTGAACCACCTCTCTGTATTCTGCTCAGGGATGCTGGGCTGGAAATCAGCAAAATGCAAGTCACATGTCCTCTGACACTGGTGCCCTGTCGGTTTCCAGCAACAGGGGGCTCTAGAGGGAGACTGCAAGCGGGAGGAGGCTCCTCCGGTCAGCGTCCCCCAGCAAAGGCCCCTCACCACATCTGCACCTGGGCAGGGCCCGCTTCTCCAAGGTCAGAGCCTCAGTCTGAGAGGACTTCCTCCAAGGCCCCACGATGTCCACACCAGTCCCGTGTCGGTCCCACTCTGCAGGTCGCTGCCTCCGCAGTCACCTCTCCTGTTTCGTGCAAGTTCCCTTCACCTTTGCAGGCCTCCCCCACCTATTTCACCAGTTCCCTCCATCAGACTCTATTAAAGTAACTGGTATGGCTCTGCTTTTCTTTTCTTTTTTTTTTTTTTTAAAGATTTTATTTATTTATTTGAGACAGAATGAGAGACAGAGAGCATGAGGGGGAGGAAGGTCAGAGGGAGAAGCAGACTCCCCGCCGAGCAGGGAGCCCGATGCGGGACTCGATCCCAGGACCCCAGGATCATGACCTGAGCCGAAGGCAGTCGCTTAACCAACTGAGCCACCCAGGCGCCCTGGCTCTGCTTTTCTAACCGTGATCCTGGTTGGTACAGGAGGGAGGTAACCTGCCCGATATCTGTCGGTTACTCTGTGGCACAACGGGCAAATAGGAACCAGGCCTCATGACCCCAAATCCTAATTTTCTATCCACCGCATCTACCACGTCTATAGACCAGTATGATCAGAGACAGCACAGCATAATGATCAACTGGGTTTTAAAGCCGAACTACTCAGATTCAAGCCCTGCATCCACCAATTACCAGCTATGGGACCTACAGTATTTGCTGTAGTATTCTCTGTGCCTCCAGTTTCCCCATCAGCAAAA
Organism: Mirounga leonina; assembly: GCF_011800145.1. NCBI lineage: Eukaryota > Metazoa > Chordata > Mammalia > Carnivora > Phocidae > Mirounga > Mirounga leonina. The sequence continues at coordinate 23,498,869 of NW_023270854.1, forward strand.
TACCAGTGGCGACAGAACCCATCCGAGGGACGTGGTGATGCCCTAGCACATCCCAAGCACAGGAGAGTACTGGCACCATCATCATGACTAAGAAGCAGCACGGCAGAAGGAGTGGAGTCCTCGGTCACAAAGATCTGTGTTTATACCTCAGTTCTGTCTCCCACTCACTGCGTGTCCTTGTTATCTTCGCTGTTACTAATTTTATCAAGTCCGATGGACCGAAAGACTCCTTCTGTATCACTGGGACATGCAGGCGATGAGTTCAGGACAAAGATGCCCTGAGCTGTCATTATGGAAAAGGATGTGAATCTGTGCTTTTAAGCTATCTCAAACTCTCACCACACTCCTAGATGATACACAAGAAGAACCTCCAACCAGGATGCCACAGTCACTGGCTCTCAGTTTTCACTCCGCACCACTCACTGACTTGCTATCACATGGCCACGTGAAGTTTCAACTATAATTTACATCTTATCTACTTCCAAGAAGGATTTTCAGTTACCTATAATAGATGTTACAGGACTGAAAATTTAAGGTCAGAAACAGAGATCTGAGCCCAGAGGTGAAGGGCGAGGAAGATATGGTTAACGATAATCTACTCTGATCCTACGTCAAGATGGCTATGATCTCCAAGTTTCAAAGAAATCCTGTTTCCCAACAGCCAAAGTAAAAAGGGAAACGTAATTGTTTATGTAATTCTCATTTTGATTAGGGGAAGATATCGTTTTAATGGCAGAAAACTTTCCATGACACTAAAGAAATTTAATTAAGTGAGACTTTACATAGGGAATATTGCATAACACAATGAGTCGTCCCTTCAGTGGTAGCTCTTCAGAAGTTGTAAGAACTCATTTTGGGGCCTCTCATTACTTGATCAAACAGTTAGGTGATTGCAACACAAGACTGGTAAATTATCTGCAAAAGCTATCAAAGATGACAGTTCTAGCTTGTTCCATGCTTTGCCAGGCCAGGAAGGGAAATCACACAATTTCTCCAAACAGTTCCAGAATACAGATTATTTTTTCCCTTCGAAGAAAGACGAGAACCTGGCTGAGGAGGGCAAGACGACACCGTGCCTTGGAGGTGACGGATGGAAATATTCGAACACGTGACTGAGAGTGACCCCTAAGATCTGCCCATCTGCAGCATGGTCGCCCGCCCGTGTGCGTCTGAGCTGCTAACCCGATTCATCCCTCTGGCTATTTTCATCTACCTGCTCCGCTGCCCTGCTGAAAGGGCCACCGCGGGTCACGTCTAAATAGCACACGCGGCCAAGAGCAGTGATCAGAGGCGAAGGGATAAAAGAAAAAATAATCCCAAGAGCTGAACCCGAGGAAGGATACAGAGCAGTTAAGAACCTGGGATTTAGAATGAGAAGACCCAGGCTCGAGTCCCAGTTCCAACATTTAACCATTTGTGAGACCGTGGGCACATTGTTTCACCTCCAGAGACTTCCCCTTCCTGTTTCTGTAACAATGGCTATTACAACATTACACAGGCAGCATCTTGTTGGAAGGAGTTCTAGAAACACGGTAAAGGCCTCCATGTAGTGCTTGGCTACGTGCTCCACGTTAGCTGTGATGATGGGGACGAAGAAAATGCCCCCAGTGTGCTTCCCTAGGCAAAGGGGACACCGTATAATCCCGCGGAGACAGCTTATGCTACAGGAAGAAACATCAGAATCTCACCGGCTTAACTGCCAAGTTTCTCTCTCCTTCATGCTCAGGGTCCCAGGCGGGCAGAGGGCCCACGATCACTGCACACCACAGCTAGAGCTGCTGTCCAGAAGTCAGCCAACTCCTGCCCACAGGCCAGGTGCTTGTTTTTCGAAATAAAGTTTTATTGAAACATGGCTGCCCCTACTCTTCACATGTAGTCTGTGGCCGCTTCCACACCAGGACAGCAGAGGGCTGAAAATATTTACTATCTAGTCCTTTAAGAAAAATCTTAACTGACCCCTGCAATGGTCTAAGGGAGTGACAGTCATACCTAACGTCGAGGCAGACAGGAAATAAAGGTAAATCCCACTGTACTCCCAGCAGACAGAGAACTAGAAGTCTGTAGTCTCAAGACTACACGGTGACTCATACCAAGCTACCAACACGGCAGCCTTTTTGAAAGCTCTTTCTCCAGGAGGAGGCATGGATTTCAATGGAACGTGATACTGCCAGGCTAACCTCACTCGAGCACTATTTCATTGCGTGACATCCCTGCTTGGGAACCTTGAATGGATCCCTAGCAGAGAAAAGATAAAATTTCAACCCCTCTGCTTGACACTCAAGGCCCTCACAAAGCTGACCCCTTTCACCCATCCGAGAAAATATTTCCACACTGTTCTCTGCCAGGATTCCTTTGCTTCTGTCTAATGTCCCTCAAAAACTAAGAAAATGGGGGCACCTGGGTGGCTCAGTTGGTTAAGCATCTGCCTTCAGCTCAGGTCATGATCCCGTGATCCTGAGATCGAGCCCCACATCGGGCTCCCGGCTCCGCGCAGAGCCTGCTTCTCCCTCTCCCTCTGACTGCCGCTCTGCCTACTTGTGCTCTCTACCTCTCTGTCAAATAAATAAAAACCTTAAAAAAAAAAAAAACTAAGAAAATACCCACGGTCACATGGTCAGTGGCAGGTGGTGCTCTCCCCATATCTACCCACCCCTGGGGCACAGACTCGACCCTCAGCAGCACTTTTAGTGTTCCCGTGACACCTGCTACTTCCCCTCCTCCTTCTTTTTTTTTCTTTTCTTGGATCCTATGAGAGACATAAGCCCTCATTTCCTGGTGCAGCCCAGAATTCTCTGTGTTTGAAGAACACTGGGACTCAACATGGTCTGCCTGTACCTCTCTTCCCCTTTGAGATCATAGTCCAAATCCATCCTCGGATCTTTCCCTCCGGCAACAGCTTACCTATCAGACAAGAAGATCTGGAAGAACTGGGGGCAGGCTAAGGCAATGCACAGAAGCTGCCATGCTCCCTGAGAAAGCACAGCGACAGCACTGTCAGCTGGAAAGAGAAGGGGCAGAGGGCCAGGCTCTCCCAGGAGGGCAGGCATCCTGCTTCGGACGGCCTGGCCTCCAGAAGGAAGCCTGAGCTGCCAGGCCTCCTCCTCTCCTCCTCCCGGGAGGAATGGCAGCTCAGCTACCCGAGACACAGCCCAAACAAAATCCAGCCTGAACTGCATTTCTAAGAAGATCAGCAATCAAACTGCCCAGTCTGAAGTGACCCTGAAAAAACCCCAGAGTAAGCACACGTTGGCCATGGGAGTAGGGGTAGAGAGAGTGTCCCTTGCTTGGCAGGAGGGGACACTCCTGCTGTTGTTGTTTTGTTCTGGCACCTAGAGCAGGGGGCCCACTCCAGGAGAAGTGTTATGACCTGGCAGTGTTTCATCAAGACCCCGTCCAAATGGATCCATGTCTTTGCCGCCGGCATTCCTCCCTCAGTACCTGCACATGCCTGGGAGCCCTCTCTTGGCTCTTTCCTCCACACGAAGGTTAGGCTGGTCCCGGGGGAAGGAGATGGATGCTGGCGCTGAGCCGATGGTTAAAGCACAGACACTGGGGGCAAGACAGATCTGGGCTTCAACTTCAGCTCCTTCTCGAGGTAGCTGTGTGACTTTGGATATGACACTGAACCTCTCTGAGCCTTGATCTTCTCACTGTATAAAGCACCTACTTTGTTGGGTAGAAAGCATCTGAGCTGAAGTGCTGATGTGGGCTCAGGGCCTGGTACAGAGTCTGACGAGCGGTGGTGGCTGTGGCGGGAATACCGGCTGTCGGTACCAGAGTCCTCTCTCACGGGCAGACGCAGTCCCTGAGGCTCTGTTTCTTTTTTTTTTTTTTTAAAGATTTTATTTATTTATTTGAGAGAGAGAATGAGAAAGAGAGAGCATGAGAGGGGGGAGGGTCAGAGGGAGAAGCAGACTCCCTGCCGAGCAGGGAGCCCGATGCGGGACTCGATCCCGGGACTCCAGGATCATGACCTGAGCCGAAGGCAGTCGCTCAACCGACTGAGCCACCCAGGCGCCCGCTGAGGCTCTGTTTCTTGCCACAGCATTTGTCACAGACCTTCAAATCCCTAACCTATTTACCAACTTCCGTATCTCTTTGGAAGACGCAAGTCAGAATCCCCGCTGGGTCATGCCTGAGTCCCCGGTGGGGCACAGCCCCTGCTCAGGCCACCTGCCCTCAGGACTGGCTGCGGCTGAAAAGCCAAGGCCAACTTCCGCGCAGTGGCCTGGTGACCGTCCTTGCAGCCCAAAGCAAACTCTTCCACAGGCCTTTCCCTGGTACATCTAAAATGTACCTGCTCCCAACTTAGCAAAATGTAATAGTGGGTAAGGCCTTCTAGAGCAGGACAAAAAGCAGATGGTAAAAATAGGAGTTAGAAATGAACTGCCTTGGGGCGCCTGGGTGGCTCAGATGGTTAAGCGTCTGCCTTCGGCTCAGGTCATGATCCCGGGGTCCTGGGATCGAGTCCCGCATCGGGCTCCCTGCTCCTTGGGAGCCTGCTTCTCCCTCTGCCTCTCTCTCTCTCTCTCTGTCTCTCATGAATAAATAAATAAAATCTTTAAAAAAAAAAAAGAAAGAAAGAAATGAACTGCCTTATTTACAGGTGGTGGTCCCTTCCTCGGACCCAGAATCCCTGGTGTGGGTGGGTTCTCACGTGAGTGCATCTGTGAAACTCCAGCGGGAGTCAGGTTTGGGGGCTGCTTCTCTACTAGATGCAAGCGAGCTTGCATCTCATGGATGAGGAGGCATTTTATAAACGTGAATTGCTGTAACCGTGTGAAGGGCTGCCTCATTTATCCAGATGATCTGGGTACGGGGGATGCGCTACCGATTGCCCTCACAAATAACGGAGGGATGACTGATCGCTTTCAGCATCAAAACTTTAACATTTACCACTTTGTTGGAAGTTCTAAAGCTTATCACACACTTTCCTGCCTCATTAAACAAAGTATGCTAAAAAATCATTTCTTCACTTCTGAAATCACTTAGGGCCATCATTATCAGCATCAATCATTACCCTGAGCTTTAGAACAATGATACTATTCATGAACCACTGAGGTATGGGACGATTCTCTTTTTTCTACCCAAATGATCCCAGAATTTAGAAGTGCTTTTGTCTGATTTTTCTATTTATATGACTCTTTCACTTCCCACAGTCACTTCTTGCCTGACACAAATTCCTTCTAATTTGCTTTTTCTAACCTTCTGTGAGTAGGAAGGCAAATTGTGCTTACTAGAACTCCATGTAAACCAAAAGTAAATAAGCTCTAAGTAAGGGCCAATGGGACTCTTTTCTGAGTAAGCAACTGAATGTTAGCACAAGGTCTTTGTGACGTCCACCTTGGTTAACAGAAGCCTATTACAACCTTCCATGGAGGAATGAGTTCATCTATTCCTCACGGTGTAATGAGCCTGCCCACTAAGATAAAGCTTTGACAATCAGAGACAGAGGGAAGGATGGAGGGAAGAGAGGAGGGAAGAAGGGTAGGAGGGAATAATGAACACATATGCGTGCTTACAAGATGCTGGGCAGTGTTCTAGGGGCTTTGCCTGTATGAGCTGGTTTCCCCCACAACAGGCCCATAAGGGGGAATACTATTATTATACCCATTCTGTAGATGCTAACCCTGAGGCACAGAGAAGATAAATAAGACTGACCACAGGGCGGGAAGATTGGGTTCTGGAGGGGTGACAGTGCGGCATTTACTGGTACAGGAATGGCTCCTGCAAGAACCCCAAGGATGTGGGGGCAGGGAGGAGTAGGAAGATGAGTGGGGCAGGCCACTCAGGAAACACCTCTTTGTGGTGGTCACCGGGGAAGAGGAGATGAGGGTGTCTCTCAATCGAGTGCCTTAGTCGCTCAGAGGTCTGCTTGGGACAGAGGAGAGTAGGGAAATGAAAGCCCATGGAGCTGGCAGAGCTCTGGGGTGGCTCTGGTCAGCATCATGTCCTGAGCACCAGCGGGGATGGGGATGGAGCCTGCTGTCACCACCTGTGGGGAACTGACTCTTTTGCTGACAGGCCCAATTGTCTGCCAGGTTCTCCCATAAATATCAATAGCCTCTGGGTTAGCTGAGGGCCAAACAGCCCCTCTCCACAACCCCCCTGCCAGGTAGGACACTATTTAAGCCAGTCTTAGATAAAATTCAGCCAACTGTTTAATATTCATTAGCGAGCCTGCAGACACAGCCACGTGAACAGCTCCCACAGCTCCGGAAAGTCCCCATCTTGGCCCTTGGCCAGCACCTTACTTCTCAGGAGGCTGCAAAGATATTCTGGCCAGGCCTGTTTTGGACACAAGCAGTAGGAGGCCTCCATGAGGCAGAGCCTTCGGGACCCCCAAGGCACCCAACTTTGCCTGGGCCTGTGGGACTCCCCTACCTCATCGTGCAGGAGGCGCGGCCTGGACAGTCTTTCCAACCGATCACTGAACTCAAACACCACTCGGGACACCAAGGAAAAATCGTTTCTTACATACCTTATGCTAATTAAGCCTCAGGTGTTGATTTCAAGGATACCTGGAAGGCAGAGTAGCTACCTATGGAATGCTGATTCCTGATTAGGATATTTCAAATGCTAAGCACTTACCCCTAGGGTGTGGACTGAAGTTCAATTGTGTCCACACTTCTTGCTAAGGAAATGTTTCAAAGTAAACTATCACAGGGACACTCCAGTGCTACAGGCTCAGGGGAAGGCTGGTCATTCTGATATAAAGACAGGCAGTGAGGATGTTCAGGTAAGGAACCACCTACCATCCAATGTGGAGGCTTAGAGGTAGCAAAGCGCAACCAGGTTCGGGAGGTTCCAAGTTCCATTCCTTGGGTTCCACCAGCCACTGGACAGAGCCGGGGGCTAGGGCGGGGGTGGGGATGAGAAGCAGTAGGGCCAGTTACGACCCAAATAAGTGACACAGTTGTCTTCTGTCTTTACACAGGATCATGGACTTATAATGTGCTAATATGCATGGTGACTCTGGGAAGAGCTGCAACATTTCTCAAATGAAAGTATATGGCATCATTTGTCTGCAGAGCACTTTAAAGGAACTAGAGTCTGAGAAAGATAATTTGAAAAATGCAGTTTCAAAAAATATGGAGGATAAAGCTGGATCACACCAAGCTGCGAATACTGGCCTGTCAGCTGGAGAGGAAAAAGAAATGTATTTACTGGGTTAAGGTTTACGATACCAAATGAATGGGTGTTCTCTTTTGGATGGAGAGAAAACAAACTGAAGTGTTCCTGCAGATGGAGAGAACTTTCCTCCTAACCCCTTCACAACGAGCACCTGTGGGGGCAGCACGTACGGCAAAGGAAGGTGAACAGAGTGTAGAAAGTGTGTGGTGATCAAGCAAATCATGGGAAAAGATGAGAAACAAGGTGCTGGGGCTTGAAGTCCAGTAGGTGTCAGCATGTAGAGCCTTGATAAGAAGTAAGACAGTAATAAGTTGACACCAGAAAGCAGCAAAGAGAATCTCTGAGAAATAGCTGGGGGAAGCTCAAGGGCAGACTCTGGAGAAGGGGTGCATCCTATCGCCAAGACCCGGGCAGGCTAATCCTGCATGGGGGGACAGTCCAGGGGACAACTGCCCACAGAAAATGGCCAGGAGAAAGGGAAAGAGACAGGATGCCCTGGAGGAAGGGTGCAAGGGATGGAAATGAAACTTTGGAGGAGAGAGTTGCATGTGTTTCAAGGGAAACTACAATCTAGACCATTTCATGGCCCCCAAACCCATGCTACTGGCATTCTAGAAAAAAAAAAAACAGACCGGGGCGGGGGGGGGGGGGGGGGGGGTTGTGGCTGGGTGGCTCAGTCGGTAGGGCATCCGACTCTTGATCTCAGCTCAGGTCTTGATCTCAGAGTCATGAATTCAAGCCCCCCCCCCCGCCCCAGGGTGTGGAACCTACTTTAAAAAAAAACAAAAAACAAACAAACAAAAAAAACGAAACAGACCAATCTACTGCACTCCAACTATTTTACTTTATATCCTTGAGCCATAAACAATGCCGAAGTTTAAAATAACACTCAATGAATACATTTGTGAAAAACGAATGAATAGGAATAAAAACCACATATTCTTTAAATTTTTCTAACTGGTATGAAATTATCCTCCCAAAGGGACCTAGTGTCCCTTATTTAATTTTAATCTCTGCTTCCGAAAAGGCCAAAGAGTTCCTTTGGCACTAAAATCCATCAAATAAAAATATTTGGCAATTCAGTATCATTCAGGATGCCTCTGGCTATAAGTAAGGAGACACTTATCTCAAATTGGCTTACTCGGTAAGCACATTTATTGTTTCACAAAACCAGCAGCCACAGCATGGTCCAGCCACAGCCATCCCCCCGAGATAGTTTTGGCTTCGTGCCTCCACAGTGAATGGCTCCTACAGTTACACATGACAATGTCCTATGCAGAGGAACCACCTCACTTCTCCTTGTAGCTTTTTCTTAAATTGGAGGAAACTTTTATCAGAAGCCCCCAGTGAGCGGTCTCACAGCCTATTTGGGGTCATATGTACATCCTAAGCTAATCATGAGAGCAAGGAGAATGAATGCCCTTAAACCAATCAGATCCACCCCTGGAGCTAAGGGTGGGTCAGTTTCTCCTGGGATAGTTGCTGAGAAGGAAGACAGGGTACCTGAAAAAACTGGGATTCTTGGACAGAAGGAGAGAGGCAAATAGCTGTTGAACAGACAACCAGGAACATTTACTGAGTGCCACATGCTAGTCACTACTGGGGACAAAGCTGTAAGTCACAGACTGTTCTCTCAAAACATTTTACAGTGTGGTTGGGGAAAAGCAAAGATGCATATAAATGGAAGAGAATTATAATACACAAGGCAATGTATGTTAAAGTACCAAATCCTATGCATTCTACCAGACAAAATCCAAGACAGATTCATCCTAAACCAAACTCTGTTCTACTGGAAACTGAGTCATAGGAGACTGGAGTTTTCTGAGAATGCAGATATTACCTAATTAGATATCATAATCGGCTTTGTGCTCCTTAGAGAAAGGCGTTCCATTACAGGCTGTAATATAATAAATAGATTAAAATCCAAGGCTCTTTTCACAAATATATTCTCTTAAATGACTTAGGATAATGCTCCACAGGAAAGCAGAAAATACAAAGTAAAATGTTTGCAGAAAGTTACCCATGCTGAGGCTCTGTAGATAAGCTCTTTAGAAATACATTCACAGATCCAGACTTCATTGATATCGCCACTTCCAGCTATATAAATCTCAGCTTACAAGTGAAGTAAAGACTGACAGGTTTTTAGAAAAACTGCTCTATTTACAGATCAGTGAAGTGAGAATTAGTGAGATTCTGCCGTAATGTCTAATTAGGGTTAATTAGCTAATGTTCTCCAAGCACAGAGCACGGATGAAATTTAGCACAAGGTTGAACTGTACTATAGTAGAGAGGCTGAATATTAATTCTGTTCAAAAACATTCAACCAAGTTATATTTGCAGACACTCTCTGCTGCAGGAGGTGGTGCTTGGGATATCCTAGACTTAGGGGCCCACTTCCAAAGAAGAAAGAATGGAATGGGTTAAAGGGTACCTTTACAGAGGAAAAGCCTGGGAAACACCTCTTCAACCAAATGATCAAGGTTAACGTCATCTATGATGTCTGCAGATGTTACATACCCCCCTGAGATGCTGTGATGAGAAGGGTATTTCACTGCTGTGGGGCTTTTTCCAAAAACCCATAACCCCAGGCTGGTCATGAGAAAAACATCAGGCAAACCCAGACCGGTGGACATGCCACATGGTAATGAGCCAGCAGCACTCCTCTAGATGGCCAAGGTCATGGACAAACAAGGAAAGACTGAGAAACTGTCACAGACCAGAAGAGACTGGGGAGGCATGACAACTAAGTGGGATGCCATACTCTGGACTGAATCCTGGAACAGAAAAGCAGAGGTTAACAGAAAAGCTGGTGAAATCCAGAGAAAGTGTGGTGTTTAGTTTTTTTTTTTTTTTAAAGTGAGCTTAAGGCATAAATTATGAAGATAAAGGTGTATGGACATTTTTTAAATCAAAGCTATCCATTAATTGATAACATGATAATATCAAGTTTACTTATGACTCTGTCAAAACACACGGTAATTATTAATTTTTTTTTTGTCTGGTCTTAGAAGTTCATGAAAGGATTTGTTCTCGGTGAGGCTATCGCTCACTGTTGAGAGGAAACCCAGGGATTATTTAATGTGTGAAAATGCAAAGACTTGCACAAATAGAGACGAACTGGTAAGAAGTGTTGGTTAGTGAAGGAAGCAGCACACAATTCGTTTGGGATTCTCTTCCCGATATAAGTGATGTGACCAAGCTGTAAATTCCTGGAGGGCAGGAGCTATTTCTTACTCATTTTTATGACCATCACAGTGCTTGGCATGCAGTAGATGTTTAATATCAAAGTCAGTTGACTCGGTTTAGAAGATCAAGTTTCAAGGTCTAATATTTCTCAGAGGTTTCAGCCTGGAGGGGAGGGGGGTGATGACTGGGGGAGGGGGCCTTGAAGGATGAAGGACCAAGGGTGAATTTTCAAACAGAGGGACTGGAAAAGTTGTTTTATGGTCCCAAACCCCATTACTGAGTTTTTTCCTTACCAGATCAGCTTTTTCAAGGAGCTGCAGTGATGGTTTTAACAGGCGGTGCTCCCTAATGTCACACAATTTTTATACATTTTTAGAGCTCTAACAACTTCATTATCTCATTAACCAATAATCTTGACATAAAGAAACAGCATTAATCCCAATTTTCAGATAAGGACTTGGCAGCCAAAAGAAGTTAAGTGTGTATACAATGCTGAACCATGGATAGAGCTGCAGGAAAAACCCAGGTTTGCCTTCTCAAAACCAGCAGACGTATTAGGCACCTCCCCCATATGTAGCAGGACCCCATGTCCTGTGGGTGCCTCCCCGTCCAACATGTTCTCATGTCTTCTTTCTGTTTGACTTTAAGGCCAATTTGACACAGACTATTAAAAAAGCAGATCATTAAAAGTTCTAAATAAGAATTCTAACTCGCCACCTAGAACTTTCTAGTCAATTAAATGCTCCATGACAGCTCCCTGTGGGATGTGAAACCAGGACCTATGCTTTGCTCTAGCAAAATTCCCTGAGACCACTGGTCTAGAAAGAAGATTAGAAGGATGTAGTCGTGACTTTAGTGCAGGTGAGCATTATCCAGGGCCGGCCATTAGGCATGGGCATCAGCTTTTAGTGTTTCTACTTGGTAAGACTGGATCCGCCTCTGAAGTGAGTTATCTCCAGCCTATGCCACCCATTTCGAAGGGACTCTTCCCCTGGATTCGCGATATGTACAAAGCCTGGTAAAGGTTAGTAAAGAAGAGTCCCAGTCTGGTCCAGATGACCTCTTCTGTCTGGATCAAAATATGCCTTTGGTAAGAATGGACTGACTGACTAAAGGGGGCATGAGAAAATTTTCTGGGGTGACAGAAACATTCTTGTGTGTCTTGACTGAAGTGATGGCTATATGGGTGAACATGGTCATCAAAACTCACTGACCTAAATACTTCAGATCTGTGTAAATTCTACCTCAATGTTAAAATAATAATAATGACATCTGAAATTGAGCATGCGAAGATTTACTCTCAACAGTGATGAGTGTTTGGGGGCTGTTATCCTCATGATCTGAACATTCCACTTCTATTAATGTAGCTTGAGACCGAGGTGTGTTTGTGTGTGTATGTGGGCTGGGGGGGGGGTCAGCATCATCACATTCTTTGCCACTTATGGAATTTGTGGCTAATGATAACTGTCAAATTTCTCTTCCTTTGAGGCAGGAATTGCTACCAAGCAGTGCTTCCCCAATCTGACTTTATGCCACTGATAACTGTTTTGGAGATAGGACATAAGCATGCACCTCAGGGATAACTGATGCTATTTAAGGAACTCTTTGAGCTTTGGTGTGTGGAGAGAGACCTCGAAGGCTGGACTTGGAATGAGACCTGGTGATCATGAGAGCCGTTCCCTCACTGTGCCCAGCTGCTCCTTCATAAACAGGGTCTCCCACAGGAGTCCTGCAAGAAATTTCTGCTCTGGTATGATGCTCCTTAGGGGCATGACCTAGGTTGAGTTATTCTAAGAGGATTAACCAGAGACAGATCAAGTCAATTAGAGTCAAAGCATCAGGCAGAAGAAGCAAACCAGAGATCAGGCAGAGTGTATGTAGCGCAGGAGCTAAGAGCTCAGATTTTGGCATCAGATCAGACCAGGATTTGAATTCCAGCTCCATCCCTTACCGACCATATGACCTTGGACAAGTCATTTGACCTCACTGTGCCTCAGATCAGCTCATCTACAAAATGGGGATGATGGCAGCACCTATCCCATGGAGTTGTTCTGAGAATTAACTTGGTATAAATATGTGTAAAGTTCTAGAGGAGTGCTTGGCACTAAGTACTGTTTAGTTGTAAGCTATCATTATTATTTATAGGAATACTCTCCTGAAATACCACCTTTGTTTATCTAAGTTCTATTCATTCCTCCAAGGGCTACGTACAGACCCACTTAGACAAACAAAGGAAGTATTTCAGAAAGAAGCACTGCTTGGTAGCAATTCACGCTTAAAAGGAAGAGAGGCTTGGCAATTTTCATTAGCCAGAAAGTCCATAAATGGCAAGAGTGTAATGAAGTTCCCGCTTTTAAAAAAAAAAGCTAATGCAACTTCAGGCCACATTAGTAGAACTAGGAAGTTTAAATCATGGGAATAACAGCCCCAAGGCACTTTAATAGGGTTGAGAATAAATCATAACATATTCAATTTCAGATATTACTATTATTTTTTAATATTGAGGTGGAATTTACATAGATATTAAGTATTTAATGTAATGAGTTTTGGTGACCATGTCCACACATATAACCACCACCCAAATCAAGATACAGAATGTTCCTGTTACCGCTGAGTATCTCCTCATGCCCCCTTCCAGTCAATTCCCATCCATTCCAGACAGAGGCAATGACTGTCATGATTTCTATCACCATATATTAGTTTTGTCGGCTCTTGAACTTTATTTAAATACAATCATTTAAGAAGTACTTTATTTTTCTGGCTTTTTTTTTTCACTCACTATTACGTTTTTGAGATTCTGTCTCATGTTACCTGTATTTCCTTTATTTTTATTGCTAAGTATTACTCCATTTTCCATGATCATATCACAATTTCTTTACCCATCCTCTGCTGATGGTGCTTGGGTTGATTCCAGATTGGGACGATCATGAACAAAGCTGCTGTGAACATTCTCATGAGTCTTTCTATGGACATATGTTTTCATTTCTCTTACATAAGGATCTAAGAGTGAAATAGGTGGGCCATGGAGTAGATGTAGTTCTAACTTTATGAGAACTGCCAAACCAGTTCTCCAAGATAGTTCTATCATCTTACACTCCCACCAGCATTGTTCAAACATCCTACACATTCCATATTCTTGCCAACATCTGATATTGCCAGTCTTTCTGATTTTAGCTATTCTTGCAGTGATGAACAGTATCTCATTGTGGTTTTAATTTGCATTTCCCTTACAACAAATGATGTAACCTCCTTACTGGCCATGTGTATATCTTCTTTTGTCAAATATCTGTTCAAGTCTTTTGCCCATGTTTTCCACTGGGTTGTTGGTCTTTTATCATTGACTTGTAGGAATTCATTAACTATTACATATTAAGTCTTACTTATTTATATGTGTTGCAAGTATTTCCTCCCAGCCTATAGATTCCCTATTCACATTCTTAATAACATCTCTTCGTGAAAAGAAATATCTCATTTTGATAAAGTCCAATATATTCTGTTTTTCTCTTGTGATTAGTGTTTTTAGTGTCCCAATCTCTGACTAATCCACAATCACAAGGATATTTTCCTGTTTTCTTTATTTTTTTTAAGAGAGAGAAAGAGAAGAGAGAGGAGGGGGGTAGGGGCAGAGGGAGAAGGAGAGAGAAAATTCTAAGCAGGCTCCACACTCAGTGCTGAGCTGGAGGCAGTGCTCAATCTCACCATCCTGAGATCATGACCTGAGCCAAAATCAAGAGTCAGATACTCAACCGACTGAGCCATCCAGGCGCCCCTCCTATGTTTTCTTCTTCAAGTTTTCTGTTTAGCTTCCACATTAATTCTATGATCTAACTCATTAGTTTTTATATGTTCAGTGGAGTCAGGGTCAAGGTTCATCTTATTAACAGGTAGATTTTTTTTTCCAGCACCACCTGTTAAAAAGCCCTTCTTGTTGAACCGACTTCACATCATTGTCAAAAATCAATTAATTATAGATGTGTAGGTCTATTTGCAGACTCTATTCTGTTTCATTGATCTATTTGTCTTTCTTTATGCTGGTATCATACTGTCTTTGTTACTGTAGCTTTATAGTAAGTCTTGAAATCTGGATGAGTCCTCTAACTTTTTCTTTTTAAATATCATTTTGCCATTTTAGATCCTTTGCATTTTCACATACATTTTGAATTAGCTTGTCAATTTCTTCGAATGAGCCTGCTAAAGTTTTGACTGGGATTGTGTGGATCTACAGATCAATTTGGGGGGAATGAATATAGTTGTCATTGTAGCTGTATACTTCCAACAATGAATCAGGGAGTTTAGAATTAGTCCCATTTCACAAATGGAGGACCCTCTGCTCAGAAAGACCAATAAAGTATCTGCTCAAGTATATATGGCTAATAAGTAAGGAGGCTGAGATCCCAGTGCAGGTGGGTCCGACCTTAAATCTCGGGTGCTCTTTACCAGGCTGTCCAAAATTGGCATGCAACCAGAGGAAGCACCTGGAGCACAGAAATCATGCCACATGAGAAATTGCTGGAAGAACTAAAGATTGCCAGCCTGGAGAAGAAAAGATAATGAGAAGACATGATGGTTTGTCTGAAAATAATTTAATGAATCATCATGTGAAGGCCCTGGGGTAGAAACTGCAAGGGGCCAACTTTGGTTCAAAAAAACTTAATGACCAGAAATGTCTTAGAGAGGCAGCAAAGCTGGTGGTTAGGTACACAGACTAGGGAGACAGGCTGCCTGGGTTCCAATCCCATCTCTGTCACTTACAGGCCATGTGGCCTTGGGCATGTCACTTAACTTCTCTGTCTCTCAGTTTCTTCATCTGTAAAATAGGGATAAAAATTGTCTTGGATCGAGTGCCTGGGTGGCTCAGTCAGTTAAGCGTCTGCCTTTGGCTCAGGTTGTGATCCCAGGGTCTTGGGATCGAGTCTGGGCTCCCTGCTCAGTAGGGTCTGCTTCTCTCTCTACCCTTCCCCCTGCTCATGCTCTCTCTCTCTCAAGTAAATAAAAAATCTTTAAAAAAAAAATTGTCTTGGATCAATGGCCTAGTAATCATTAAGGACTCATGCCAGCATCGGGTACACAGCAGGTGCCAAGTAAGGGTCAATGAGTCAAAAACTGAGAAATGGATGGGAGGACCAGCCAGGACATTCTAACTTTCTCAAAGTGTTCCAAAAATGTCTGAATTGCCATCTATCCTGGTAGCTACAGAAAAGATGCTTGCACTACATGAAAAGTTGGACTACATAGTCTCTGGGGTTCCTTTTTTTTCAGTTATAAGATCCAGTGACTCCAAGTCAATTCCTTCAAAAGTTATGAAGAGGGGTGCCTGGGTGGCTTAGTTGGTTAAGAGACAGCCTTTGGCTCAGGTCATGATCCCAGGGTCCTGGAATCGAGCCCCACGTCAGGTTCCCTGCTTAGAGGGAGTCTGCTTATCCCTCTGCCCTTCCCCCTGCTCATGCTCTCATCTCTCTCTCTCTCTAATAAAAAAAAAAAGTTATGAAGACAACAATAGGCATGACCACCCTCCTGCCTTCATCAGTCAATACATTCTCTCGTTATTCAATCAGTAAGTGCCCAACTTGCCTGGAAACAAGCGCCTCTAAGTGATATAAGGAAGTCTAAACCACATTGTGCACTCAGTCACACATAGGTGATAGAAAACAAAACAGAAAGGAAGAGGAGATGGACACCAACAGGAGGAGTTAGAATTAATTTGCATACAACATGAGTTGGTAGCTTCTGCTGGTCTGAGGGCCTGCGTCTTTGGTTCACTTGTTGAGATCTATCAAAGTCCACGGTGAGGGGGAATGGCATTCTTCTGACTCAGAGAGACTGGGTGTTTTTGTCCTCAGTTCCATGTGGGGGACTGTTTCTTCTCCAGCCCCAGTCTTCAGGGATTTCTATCTGTTGAAAACTTATTGCCCCTCAAGTACTCCCTGCTCCAAATAAGGAACCAAGCAGTTTCCCTATGGGAGTCATCTGTCATGTCCTTGAACCCTTTCCTGGCCTTTCTTCATCTTCAACTCTTGTGGACCTCTAGCGTTTTCCCAGCCCCATTTCTTACTCCTGACAGGCAGGGGGCTGCAAGCCTTAAAAACACTCTCATTCCTGAGTCCTTTCCCCTTCTTTCATTGCCTTCTGTCTACTGGCCCCACTTAAAAATGAGCTGCTTAATTAATTTCCCAGGCCATTTTGGCAGATTACAACCATCCCTTCCCTGGAAGAGGCTGTTGCATTTCTCACGACTCTGGCAGGCAGAGACCACACTGGTCCCTCTTCACAGAGGAGAATCAATCTCAGCATTTTATGAGGTGCTCATTATGAGCCCTGTGGCCTTAGAATCAAACCATCTCTCCCAAGTTTGATGACACACTGGAGAAGCTCCTGGAAATCAGGAATGAGGGTCAGATATCAGAAATATTTGCGCTCCAAACCATGTGCTGCCATTTACCAGATGTGTCACCCAGAGCAACTCACTTCATCTCTCTGAGCCTCCTTCCTCCTCTGTTAGGGAAGAATGGTGAGAGCAAGACCTCTAACATTTACCTGCTCCTTATGCTTCCTCTTTGGATGCATCAAACAGATACTGCAGATAAAATGTTTTGTAAACCATAAATGCCCGAAACAAATATAAGGCTTGTTTAATGAGGCTGCCCTTGGCCACACTAGATGGATAAACCAGCGACAGTGCATGTGCTGCAGTAACCAAATTCTGCACTGTCACCTAGGTCAGCATGATGCATCTTCATCAACTTCACTGGATCCTAAATTTTATGGGTGCCAAAAGAAATGTCTTAAGTCAACATGACTGTGGCCAGATACAGGAGCATCCACAACAGGCAGGATTAAAGGAAGGACATAAAATCCAAAGGTTCCAGTTTTTGTGGTATTATTAATTAGTAGTGGGATCTTCTTTGTATCTCTTGTTCCCCAGACTCTCCCACTGAATAGGGTTGCTGTGAGGTCAATAATCTACTACATTATGAATACAGTGGACAATATTATTAGGACAGTTTTACAGATTCATCCATGAAGAACTAGAAATTCATTTCCCTATGGTTCAACCGAATCCAAAGCCAGCAAAGGTCAGGCCAATTATGGTACCAATAAGAGTGTGAATAAGCATTATCACTTTTATTTTTTTTTAATTCCAGTACAGTTAACATACAGTGTTATATTAGTTTCAGGTGTACAAAACTATGATTTCAACAATTCCATACATTACTCAGCGCTCGTCATGATACGTGTCCTCTTAGTCCCCTTCACCTGTTTCAGCATGATCACTTTTAAAAAGAAAAACTTAATCAAGGAAAGAGCCCTGATTTTGACCTCTAGTGTCAAGAAGAATAGGTTCATTAAAAGCATAAAAGACACACTTTTTATGGTTACTCCCACACTGAAGTTACTGGCTTGTCAAGGAAGGGAACTGACCCATCCTGAGTGCCCATGATCTGCTGAGCTCCATGCTCTGGGGGACCAAACCTACCATCCAAACCTGAACACTTATGAGAGTAAAGGAGACACATTAATTATGCGAGGATGACACAGTGTACTGAACCCGCCATACCAGATGCATTGTCTCCCATTCCTGCATAGCTCAGAGCAGAGTTCTGAAGAACTCCAAGGACAAGAAAATCACTAATCCACACTAGAATTTTCCCATATGGTATGACATTATTATTCCATTCCAACGCTCTGTTTACTTTTCAGCTCTAATTTTAGCACAGCAGAAAAGCCCATTAGTTGCTACTGAGCAAGTGTCTTCATTAACTTGTGCAAGGTGTTCTGGGCTGGGTCCACAGGACTGCTGATGGAGCCCGGAACTCTCCCACTTCTTGATTAGCTTTGACCCAAGTGGGCTTCACGGAAGTACTTCAGCAACGGATGTGAGAGCTGCCTTTAGCCCTCTCCTACGTGCTGCTCTGGGCCATGAGTGGATGAGCTCAAATCCCCGTCCAGAGAGAAAGGTCCTATCAGGGTTGGGTAAAAATGTGTTTTCTGGTGGTCCCTCCACTAGCTGCAAATAGCAAGTTTTCTGCCACTAATTGAAATTCAAGTTAAAAACACCCATCTTGTGTCTTAACTTCATGACCAACACCATGATTAAGCTCCTAACAGATGCTCTAGTCCCAAAATTGCTCCTTCCTCATCATAGCTGGTCATCCCGCCCTGGACATTAGGACAAACGTATTATAGGCTGAAAGTGTGGAAGAGAAGGAAAAACACTGAAATGGAGGGCATAGGTCTGTCTTTGCCACTGCTTTGCCATTCTGGGACTTCAAATCTTCTTTCTACAAGGGAGTAATCTTACTCAGTGTTATCTTAATGGAGTTGCCACGAAAATGATATGCAATAATCCATATGAAAACTCTCTGAAAACAAAAAGTTCTACAAATAAATTGCCAATGCAAATTTGCAGGTGAGAGGACAACCACACAGAACAATAGAAGCACCAGTTTGAATTCTCTGTTAATTGCAATTTGAGGTCCCATACCCCATGTTCTCAATGCAATTAGGAGCCAAGAAAAGCTTGCTCAGGAAGAATGGGGTCGGATGAATGGACTGAAACAAAAAGAGAGGATCATTTCCCAGCTACGAGCGGTTGGAAAAGTGCACTAACCATGTTATTTGGATTTCAATGGTAATTTGGTTCCAAAAGGCTCTGGATGCACCATTATCATGACATTTAGAATTCATATTTTTCTACCATCTAATAGGCTACCTTTATGGTCATTTCTCCAAATTTTGCCTGTACCCACAAATGTCTGTCTGAATTAAGTTTGGGTTAGATGCATCAAGTAATTTTTAGGACCAAGGCCATGATTCCTGAGACTATGGGTAGTCCCAGAGAGGAGCCCAGTGGGGGCCTGGACGGGCAACCAGCCAGAGGACCCACAACCTCCAGGTTGTGGCTGCTCCACAACCATATGTTCATGTTGGGCTGAACTTGCTGTTCCTAAACACTTCATGTACACTTGGTGTATTTAACAGATAGTCTTCTTTGTATCTAGTGATGGTACATAGTAGTAAAAATGTTTGTTTCTCTTAGCAAGTGGACACATGAATGTTACTGTGGTTGACAGACTCCTAATCAGGCTACCAACCACTTCTGCCAACATTGTATGTGCATGCCACCCACCCACCAAGAGGTGGAGTCTCTTTCTCCCTGTGAGTCTGGACTGGCCTTATGACTTACTTTGACCAACAGAAGGTGGTGGAAATGATGTTTATTCCAGGAGTTTTGAGCCTGGGTCCTAAGAGAACTGGCAACTTCTGCTTCCTCCTTCTATGTAGAAGCCTGGCTACCCTGAAACCACCGTGCTGTGAGGAAGCCCAAGCCAGACCCAGAAAGAGATCACAAGGAGGAGCATGGAGGCACAAGACATGCGAGTGAAGCCTTCTCAGACCTTCTGGACCAGCCCAACACAGTCAGCAGCTAAGAGCAGCCAAACGAGTTGTCCCATTTGATACCACATGGCAGAAGAATCACCCAGCCAAGCACTGCTCAAATCACACAATTTTAAGAAATAATAAGTCATTGTTGTGTTAAGACGCCAGTTTTGGGGGTGGTTGGTTATACAGCAGTAAATAAATGAAACAGCAATGTGTCTTCACTCTACCACAAAAAGAGCACTCAGAAATATTGACATAAATGACATCATCAGCTATCTAGACAGAGAATTCCAAACCCTTCTATGTAGCAAATAGCTAAAATCTTTTATTCAGCAGCAGTCCTAAGAAGTTAAATAGTCTTTCATGTGCTCCTACTTCCCACTTGGCATGATAAACACTCTTTGGAAGTTTTCTACCATGCCTTCATGCAAGGGCTACACCTAATGGGATGCTGGAAGGCTCCGGTGGTAGAGACCTGAGTAGCCTGAGCTCCAGCTCTCACTCATGACCCTGTGAATTACTCCAAACTTTGGGTAAGGTATTCACTCTCTGCAGTCTGTTTCCCATCTATGACATGGAGATAGTAACACCGCTCCTGGGGCACCTGGGTGGCACAGTCGGTTAAGGGGTTAAACATCCAACTCTTGGTTTCGGCTCAGGTCATCATCTCATGGTCATGAGAGCAAACCCCACATCGGGCTCCATGCTCAGCGTGGAGTCTGCTTGAGTTTCTCTCTCCTTCTCCCTCTGCCTTTACCCCTTGCATTCTCTCTCAAATAAGTAAATAAATCTTTAAAAAGGGGGTGCCTAGGTGGTTCAGTCTGTTGAGCGTCTGCCTTCCGCTCGGGTCATGATCCTGGGATCATCTGAGATCAAGCCCCACGTCGGCTCTCTGCTCAGCAGGGAGCCTGCTTCTCCCTCTCCCTCTGCTGCTCCCCCTGCTTGTGCTCTCTCTCTCTCTGTCAAATAAATAAATTTAAAAAAAAAAAGAAAGAAAGAAATCTTTAAAAAAATATCACCTCTCCTATTTACTCTATAGACTTCTTGTAGTAACCAAATGAGGTAGGGTATGTTAAATGAGCTTTAAAAGTATGATGCAATTTTTCTACCAGCTGACATTTCATAACTTTATTTTTTCAGATTGACATTTTCACAGTAAACATCATGAAAAAGAGCAAGAGAAGGCACAGCCCCCCTCATGACCTTAGAACAGACTTCCAAGATGGTACCCAATGTATGGCAACCTTCATTCAGGGACAAACAGCAGGTGGGATCAGGATAAAAGCAGCTTTGCACTAGCCAGCCAAAGTTTGAAGAAAGTCCCCTTGGACATTTGGCCAAACGTTTTTAGCAACTCTGTAGCAAAAGAGTTCCAGTTGGCCATGTCATTAGCAAAATGTTTGGGACAGCATTCAATGAGGCATTCAGATAGTGTCTCTCTGGACAGCATTTCTCTTCCCCTGACCAGCAACGAGGACAAACATGGACAGTGGGTCATGCCCCCTCCTTTCTGCTCTCACCCGCCCTTCCGATCTGAAGCAGGCTGCCAGCTCCCCATCCTGCAATCTGTTCTCATAGCTACCGTGTTGGTCTGAAGCAGCAAAAGGCACCTTGAAACGGGTGACCTATAAATCTTGATGTCATTACCTCAGAGCACAGACTGCTCACTGACGCTGGTCATCAACCTAGACCCCTGCCTTCCCCAACAGCAGCCCACTCAAGGCTTCTGGGGGAGCCTCTAACTCAGCCAATGGTGAGACCCCACAGCCTCAGAGGAAGGGGCACAACAAGGGAGACAGAGCCGACAAAAATCTCCGTTAGTCTCTCTGGGTCATGATGAGACCTAGCGGAATCAATTTCCTCAAGAGCCACTTGTTGGAGATATATCAATTACAGTGTGATGAACAGCCCTATGAGAGGAAACCACAAATCAAATTTTCATTACCAGATGAAGTGAGAAATACCACAAGTGAAATCCATCAGTGTTGATTCGGCCAGGACAGATGAGAACTCGCTCCCACCAACACCTTTTTATTGCACTTGTCCCTACTGAACAATTAGCTCCGTGCGGCCCTCTTCTGCATACACAACTTCATTCTGCAGGCACAATTCATTCACCACTGCGGTGGGCAAGGAGGGGGTCTGACCTGTTTCAGAATCCCTGTGCCTCCATAATGCCCAGCACTGGCGCCATTTTGAGGGTACTATGAATTTAGGAGACTGGCCTGGGTAAGCCTCCAAACTGAAAGGCTGGGAGGTTGGGAGGCTGGCCTCTGACTCAGGTTTGTAATCTGTTCTCAAAGTAGGAGCAGGAGAAGGATGCGTGACTCCCAGGTAGAACCAAGAAAGAAAAACCCAGAGCTCCCCAAAAGATGCAACCCAAAGCAGACTTCATTCAGGCTAAGTAGGTGGGACTGCTCCACTCCCTTCCACACAGGCCCTTCATGGCTCTCCTGCTTCAAGGTTGCCCTTGACATTTATTTTAACTTACTTTTCCTTGAGAAACAATCTGAGTCGGGGGAACAAAGAATGATTGCCTGGTTCCACATACGAGCATACACAGGACATGTTCAAAGAGCCAGTGAAGGCACCCATTGGAAACGGCTCTGAAAAGCTGCAAATACTGAGCAGAGGCAGAGGGTGATGCAAAGACAAGATGACATAAAGGTCACGCCCCTGTGGTCTCGTCACTTCCCAGGGGAACT
Organism: Mirounga leonina; assembly: GCF_011800145.1. Taxonomy (NCBI): domain Eukaryota; kingdom Metazoa; phylum Chordata; class Mammalia; order Carnivora; family Phocidae; genus Mirounga; species Mirounga leonina. The sequence goes on from NW_023270854.1 coordinate 23,521,275, forward strand.
CCCACGACAGCCTCCTGTGTCTCCTGCAGACGCACAGACCCGCCAGGCCATTTCCCAACTTGTGGGCAAATCTGATCGTGTTAACTCTCCTGCGTGAAACCCCCCAGTGAACTGCCTTGCTTTCAGATCAGCCCAGACTCCTCCATGGGGAGGTCCAACACTGAGATCTGGCCTCTGCCTGCTTATCCAGACTAAGCTCTCTCCCCATCAATCACCCTAAACCACGTGTGCTCCCCACGCCAGCCTCGCTCATGTTCTCTTTCACCTTTGCCCGCACTGTTCCTGGAACACTGCCCCATGCTCCTCACCTGGCAAACCCCTACTCATCCTCCAAGGTTCCACCCCAGGCACCACCTGCTCCTGGAAGCCACCGCTGAGCCACGCTGCCCTGCATGATCCACGGAAGCCCCAGGCGGGGAGGCCATTTGAACTCCTGATCTTGTGACCATTAGGTACATTTGCAGCCAACCAATGTCCTTTCCCTTAACAACACAGGTGCCATGTGCGTCCTTCCTTCGAAGGGCAGTCCCCAGGCCAGCAATCAGCACCACCCCAGAAGGTGTTAGACATGCCAATTCTGGGGCCCCACCCCAGTGCTACTGAAATCAGAGAATCTGGGTGTCGTCCCAGCAACCTGTAGTTTAACACTTCTCTAAGGGATTCTGATGCACACTCAAGTGCGCAAGCCAGTGCCCGGGGAGCCTTCCAAGACCATTTAAGTGCAGTTCAGATTCTGCTCCGTAAGCAGCTACGGTGAACTCTCTGCCTGGCAAGTTCCCCTTCTCCAGGATGGTGGAGCCTCTCCACGGCTGAAAGCAGCTGCATTCACTGGGGCCAGATGCGGAAATACTTCCCCTCCCTGTACCCCTTGGACTAAATAAGAATCACCTAGGGAACCAAGGAAACCAGGCAACTCATGCGCTCTGTGCTTCAGAGAGCTCTCACTAACCCTGAGCAGTGGGCGGGCTCACGCCGAGGCTTGCTGCACTGGACAGAGTTCATCTCAGGCTAAACCCAGGGCTGGAGCACCTAGCTCCTACAGAAGCCAGTTGCTGGTTGTTTTTCTCCAAAGGACAGTGTGAGACACATCAGGAGTATGACAGGCAGATCGGCCACTCCTATGACAGGTAGATAAAATGGAGCAGAGCAATTAGGAAGCCCCTGGCTGTCGGTTTGGGCTGAAAGGTCCACTGGGAGCCACAACAAAGGCTACGGTGGTGAGCTGAATGTATCAGGTTTTGCTGCCCACTCCACCGCAAGTCACTGCGTAACACATCCAAGCCTACGGAAATGTCCAAAGAACCAGAAATGGGCTTTTGAGCACTGACTTCTCTTATAAACCCTTCCATCTAGCTTTCATTTCCTACTTTATTTTTATTGAACACCTGCTATGCACAGGGTTAGCCAGGTTTCATTCACCCATGGATTGCAACCTTGGCTGCATATGAGAATCATACGAGGAGCTCTGAAAAAATTCTGATGTCTAGTCCAGAGACCAGACCAACTAAACCGGAATCTCTGGAGTCAGACCCAGGCATCAGGATTTTAAAGATTCCCCAGGTGATTCCAATGTGCAGCCAATTTGGGGAACCATGGTTTTAAATATTGATGTCTGGATCCCACCCCAAACCACATAAATCAGTTTTTAGGGCTGGAGCCTGGGCATGTATGTGTAACACACACATGTGAATGGAATTTTTAGAGACATCCATTATCACGACCTCCTTTACAGCCCTGCCTACAGGAGCTGGTGCCTTCTAGGACTGTACAAAAGGTCCATGATTCATAAAAATGGCATTCTCACTAGTGAATCCTATCCTCAGGGCTCCCATAGTCCTCGCACTTTGGTGGGGTGTCCCTACTCAGCAGGGAGCCTGCTTCTCCCTCTCCCTCTGCCCCTCCCCCAACTCATGTTCTCTCTGTCAAATAAATAAAAAATAAAATAATAAAATCTTTAAAAAAAACCTCCTCGTTTCACAACTTTGATGCTGTGTGCCTGGATTTGCCCAACAAGTGAGAGTGATTTTTTTACCCTACAGCAAATGAATGTGGTTGGGATACTTATCATCTAAAGGATTCCTATTGTAAACCCTTTTGTGGAAATGCTGATGTTTATATAGCAAGTGTGTTTTAAAAGAGGTAAGCCTGGGGCGCCTGGGTGGCTCAGTTGGTTGAGCAACCGCCTTCGGCTCAGGTCGTGATCCCGGGTGGAGTCCCGGGATCAAGTCCCGCGTAGGGCTCCCTGCTCAGCAGGGAGTCTGCCTCTCTCTCTGACCCTCCCCCCTCTCATGCTCTCTATCTCATTCTCTCTCTCAAATAAATAAATAAAATCTTAAAAAAAAAAAAAAAAGAGGTAAACCTGCAAAATCACTCATTAAAACTTGGAAAAATAAGCTCAACACCTCCTCTTCTTTTTCAGATTACCTCTGCACAGTTGCTGTTTTAATTTAGTGTGACCTATTTTTTTTTTGCCAGCATTGACCATTCATCTACATGCCTGATGACCAAGAGAATTATTCTCTGTAATTACTGTTGCATCAGGAGGAGGGCTGGGCTGGAAGTTAAGAGAAGTGGGCCCTAGGTCCTACGTCACCTCAAATTCCCTGTGTAATCCAGAAGAAGTTATTTGATCTTCAGGTTCTTCATTTATAAAACAAGAGAATAAGTCCTCGCAAGGATGGTTTTCTTCTAGTTCAAACATCATGTGGTTCTCATTTGCTTGTGGACAATGACATTAGCCTGGTGGAAATGGCTAAGCTTATTACTTTGTTTTCCTAAAAATGGGTAATTATTTGGGAGAAAGTATCTTGAGTAACCAGTTCCATAAAACAAAGATTAAGTAACTAATAAACACACCACAATGTGTAATAAACCTAGATGCCATAAGCCTACAGAAAGCAGAGAGATGGCCTATGCTGATAATATTAATGAGGAAAACAATTACACATCTAACCATGATTTCAGAGAAGGAAACAGATGTTATGGCATGAAAACAAGAGGAGGCAGCTTGAAGCATTTAGGAAAGAATGTCCAGAAGCAATAGTAAAGTTCTATTAAAGTTTCCAGTAAACTTAGGGTTAAAGGAACAATGAATGTGGCTTCTAGTTCTGAACTTCCCAGGTACTGACAACATGGCCTAAGACAAGCCACCCATCTTCCCCAAGCTCAAGGCTTCCCATCTGTCAAGTGGGAAGCATATAATATGGACGCAATGCACTGGACAGGCCACTGGGAGGCTCAAAGACGACACCCACATTAAACAAAGCTGGGGAGGATCTAACTTGAGCATGTGTCCCTATCAATTTTGATCTAGTGATTTGTAAAAACCAGAATTTCCACTGAGAAAGGCATCTGGAGATAAAATTCAGAGCTGATGGGACCTCCTACAGTGGCTTCTTTCCTTTCTCTTACCTTCTTAATTTTCCCTTTATTTACTTATTAAATAAAAATATGTGCTTAGGGCGCCTGGGTGGCTCAGTTGGTTAAGCAACTGCCTTCGGCTCAGGTCATGATCCTGGAGTCCCGGGATCGAGTCCCACATCGGGCTCCCTGCTCGGCAGGGAGTCTGCTTCTCCCTCTGACCCTCCCCTGTCTCATGCTCTCTCTCTCTCTATCTCATTCTCTCTCTCAAATAAATAAATAAAATCTTTTAAAAAAAAAAGATATGTGCTTATTTTTTAAATAGTATAAAAAAGGTACAAAATAAAAATAAAAAATCCTTTCCCTCACCCCCACAATCCCCAGTTGCTTTTACTTTACCACTACTAATAATGGCTTCTGTGTCCTTCCAGAAAAAAGCTTGCGAGGAGCTCATAATCATAACTGCACATGTACACAGTCCTGTATCTGCCCCCTCTCTCTGCAGCTAGACACCTTCATTTCTAGGTATCTATTACTGGAGAGGAAAGATCTTATTTCAAATAATCTCAGTTTAAGGCAATATAGTTTTAGATTACTGAAATCTGACATTGCTTTTAGTGGTGATAATTAAATAATAATACTATTATTATTTCTTACCAATAGGAAAGGGAGGAACAGGACAAGATTATTTAATATGTTATGGAAGCCAATTCCTGGATTCAGGGGTGTAGAGCAAAACACTGCATTGTTTGTTGGTTAAATAACAGAAAAGTCAGTCGTTAAAGGACCGATAAACCTTTGGTTCTGTGGATCTGCTTCTGAATAAATTGAATAGGGAAGTCAAGGGATTTTTTTACCTCCTCTTGTTCCATAAATGCATTTCAGGTTCACTTTCAAAGACGGCTCACAAAAAAAAGGGGGAGGCGAGGCTTCAGGATTAACAAATTCACTGAATAACTTTTGAAGAATGAAGGCATACACAAAAATTTAAAAACAAGACTTTAAGCTTTTAACTAAAGTAGTTTAATAAACTAAAAGCATTTTCACATTGGACACGTACTCCCTGTCATCCTTCATCCAACAAAATTAATAAGGACCTAAGTCTTTTTATTTGTCTTTAATCTCCATTCAGCTCAAGACTATAGTAGAGTATAGAAAAAATGGGGGCACCTGGGTGGCTCAGTCGTTAAGCATCTGCCTTCTGCTCAGGTCATGATCCCAGGGTCCTGGGATCGAGCCCCGCATCGGGCTCCCTGCTCAGCAGGAAGCCTGCTTCTTCTCCCTCTCCCACTCCCCCTGCTTGCGTTCCCTCTCTCGCTGTCTCTCTCTGTCAACTAAATAAATAAAATCTTTAAAAAAAAAAAGGTATAGAAAAAATGAATAGTTATTTTTTTTAATTTTATGTTATGTTAATCACCGTACATTAAATCATTAGTTTTTGATGTAGTGTTCCATGATTCATTGTTTGCATATAACACCCAGTGCTCCATTCAGTACGTGCCCTCTTTAATACCCATCACCAGGCTAACCCATTCCCCCAGCCCCCAAAATGAATAGTTATTTAGGCCATGACATGCCCAGGACTCTTTACCATACCCTCACTCATACCATACCATACTCTTGACATACCCTCACTCATACTGTTAAATAACGGTCTTTCTCCTCACTGTGTACATCCTAAATTTCTGTCACTTTGATGCCACACAAACCAAACACCCATGATGGGTCGTTCAAGCCCTCTTCGGTGTCCTACACGATGGGGATTAAAACTCTGTAATATTGGTCAAGATATTTTTCCTTTTCTCCCTTCTAATCTGGAAAGCTCAAAGCAGTCCAGTATAGTTACTCTATTATATATTTCTCACCTCCTCTTCTAAAGTGGTTTACTGCAATTATCTCCCCAATTCTCCTCTTAACAAATAAAATCATTTCAGATTTCTGAACCTCTTTGTCCCTTTTTTTCCTGTTGAAAGTGCTGTAACGCTTTATTGTTCTGAGTCCTCTAAAAACTTCTGAATATTTGGTAAAAAGTGCCATTGCCACCACATAGAGAAGGCAACATCCTGGTGTCTGTGACAAGTACAGAGCTTTGCTCGGCTAACTTTGTCTGAACTCCCTGTGGTTCTCACACATGTTACTGAAATTGTAGCATATTATCTCTTATTAGCAGACAAAATGGTCTCAAAACGGCTGGAAAAAAACTCAAATTCCAATTAATGGGAAATTTGGCTACAGAAATATAGAACTGGCCTCATGGATCTCAAAATAACTATACCTCTCTAGAAAAAACTTTTAAGAGCCTACGTCGCTGATAAATAAAAGAAAGATGGACTTGTCCCTAAAGTGAATCATGTTGCAGGAATTAATTTACTTCATTTCAGGCTGAAGAGATTTCAGACATGATGGTTCATAAATTCTTACAGCTGGTGGGGCCTTCTAGTAATTCTGCCTCTAAAAATAATCATGGAAGGGTTCACTTTCTGGGAGAATACAAAATTTGCTTCTTCAAAATTAATTAAGTCATTTATCCTTTCTTCCAAAGGCCTCAGTCACAATCCAGAACTACCTGGGAGTAGAACGACAGCTTCACTCCTTTAAGAACAGTTATTAAAGCCCAACTGGAGGATTTCTATTTCTAGCTGAGAGTGGACTAAGTTATATATAATCTTTCCTATGTGTGAAATGTTGTAAGATTAAAATAAAAATAAGCTGGATAAATCATCATGGAATACCAAAAAAAGCTCCATGGTATACGATGGTCTCCAAAATGTTGGTGGGGATATGCTCCCTTTACAAAACAAGCCCTTTCCAGAGAGGCAGATCCCTACTGGCCACACCTTCCTTGCTTTACTTAACAGCTACACACCTGAGCCATGACAGCAGACTGTGGTTTCCTGAGCTTATAGCAATCTTCTGAGAGGACAGCTCTGAGGTTCCCAGGGAGAAAGGTACCCCCAAATAAAAATTGATCCTCCCTCATTTTTTGGCAATGGAGGCTCTGATAAGGTAAATGGAAGAAGGTGGCGGAGAGGGGCTTCCCACCATTCTGTGACTCTATGCCCAACCTTTTCAAACTCAGAAAATGTGGGTTTTTTTCATTGTAAAATTCTCTGGCTTCAGGAGGTTGGGGAAAAACATCTTTGAGAGTTGGAGCAAAGTAGGGGGAAAATACATTTGGCTAGTGATCCTGAGAACACATGGATAAGCATGTGACTTCTAAAAGCCAGGAAGGATTACATAAGCTTCTTTGGAAACATTAGATTCCACAAGAGTCCTCTAGAAAGGCCACCCTGACTCCTGAGCCTCGACACAAATAGTTCAGTCTCTACAAGGACTAGACTTGGCCATGGGGGAAATATTCTGCTTTCCATCTAGAAATGCTAGGGACCAGGTCGAATGGAAGAAATCTTACCTAGCTAAAATACAATCTACTCATTTTCCTTCTTCCCTTCCAGTTGCTGGAAGAGAAAGCATCTTCTTCCCTCATCATGTGCCTTGGTCCTAAATTTGCATCTTTCTACAGGCTTGTATGGACGAGAAGGAAGAAACCAGATGGAGACGGATGACTGATGGGACTCCAGATGTCACTCCTGCCACCGCTCTCTCTGCCAGTCACCTGCCTTATTAGGAAAAGCCTGAGGGATTAGTCTCTTCTGTGTAGGGAAATATACCTACATTTAGCTAGGATGCGGTTTGCAGGAACGGATTCATCCCGACCTCGGCTTTCCAGCTGTGACCAGGATGACATATTGGGAGTGGTGGAGAAAGTTCTCTGGTCATGGGCAAAGGGCAGCAGGTGCTTTGTGCTCCTCTCCTGTCAGTCCCCAAGATAGATCAGACTCACTTCTGCCTCCTCCAGCAGTGGGGAACTGGGTAATTTGAACCAAACTTCCCAATGAACACAACAAAGAAACCTAGATGAAATATTTTTTTTTATTCTTCCTAAAAGCACACAAGAGCTAACATGATGGGGAGGGACTCTGGATGTAAGATCTGGGAGAAGGAGGTCCAGGGATGTGGGCCTGGGTATTAGGGGCTACTTTTACCCAGTCAGATGGTCTGTGAATCCAAAAGAGGAAGTTAGAAGGCCGAGCAGCACTTTTGGCAGCCTCTTAGTCAGGGGGCCAGGGCATCCCTAGGGTAAAGGCCTGGTAAACCACTTCACACCTACGGTTGGGACCCTAGGAGTAAGAGAAAACAAAAAATAAACCGGTCTGACTTCCTGACATGTGGGTGGCCTAAAATATCTCAAGTCCCCAAACTGATCCAGGAAACTGATCCAGGATTGCTGGTACCCCAAAAAGCCTGAATAAGCTATTTAAAATCCTCTCTAAAATTCCTGTCATTTTTATCAGCATCACTCAAAACCTCAAATTATTGCATTTCATCAATCTTAAATATCACCAATTATATGATTGCACTACTATTTTAGGTACCAGTGAAAAAGAAAAAGAAAAAGAAAAATGTTAGGTAGCTACTATTTGGGGTACTAATTATAAATGTAAGACTCCGTCAACTGTAAACCACATCTGAATTTCAGAGATTAAAGTGTGGGGAGAAAAAAGTACATCTTAAAATTGATGAGATGATATTTATGCAAATATTTTTTCAAAACAATATCTAGCACACATTCAAAGATAATCAGGCACATAGGGAGATATAACATAAATATGAACCTGGCACATAGGGAGATATAACATAAATATGAGCCTGACAATCAGAACAAACAACAGACAGAAGAAACAGATGCATAAGTATTCCACATGGAAAAATTACAACACACAGAATGTAAAACAACTATACTTACTATGCTCATGGAGATACAAATTGGGCTTAAACATTTCAAAACAAGGAAATAGGAACTACATAAAAGTAACAAAGATTTGAAAAAGAACTAGAAATTTTAGAATTGAAATTCAGTAACTATAATAGATGGATTTATCTGCAGATTAGATACAGCTGAAGAGACACAGTGATTTAGAAGACAGGTCAGAAGCATTATCAGAATGTTGGTGGAAGATATAAAAAGGATGAAAAATATGGAAAAGAGGGTAAGAGATAAAGAAGATACAGTAAGGGAATTTAAGATAGTAAAATGACCTTACAACACAAAGTTCTCCCAGAAATAGGCAAGAGAATTCAGAGGAAGTTGCTAATAACCCTAAGCTCTGCTCCTTCAAAGACCAACTACACCACGGAGGCAGGTCACCTTAGTGAAGATCCAGAGATAGTATAACCCTGGTTTAAAAGTTGCAATGTTGGGATTTATAAGAAATATGTATTTGGCCATTCAGATGACCAAAATCTATTTCTCACATATATTTGGTCTTTGTCCATGTCCATAGTTCCTGGCTCACAGCCCCCCAAACCTAGGAGATTTCCTGAGCAAGAAGAGCAATGGAAACATCTTTTGTCATAATATTTAGTCTCTGTCCTCAGTTCCTGAAATCACTTCAGAGCCAAAAAGGTGAAATGGGTATCTTGTTATTCATAAAAAGTCCCACTCCTTACCATAACTGGGTTTATGTTAATCACGTGACTCTTGGAAAGTACCTAAGGATAGGGCCTGGTTGCCAGGGGAACTAACCATGAATAGAGCGATGGAACTTTCAATCCTACTCCCTGACTTGCGAGGAGGGGAGAGGAACCACAGGTTGAATCTGTTACTAACGGCCAATGATTTAATCATCATGCCTATGTGATACAAACTCCAAAAAAATCCAAAAGGATGGGGTTCAGAGAGCTCCTGTTTGGGGAACCTGAATGCTTCCGCATACCCCTGTGCCTGGCCCCAAACTCCATGTGGACAGAAACTCCTTTGTTTGGGACCTCACCCTATGTATCTCTTCATCTGGCTTTTTTTTTTTTTTTTAAAGATTTTATTTATTTATTTGAGAGAGAGAATGAGAGAGAGAGAGCACGTGAGGGGGGAGGGTCAGAGGGAGAAGCAGACTCCCTGCTGAGCAGGGAGCCCGATGCAGGACTCGATCCAGGGACTCCAGGATCATGACCTGAGCCAAAGGCAGTCGCTTAACCAACTGAGCCACCCAGGTGCCCTCTTCATCTGGCTATTGATTCATACTCTTTAATATCCTTTGTAATAAACCAGTAATCTAATGAGTCAACAGGTCTCCTGAGTTCTAAACCACTTTAGCAAATTAACTGAACCCAAGGAATGGGTAGTGGGAACCTCTGCTTTACAAGCCAAGTCAGTCAGAAGCAGAGATGACAAGCTGGGCTTGCAACTGGCTTCTGAGGTGGAGGGAGCCTGAGACCTTAACCTGTGGAATCTGATGCTCACCAGAACTGAGTTGAATTGTAGGATAGTCAGCTGGTGTCCAAGATCTCCTTGAATGTGTGGGGAGAACGGCCCCATCCATTGGAATTGGTGGTCAGAACTCTTTTAAAAGAACAGGCAACTACTCTCTTCATATATGAATGGATATAGTAAAATAGTTCCCACTTCACAAGCTGTTGGAAGGATTGAGAACTAATACCTGAGAAGTACTAAGTAAGTGCTCACTGTATGCTGGTCGATACCAAGGGGATCAAGCTCCCTGACCACCTAACCTTGTTTCAGGAGCCAAATAAGCAGCTCCACCACTATGAACAAAAAGAGTTTAGCCTAAAACATAGCACTTGATGTGTTGGAACTGTGGAACATTAGGGTTGGACAGAATTCTTCATAGAATATCCAGGGAGCAGAAGTTTATTGTCTTTCCTTTTTAAAAAAAAAATGGATCTTATACGTGCAGATCAATTTTTTAAACCACTAACCCCAAATAGAAAAATAGATTAACAAAAGATACGGGGAGGTAACAATCCTATAGAGAAATGTTTAGCCATATTGGTAACCAAAATGTAAATGAAAGCTATAGTGGCATATTTTCCACCAAATTAATAATTTTTTAGAAATAAAATACCCTAGGGTGCCTGGGTGGCTCAGTTGGTTAAGCGACTGCCTTCGGCTCAGGTCATGATCGAGCCCCGCATCGGGCTCCCTGCTCAGCAGGGAGTCTGCTTCTCCCTCTGACCCTCCTCCCTCTCATGCTCTCTGTCTCTCATTCTCTCTGTCTCAAATAATAAATAAAATCTTTAAAAAAAAAAAAAAAGAAAGAAAGAAAGAAAATACCCTAGAGACACCTGGGAGGCACAGTCAGTTAAGCATCTGACTCTTGGTTTCAGCTGGGTCATGGTCTCAGGATCGAGCCCCAAGTGGGGTGCTACACTGAGTGCGAAGTCTGCTTGGGACTCTCTCTGCCCCTCCCTCCTGTGCTTGCACTCTCTCACTCCCTCTCAAATAAATCCTTAAAAATAAAATAAAAGACCCTGTGCCATCAATGATGTGGTAAAATCATTTCCATTTTTGGAATGCAATTGGTTAACATGGTACATTTCCACTCCTGGTTGAGTAATTTCACTACCTGGAAATGTACACCAAGAAAACAATTCAAATTACAGAAAAAGTATGAACACAAAGTTGTTCACTGCAATGATACAGCAGTGAGAAACTGTGAGCAAACAATGTTCACTAACAACAAAATATTGTGATAAATTAACAGGCTTCCAGAGTACTCAACTGTGTAGCCATTAAAAGTTATGTTTACAGGGACGCCTGGGTGGCTCAGTCGGTTAAGTGTCTGCCTTCAGCTCAGGTCATGATCCCAGGGTCCTGGGATCGAGTCCTGCATCAGGCTCCCTGCTCTGCGGGGAGCCTGCTTCTCCCTCTGCCTTTGCCTCTCTCTCTCTCATGAATAAATAAATAAAATCTTAAAAAAAAAAAAAAAGTTATGTTTACAAAGAGTCTGTGAAAACATAAAAATTGTCATAATATTAACTGAAAAAAGATATGAATTACAATTATATGTACATTATGATCTCAATTGTGTTTAAAAATTGAGCTGAGAAAAAAACCACTAAAACATAGCAAAATATGATTGGGTCAAAGGATCACGCTGGGATTTTTAATTTTTTTTTTTGCTACTTCCCATAATGCACATTAGTACTTTTCTAATAGGGAAATAAATGTTTTCATTCTAATTATTTACTGTAAAGACAGTATCAAAGAGCATTAAAGGAAGTTTTTTTTATTTAAAAAATTTTATTGAGATATAATTGACATAACATTAGTTTCAGGTGTACAATGTAATGATTCAATATTTGTATATATTGTGAAATGATCACCACAATAAGTCTAACATCCACCACCACACAGTTACAATTTCTTTTCTTTTGTAAGATCTACTCCCTTAACAACTTTCAAATATACAATCCAGTGTTATTAACTATAGTCACCATTCTATACTTAAGAAGTTTTGTAAAATAATCTCATTACACCAATCCAACTGTTTCAGGTTTTTCCTGATTCTTTTCAATACTACTCATATGCACACACACCTTTGGCATAAGTGTAATCAGTGTGAATTAATGATTAGTTCTACAGGATTAGATGACCTAGAAACTCTTCTCCTGCCTGGACCCCCCCTCCACTAACACGCTCTAGCAACCAGGAAGTCAGAACAATATTCCAGTGACAATGAATGCCAAAGGGGATGGATGGGACAAACTCCTGACCCCTAGCCCAGCACTGGCACTAACCTCTGTGTAACCCTGGCAAGCCACCTAACTTCTCTCAGCCTCAGTTTCCCCATTTATAAAATGGGCCAAGGAGAGCTGCTCACTGATCCCCAAAATCCCTGGCAGGTTTAATCTCTGTGCTTGCGTGTAGATTTGACCCAAAATCTCCAAACAGATCTTGACTCTTGAAAAACTCTATAAAAATAAAATCCGTTTAAACACAAATGGAGAACTAGCTATTTAAAAAAAAAAAAAAAATCCCTCCTTTAATAAATCTTGTAGAGTCTTTTTATTTTTGTTAAATCTAGACACTGACATATTGATAGTTCAATTTCACATATAGTCAAGTACATTTAAATTCTTTTTTTTTTTAAGATTTTTATTTATTTATTTGACAGAGAGAGAGATAGCGAGAGCAAGAACACAAGCAGGGGGAATGGGAGAGGGAGAAGCAGGCTTCCTGCCGAGCAAGGAGCCCGATGTGGGACTCGATCCCAGGACCCTGGGATCATGACCTGAGCCGAAGGCAGATGCTTGACGACTGAGCCACCCAGGCGCCCAGGCACATTTCAATTCTAAAGCAATAATCATAGCACTTTCTCTTCCTCATTGAAGGTAGGTTGACTTAGATTAAGGAAAAAGACTGTGAATGAATGAAAAGTCTGAAATACAGAGATTTTTTGTTTGTTTTATTATCTTAAGTTTTCAAAAACTTCAATTATTTGCCTACCCCTGCCCCCCAAAGGCATTTCCTATCTAGCCTGTTGCAATGCAAGGAAAATTCTCATCCCAGTCTCGGGTATTCCAAAACAGAAGTTTGAATCAATGAAATCTTACTGTAAACTTTTCACATACCATTATAAATATGCCGAAAAAGAGTTTCGTTCACTTTCTGAATCAGTAACTTGGGCACTGGGCCAACCTCGCTTACAATGTGCGTTAAGGTACTTCTATCCACTAGGGGAACTCACATAGCCTCCTGCTAAACTTGAACTAACTTCGCCCCAAGTTCCATCCTACAGACATGCTGCTGATGCTGATGCTGACCTGGAGTTGCTGAAGCTCTGAAAGTTTCTTTCTGAGGACATATGGTAACAAAAGTCCAGGCCACCCTGCATTTAGCAATTCTAGTTTGATCCATGCTGTCTATGTAAGTCAAGTCTTCGAGAAGTTTCTCTTAGCTCTTGCCAGGCACGGGTAGAAGAAAGTCTTTACTTTCTTATTCCTGCAGCCACAGCTGTCCTGTCACTCCTCAACTCTTTCCCAGAGGCAGCTTTACTTGAAGCTAATGAAACTGAAAGCCCTCTTGCAGGATCCTTCCAATGCCCTGGCAACATTTTCATCTGGTCATTTTCTCTTTTTCTAAAAGAGGACGCCTCAAATTACATAAGCATTGTCCCACCAGAACTAGATCCTCTCCCCACTTCCCTCCCCACTGCTGCCCACCAGCCACTGCCCAAGCAGCAGCTAGGATGACCCTGTGGGCAATGGTGGTTACCAATGGTGGTTCTGCTGCCCCCACGTCCGGTATGTTAATCAGCCACATGCTAGGGGAAGAATTTGAGATTTTTTTTTTAATTAATTAATTTATTTATTTTTTGCCTCAAAAGATTGACTTAACATCATGAGCAGATTAGACTATGCGGGATGACAAAGGATGTTTTACTGATTTATGAAATTATTCATATGGAAAGTTCCACAAAGCTAATTTCACATGTACTAAGTCACCATTACTGAAAAGAACCAAGTGATGTTAAAATAAGGCCTCTCCCAGAAAAGTGGGAAGTTCTACAGAATGGTACATATCCACCAATACCCGTTAAAACAGTGGTTCTCGATCAGGGGTGACTTTGTTCCCCGGGGGACTTCTGGCAACAAATGGAGAAATTTTTGATTGTCACAACTTGGGGTGGAAGAGCATGCTACTGGCATGGACTTGGGGAGAGGCCAGGGATAGTGATAAACACTCTACAACACAAAGGACAGTCCCCCATGACAAAGTATTATTCAGCCCACAACATCAATAGCACTCAGGCTGAGAATCCCCTCCTTAGAATAATGAGCATGTGTAGGCGGGTAAAGAAGCAAGGATTCTGTTTGGAAAACGATTAACCTTTAAACACCAGAGCAAGTGAAGGTCAGGTTGACAGCTCAGGCAGAGCTGCTATCTGACTTTAGTCACCACACTAAGGTAAAAAGCATGGAAGGCTCTGGACTTTCATGGATCACACAGGACTGCAAGGACCCTTGCCAAGAGTGGCTACGTGAGGAGGTGGTAGCATAATTTCCGGAGCACCAGGAAGGGCACTTTGCCTCCCCAATTATCTCCAACACCCACTTGTCTGTGCTTGAAATCCTCTCGTGGTGGACAAAACCTTTCACTCCATAATGAGGTTTAAAGTACAAAGACCCCTGGAAAAATGAACAGTGACCTACATTCATATTCAAGAGAAAGTGACTGATGACAGATTGTTTTTCCCCTGAGTTTTCATACAGTGAAAGGCTCTGAGCAGCTCAAAGTGGTGCATGCAGAGGAAGAGAGGACAGGCCCTGAGGAGGGAGGGAAAGGGTGAAGAAATGGGCAATACAGCGTTCGAAGAGAAATGTCATCTCCAGACCATGCCTGAGCCTGCTGGGAGGCAGGGCTGCAGAGAGAAAAGAAGAAGTCACATTCTTAGCCTTGAAGAAGATTACAATCAAGTTCAGCTCAGGTGAAAAAACTCCAGGAATGCTTGAAAGAATGGCAGAGATGCAGTGTGGTCCCTGCAGCGAACAGCAGACAAAGGTCCTCACCAGCCCTGGGATCACAGTGAACCTCAAACTGTGCCAGGTACCCCTCCCAACCCCCGACACCTAGCAAAGTCATGGACACAGTAAAATGCTCAGGCAGCAATTCTTTGAATGAATGGAAACTATTCCAGAGCAAGACCTACCCAATTCCTGGTTTGTTTTCCTTCACACCTTTGCTTACACCATTTCTCTCCATTTGGGAGGAAGCCTTGGTTTGAAGTCTTCTCTTCCCATGTGAGTCCTATTCCATCTCGAGAGGCCAGTTTATGTTCTCTCTGTACATTCCTGATTTCAGCCTCTGTGGGTTCTCCCTCTGCTCTTAAGTATAGGGCCTCCAGGCCATTCACCTAATGTTTACCCTATGTCCTATGTATCTTTTATAATGGGCCTAATTCCAGGAAGGATTTGAGGCGAGCTTTCAAGTTCATAACAAAAAATAAGACAATGTTGTTTAAAAAGAATTTAAGAGGGAAACTGGAGATAATTTGAGAAGAAAAAGATCACTGTACCAAGAAGCTGGTACATAAAACAGTTACCAGGAATTACTGGAGGCCAAGGTAAAAAGATAAACACACTACACATATAGAAGGTGCTCACTGAGAAGAGGGAAGCCACAATTCCATGACTGCAGGATTTTCTTTGCCAAATTCTAGGAGGAATATGCTCCTGGCTTTTCAAGTCTGCTGCGCAAACAGTCATTTTACGTGTTGATCTCAAGAACTCTGTTAGGTCCTTTAGGACAGAATACATCTTAGATTATATTTCCCTGATAACAGCCTATATTAAACATAAGTGCTCAAATATTTGCTAATAGACTAATGACCCGCAGGTTGCTCGCCAATCTGGACATTCCAGTGTATCTCAGAATCCCAAAAGGATCAGAGCAGTAAGTCATCAAATCTCTTAGCAGGAAGGACCATTTGATTCTTCCCCTGAGTCTCTAGCCCCCCAAATGATGGGATTTTAAAGACAGGCTCACCCCACCTGCTGTCACCAGTTTGAAACTAGGGGCTGGAAGGTCCATTCAGGCCCTATCTTCCTGCCTCCCCCCCACCCCCTTCCTGGTTTAGTTGATTGTCCTTTTGTCTCTCTTTCTGTCCACACCACAGATTCTCTTATCCCTTTGAGTGTCAGGGCCTTGCCCTATTAACCTTTAATTCATGGCAGTAATTAGCATGGTGCTCTGCACAAAGGAACTGCCTTCTTCTTCTTCTTCTTTTTTTTTTCCCAGTGTAAGGAAAGTGAATTTGGAAAGAGGTTCCAGAGCAGGCCTTTTCATTATTCTGCCTTGCTGCCCTCTGACCCCTCCAGCTACAGTGTAGAACACCAGCTCTTCCTACACCACATGACAAGCAGTCCAGAAAGGATAAAATGCAAGTTACTAAAGGAACTGAGGACTCAAGGGCCCAAAGACACATTCGCTCTCCCTTGTTTCCACATGCCCCCCAAAAGTAGGCTGGGCAATCCTTCAGAAACACACGCACACACACATGATAACAAACCTTTGTACGCAGAAGGTGCTCAGTAAATATCTATCAAACTAAGGTCACAGCACAACTATCTTGAATACAGGAAACGCTCAATAAATATCTGCTAAATTGAAAAGTTTATAACACATCTACTTTACACGTAGTAGATGCTCAATAATTATCTTTTAAATTAACATGATCGTAGGACTTACTTCTGCCTCAAACATAGCAGGCCCCCTGTAAATGGCTACTAAATTGAAGAGTAGTAGACGCCCGCTCAGAGAACCCGGGCAGAGGTGACATCAGTCAAATCCCAGGCAGAGATCCATGAATGGAAATGCGCGTCTCAAGGTAGCGCTTTCGAGAGAGCGGGAGAGGCGCGTGACAGTGCGCGGCCGCGCTTTTTCCGGAGCCGCGGACTCCCCGCCCGCTCCCCAGCATTGATTAGCGATCGGGACCCATTCCCCACCCAGGCGCGGGAAACGGCCGCCGCCTCCAACTCTCACTTCGGGGCTGCACCTGGAGCTCCCGCATCGGCCCCCTCCCGGGGGCATCCGCCCACTCTGGCTTCTCCTCGGATTCCGGAGAGTTGCGGGCAGAACAAAAGCAAACGCCCCGAGGCTTCCGATTGCTTTTCCGATGGAGAGCACCCCGGGAAGAGGCTGAAGCCAGCCCGGGACCCGGCTCCGTGGTCAAACCCGATCGGCTGCCGGCAGCCGCCCGCCCTCTCCAGCAGATTCAGGCTCGGGATTGCAGAGCCGGGGAGAGCAGCGGGGCTCCCTCCCTCCCCGCCCTCTCGGGCGCCCCGAGCCCCCGCCCTGGGCCGCGGGAGGGCAGAATGGGCGCCTCGGTCGGGTAGGGGTGTGTGGGGGGGGGGGCGCTATATTAACCCCTGAACGAAGCGCGAAGGAGGCTGGAGGGAAAGATGCTAGGGGACTGGGGCAGACCCCACAACCAAGATCCGAATTTGAACTCGCAGTGCGAACCGCCCCTCGGCGCCCCCAAACGCGCAGAACTGCCCGCGGGGCTGGGGTCCCCTCAACGGCGCCGGGTCCCTAAAGCCTCCTCCTCTACACACCCCCGCGGGGATGCCCAGCGGCAACCTTCCCATCCGAACCACAGATCCAGCGGCAGCCCCCGCGCGCGGTTGGCCGAGGAAGGGGTCCTAGGGGGCGGCCGCGTCGGTCTCGCGGGAGACACCCCCCGCTCGGAAACTCGCTAGTTTGGTATTTGCTTGGTTTTCCGTTTGGGTTGTTTTTTCTTAAGGTGGGTGGGGGTGCAGAGGGAGCCGGGAAGTAGCATTTCTTCCTTTCGCCCGGCTTCTCCGGAGCCCGCTGAACTCCGAGAGGGGCAGGCAGCAGCAGAAGAAAGAAAGCGGAGGGGGAGCCACTTACCCAAAGCGGAGCCCGAGAGCGCGGCGGCCCGGGCGCGAGCGGCGCCTTTGTCTGCGGTCGCGGCGCCGGCGCGCTCGGCCAGGCCGGTCCCAGCCCCGGCGCGCTGCGAGCTCCCGCGGGCGCCCGGACAGCCCGGCTCCCGCTCGGCTGCGGCTGCGGCTCCGGCTCCGGCTCCGGCTCGGCTCTGGCCCCCGCCCGCACCGCCCCGCGCTCGCCGCCGCCGCGGCTCCGCCCCGAGCCGGG